>NC_083279.1:87567791-87867791 GCF_963506605.1 Zootoca vivipara
CTTCTTCTTCTTCTTCTTGTGTGTGGGGAGAGTGGGATAATGTTTACCATGGCCTGGCCCGACATGACTAACCCTGTGATGTGACGCACTGGAGGAAATTGCCATTGCTTCAAAGTGATGGTGAGCGAGTGGTTGGAGAGGCTGATGATATTGAGTCTGACATTGCGAAGGAGACTAGGTTAGGCAGAAGATGAGTCACACGTCTACCAATCATCTTATCACAATCAGCAGTAAACTTGCTCGGCCCCAGACGAAATGTGGGAGAACGAGGAGGTGGCGGGTTGCTCTTTCATGGTTGTTTTGTTAACTTCCTGCGTGCGTGTCTATGTTCAGGCTGTCTGCTTTTCAGTCCTGGCTGTGCTACAATTGGCAAATCGGATACTTTGCCCGTCTTGTAACATGGCATCATTGAAGTTAGTGAAGTGCAACCATTTTGCTTAACAGCAGCAGCAGCAGCAATATTATTTTTATTATTTGTACCCTGCCCATCTTACTGGGTTGCCCCAGCCACCTTGGGCAGCTTCCAACAAATACAAAAAGCATAATAAAACATCAAGCATTCAAAGCTGTTTGAGCTGCTGTCTTTGGAGCAGGCAACGAGAAGTTTGGAAGAGACCACGAGGGTCATCTTCGTTCCAACCCCATGCAATGCAGGAAAACCACTTCCGCATCCCAACGGAGGTGGTGTTGTGGGCGGGACCCTTCTGCACTCTCGCGATGGGGTTGGGAGCCCAGCCCCTCACGTGCAGGGAGTTCCCGCACACGTCACGCTCAGGCTGACCAATAAGGTCGGCTAGGGGGCAGGGCCTCACCCCCTTTAAACAGAGCGGAGGTGGGAACTCTGCCTCTTTGCCCACTTCCCCCTCAGCTGTTCGGATCATGCAATGCAGGAATCTTTCACCCAATGTGGGGCTTGAACCTTTTAAAGTTGACTGTTAACTGATACTGGTTGATCATAAAAAAAGCTTTTTAATGAATGAAAGGTATCATGGGCAGCATGTTATTTTTACACGGCTGATATTTCAAAAACGATTCCTGTTTCTGCACCCCAATGATCATTATTTCAGTGAATCGTTACTCACATACACACATGCCTGGTGTCTGCTACCGGAAAGTTTTAATGTCTTAGAAGAGCATTCTCCCATCCTGGTGCTCTCCTGATACTTTTGGATGGCAGCTCTCATCAGCCGAACCAGCCAATGCTTGCTGTTTTGTTCCAAACATCTGTAGCACACCAAGATGGGGAAGGCTATCTCAGAGGCACTCATCCGCAGGAGCTAATGCCTCTCCTAAGGTGCCGCCTGGTCTGGGATGCATGTGTCAAAACACTGCACGCTTTCCCCCTTCGGAACTTGTTTTTATTGTCCAGAATCAAATGTGTGCAGGTTTCACAGGCAAAAAACTCCCTTTGATTGACCAAGATTTCTTTGGTTGTATGGCAACTGTGCAGAAAACGAAAAGGCTGCAGCTTGTCAGTGATGGATCGGGTATTTAAGGGGTGAGATGATGTTTCAGGTATCCCTCCCCAAACTACAGGGCTTTATACACCAGAACTAGCACCTTTAGCTTACCCTGATAGCTAATTGGCATAAAGGAGGTCTAAGACAGGGGTCGGCAAAGTTTTTGTGGCTTGGGCTGGTTCACGGTCCCACAGATGGGCTGGAGTGCGCACGCACACACGCATGCGCAAACACTATTTCCGCCGCTCTGTCCGGTGCGGAGGAGGCGTGCGCAGCTTCCCATTGGCTGCAGGAGCTTCCTGCAGCCAATGGGAAGCCAGCCAGCATCGCAGAAGCCGTTCCCTGCTCTGCTCCGTGCATGGGAGCCAACGGAGTGGGTGGCAGCGTGTCCACGGGCCGGTTAAACAACCCCCATGGGCCGCTTGTGGTCCATGGGCCTTAGGTTGCCGACCCCTGGTCTTAAGAGCTGAACATAAAGGTGCCCTCTCCTGGGAAGACAAGGCATTTCCCTCATTTGAAACTACAACCCGTGCTAATTTCAGTCATTTAAAAATAACCCGTATTGTTTCTTGCAGGTTCACGAAGGGATTGTTGGAAATAAATCTGGCGCGAACGCCACAGGAATCAGTGGCCCCTCGGACAAAAGGACTATTGACCTGCGAATATATATGCTGTGTTTTCTCCCTTTTACTATCCTCTTGGTCTTCATCCGCGATCTTCGGAGTCTGTCTGTGCTCTCACTTCTCGCAAACATAGCCATGGCCATCAGTCTTGTAATCATTTATCAATATGTTATCCAGGTGAGTAAGGACCTGCTTCTGCACTCATTTTTCTTTTCTTCCTCCCAGCGTCACACTTGGGGGGGCTGCGCTTTGCCTCACGGGTGATAATCCATTTTAGGATTGCTTTAGCTGGAAGCATACACAGAGCTAGGTGTGAAGAGCCCTGCGGGCTGCGAGCAAAGGCTGATCCAGTCCACTCTTCCTTTCCCCACATCTGGCCAACCAGATGGCAGGTAGAAAGGTAAAAGGTAACGGGCCCCTGGACAGTTAAGTCCAGTCAAAGGTGACTATGGGGTTGCAGTGCTCATCTCGGTTTCAGGCCGAGGGAGCCGGTGTTTGTCCACAGACAGCTTTCCGGGTCATGTGGCCAGCATGACTAAACCGCTTCTGGTGCAGCGGGACACCGTAATGGAAACCAGAGTGCACGGAGATGCCATTTACCTTCCCGCCACAGCAGTACCTATTTATCTACTTGCACTGGCATGCTTTCGAACTGCTAGGTTGGCAGGTGCTGGGATAGAGCAACAGGAGCTCACCCCGTCGTGGGGATTTGAACCGCCGACCTTTCCGATCGGCAAGCCCAAGAGGCTCACTGGTTCAGACCACAGCAAGCAGGGCATGAAGGGAATAGCCTTGCCTTGCTGCTGTTCCCAAGGAACTGGCATTCAGAACCATGCCGCCTCTTATCCTGGAAGCACTCAGTAGCCATTGTGACTAGCAGCTTCTGATCAATAGCCTTGTCTCCTGCAACTGAAAAAGTCTCGGCTTAATTCCCAGCCCATCTTCATTGCATATGTGTAATGAAACTTTCAGCCCCATGTTGTGTGTGGGTTAGGGGGTGGATGGAGATTAGTGAAAACAACAAGAGGAGCTGACAGTTCTGAGTGATGCATCCGGTGGCTAGCCAGAACCAACACCGCTGAATGACAACGACCTTTTAGCCGACTTGTTCAGATTCACTCATCTGTTTAAAGGTCATCGTGATTCACCACCACATTTCCATTACTTAGGAAATACAGGGCAATTACCTTTTTCTTTGTGCATTTTTAAGGGGCAATGCTGACTTGTCCATTAGCGAGCCTTAAGGGGCCCAAGATTTCAACCACAAGATTGTGTGCTTCTTGCCTTGCACAGGAACCCCCCTGCCCCACTCCCCAATTATAGTTGGGCGTTTTTAACAGGTAGAACACAAACCTGGCATGCGCCGAACCCAAGCATTTGGTATGGATGCTACCAGTCTAGGTAGAGTAGTGCCGGGCGATGTATTGATACATTGCCCCAAAATGGTTTGAAATCCACATAGTGGATATCGGTTTCATAATATTTGACATGGCGATACATAGCGAATCGCAATGTGTGTGTGTGCTTTGTAAAAAAGTGTGATACAGTATGGGAAAAACCGTGAAGCCAGTCATCGCTTCTCTCATGATTCCTGCTGCCCCTGTTGCTGTGTACTATAAAATAACAGTTGTAACAATACGTTAAAGCAGAGCTTTCCAAACATTTCATGTTGGTGACACACTTTTTAGACACGCATCATTTTGCACCGCAGTAATTCAGTTTTACTAGCAAACCAGAGGTTAAACTAACCCCTTTCCAGCCCCGGGAGGAGTGTTTGTCCGACACACCTACACACTGCAGCAGACACACTAACAGGTCACAACACACAGTTTGGAAAGCTTTGTGTTAAAGATAAGTAAAATGTATCGGTTTTAGACCCCTAAGTAGTAGTAGTTGCCCATTCGCCTCTTGATAGTTACATCCTTCTTTCAGACGTTGTGATATGTTTGTATACCGTCGTACTTTGGATGTCGAACGGAATCCTTTCCGGAAGTCCCTTCGACTTCTGAAAACATTCGACAACCAAGGTGTGGCTTCTGATTTGCTGCAGGAGCTTCCGGCACTCAATCAGAAGCCGCGGAAGCCGTGTCGGCTTCCAAAAAAACATTTGCAAATCAGAACACTTACTTCTGGGTTTGCAGCGTTCGGGAGCCAAAGTAGATGAGTACCAAGGCGTTCGACAACCAAGGTATGACTGTATCGCGATGTTTAGCTGGTGATATATCATGATGTTGAAAACCAGATATCACCCAGCCTATGTAGAGTATAATTTTGGTATACTGGTACTAAATGACTCCACATAAGAAAAACCTGGCTGCTGGATCAGACCAGTGACCCATGCATCTTGTTCTCGCCAATGAGATGGCTATGGGAAACTTGCAACAGAACCTGAGCGTAATAGCACTCCCCCCAGTCGCAGTTCCTTGCAGCTGGTATTCAGAAGCTTCCGTCCTCCAACAGTGGAGATTTTTTGCCATTGGGCTGTGCTAGTGCACTCAAATGGCCCAGCTCTTCCACACATATTCAGTAGTTTCCCACCTACTAACGCACCTAGAAGATGTCCAGATTTGCCTCTTACCTACTTGTATCTAGTTTCCTGGATAAATCGGGGCTAACTTCAGTTATTCATACCTTAGGCTGCAATCCTAGCTCTGCTTCCTTGGGGAGTAATATAGATAATACAATGGTGGTTGGTCTAATTACGGCTGGAGAGGGGGGGCGGTCTATAGGAAGGAAGTTGAGCAGTTGGTGGAGTGGTGCAGGGAAAACAATATTCCTTAATTTAAAGAAAACAAAAGAGGTAATTGTGGATTTTAGGAAATGCACATTGAATATTCAACCACTTAATATCGAGGGGAAGTGTGTGCAACAGGCCTCAGTGTTTCGATTTCTGGGAATGGAGTTGAGAGATGATCCAACATGGGGAGCAAATAGCAAAGACCTGATGAAGAGAGCACAGAAGAGGCTATACTTTCTGAGAATCCTCCGGAAAAACAATCTCTCAAAGGACCTGCTGAGGGCATTTTACCACTCTACTGTAGAAAGTGTATTAACCTATGGTCTGTCTGTGTGGTTTGGGAGTTGCACGGTTGGGGAAAGAACAGCGCTGTCCAGGGTCGTAAAGACTGCGGACAGGATAATTTGGGTGCACTCTTCCTACTTTGGATCAAATCTATGCCTCCAGGTGCTATAAGAAAGCTGCAGATATTGTGCAGGATAGTGTGCACCCAGGAAATGATCTCCTTCAGCTTCTGCCTTCTGGAAGGAGGTATAGGGTCATAAAGAAATAGCTTCTATCCAAGAGCGATTTCGATTTTGAATGCAGCGAAAGGCAGTCTGTGAGGGAGGGTCTGTATTCAGTTATGGGGCATCAGAGTTTTAGGGGGTAAATCAGGAGGGGTATTAGAGTTTTTTAGGGGGTTAATTATGTATAGGTGGGATGGGTAGCGAGTCGATACGTATTTTTTTTTAAATAGTAGGCTGATGGTTGTAAGTTTGATGTAGAAGTTCAATTTTGTTGTTCTTTTTTTTAGTAATAATTTTTATTGCATTTTTACACAAACAGAAAAATAGAAAAATACATTACAATAAGGACACTAAAAGAAAAAGAAAAAACAAAAAGCAAAAAAAGCAAATACTTATTCCTAATTTTCGTCTCACATTTTATAAAGGGACCTCCTCGGGCTCCCGTCCACTGTGGTTCACTAGCATGCATCATTTTAGCAATTTCTATACCAATATAATCACCTCATATAATCTTATTTTGCATCATACACATAACATATTCCTCATTTCCACAGTTTAATTTTGACCTAATTCTGATCTTAATATATAACTTTTGCATATATTTTTAAATACATCTTAAAATCTTTCCATTCTACTTCTGTCGCTTCTTCCCCCCGGTTACGGATTCTTCCGGTCATCTCAGCCAGTTCCATAAACTCCATCATCTTCATCTGCCAGTCGTCGATTGTTGGTATTTCATGGGATTTCCAGTTCTTTGCTAATAACATTCTAGCCGCTGCTGTGGCATACATAAATTTTTTTACATTTCTCTTTGGGATCTCTTTGCCTATTATGCCCAATAGAAATGCTTCTGGTTTTTTTTGACAAATGTGCTTTTCAACACCTTCTTCATTTCATTATAAATCTTTTCCCAGAAGTCACTTACTATTGGGCACGTAATTTTGTTGTTCTGCACAGGACAGTGGCAGTAAAGATTATCATATCGTATCGAGTAAGCACGATTGAATCCAGTGGTATTGTACTTCTGAGAAGACATGCTTAGGGCTGCGACCGTAGTCGTTTCTATGGGAATGTTAGGGATGTGGATTAGGATATATTATTAGATAGATCCTATCCAAGCTTGTGTTAGCAAGCTTCCAATATCAGCAGAGTGACATTCCCCTTTTGTGCGCTGCAAAGCATGTGCGTTAGATTCGCTAGAATCTCTATAACAATATTACACTTTATAGTTCAATATTACACTTCCTGGCAAAGGTCCCCTTTGTCCCTCTTAAAAGAAATACACAACACAGTGTTTATAAAATAAGATAGAGTTTACTTACAGTTTCATCCTGAGTTACAGCATAATCTCAGAAAGGCAGGCTTGCTTAGAAAAGTTACAAGTACATATACATCTAGAGACTACTTAGTAAAGTAAGACTCCATTTGGTCTCACTCTTGGCTGCAGGCCTAGAGTGAGAACCATGCTAACTGGAGATTCTCTTGAGATGTGTTCCCATCGAAGGAGGAAGTATCTAAGAGAGAGAGTGATTGCAGGCTAGGGCTTTTGTCTAATCCAACTCATTTGCATGTCTGAGGGAACAGGAACTGACCTGTAGTCAGGTGTCCCTCCAGGTGAGTTCCTGTTAGTGGACACTCTAGGAACTGTTGTGACTTGTCTGCCCCAGTGTTCCATCCCACAAACCCCTTCTCAGGCAATTCACAACATTCATTACATACGAAACAAAACATAAGCAACTTTATTCAACCACCCAAGAGTCCCAGCTTGACACGCAGGTTCTGGAAACTCTGTCTTGGCAGGGGTTTTGTTAGGATGTCTGCTGTCATCTCCGATGTGCAGCAGTACGACAGTTCGACAAGTCCATCTTGTATCATCTGGCGAACGTAGTGGTACCTGACCCCAATGTGTTTTGAGCGTGCTAGGAACTTCTCATTCTGCGCCAGCTTTAGACAGCTTTGGTTGTCCTCCAGCAGGCTTATAGGTTCCTTTCTCTCCACGCCAAAGTCTGTTAGGAGTTGGTCCAGCCAGGAAATCTCTCTGCACGCTTCTGTAGCCGCAACATATTCCGATTCTGTAGACGATAAAGCTATACATTTCTGTTTATAACTGCCCCATGTGATAGCTCCGCCCCCATACATAAAGACATGCCCGCTTGTGGATTTATAATCAGAATTATCACCCGCCCAGTCAGCATCAGTGTACCCAATGAGCTTAGGGTCACTGACAGCTGGTAACTTTAATTTACAATCCATTGTACCCTTAAGATATCGAACCACCCTCTTCACACCAACCCAATCATGCTCAGTGGGACTACTCACTTTCCTGCTGAGAATCCCTACTGCATTGGCTAAATCAGGTCTGCATGTGGTAACTAAATACAAAAGTTTACCAATTGCTGAACGATACTCTGTGTTGTTTGGCAGCAGCTTCGAATCCTCTTGGTTCTTTAAGAAGTCTGTAGCCATCGGGGTGTCGACGGGTTTTGCATCCTGCAATTGCATACTCTCCAACAGTTCAATTATCTTTTGCTTCTGATTGAGTAGAAATGAACCATCCTGTTCTCTTTCCACTTGAATCCCGAGGTAATACTCAACTGGTCCTAATTCCTTCACTTGCACTTCCTTGTTGAGGTGCTGGACTACATTTTTATAATCCCTGTCATTTGACGTTGCGATTAAAAGGTCGTCAACGAAGGCAAGAATATAAGAAAATTGTCCATTACTCTGCTTAGTGTACAAACACTTGTCAGCTTCACCTTGCTTGTACCCAAGTTTCACCAGCATTCCATGCAATTTCAAGTTCCAGGCTCTGGCTGCTTGTTTTAAACCATACAGTGCCTTTTGAAGCTTGCAAACCAAATGTGCCTCATTTGGCTTTATAAAACCTTTAGGCTGCTTCATGTAAATTTCTTCAGAAATTTCCCCATGCAAAAACGCAGTAGCTATATCGATGTGTTTCACCTCCATCCCTTTAGATGCTGCGATGCTTAAAAGTAATCTTACGCTACTGTATCTCACTGTCGGTGCAAAGACTTGGTCATAGTCGTGGCCATATTGCTGTGAAAAACCTTGTGCCACTAGTCTTGCTTTGTAACGTTGCACCTCCCCTTCTGAACCCCTTTTAACCTTGAACACCCATTTGCTCCCAATTGCTTTCTTACCAGCAGGTAATTCTGTGAGTGTCCAGGTCTTGTTCTTGTGCAGTGCGTCAATCTCCTCCTGCGCGGCTTTCCTCCAGAGACTGGCTTCGGTGGCTGGCATCTGCTCTACCTCTTCCCAAGTGGAAGGTTCTGGTGGAGACGCCGACCCTGCAAAGTAGGACAGTCGTAGTGGCGGAACGCCCTTGTTGGTTCTGGATGAGCATCTGACCTCTGGTTGTGCAACCGCATCAGCATCCTCATCCTCCTCCAACGCTGGCATGTCCACGTACAGCTCCTCCTCTTCGTCTCTGGTGCCGCCAGGGGTCTGGACCTCTGCGTCTTCTGGGGTGTCGCCTGTAGGGGGTGTTGTGACACTAGAAGGTATATTAGTTCCTTGTGCTAAAGGAAAACTTATAAACTCTTCATCTGGTGACTCTCTAGAACAGTCAATAACAGTGTTCTTTGTATCAAACTTTCCTAGTTCATCAAAATGAACCACATGGTATGGGTCTACTCTGCCACTCTTTGGATCTAGAACTCTATATCCCTTTCCTCCAGGAGCATATCCAACCAGGATACCTGCTTTTGCTCTGGAGTCAAGCTTGTGTCTGCGCTCTTTGGGCACGTGGTAATAACAGACACTTCCAAACACACGTATGTGCTGCAGACTTGGGACTCTCCCGTGCCAAAGTTCAAATGGTGTGCGTTCTGCACCCTTTGTAGGCAATCTGTTTTGCAAATAAATCGCCGTATTCGCCGCTTCACCCCATAGCTTCTGTGACAAGTTGGCCTCTTTTAACATGCACCTTGTCATCTCCATAATAGACCTAAACTTTCTCTCAGCAATGGAGTTCTGTTGAGGCGTGTAAGCAACTGTAGTTACATGTGCTATGCCTTCTTGTGCCATGATGGCCTTCATCTGCCGTGAGCAAAACTCTCCACCATTATCCGAAATTAAGGTGGAAGGAGCTCTCTGGAATTTGTTCTTCACCATGTTTAAGTACAGTTTGAACAATTCCGGTGTCTGACTCTTTTCCTCTAGAAAATATCCAACACAATATCTTGAGAAGTCATCTATAAATATCAGAATGTACTTATTGTTTCCTAGGGAAGGTACATTCAGCGGACCACATAGGTCAGTATGAACAGTGTCCATGACTTTTGTGCTTCTCTTCTCTGTACAACGTGGGAAGGAAGGCTTGACTGCCTTTTCAGTTATGCAAGTTGTACAGTTTGGCATTGGTGTACTGCAATTCTTTACCTGTAGACCTTTTACCAGATTTTCCTTCTGCATTTTCAGGATAAGGTTGGTATCCCTGTGTCCAAGCCTTTTGTGCCAGAGTTCCAGATCTGGTTGATCCTTTCTGCTGGGTTGTGCAACCCTTGCAGACTCATTCTCTGAAATATCAATCTCATACACATCATTGATTAGTTTGGCTTGAATAAACACTTCACCATCTTTTATCACATTGCATTGTCCATTTTTAAATATAATTTCAAAACCTTTCTTGTCCAAGCTAGACACACTTATTAGATTACAGTTCAGCTTTGGTGCATACTTAACATTACTCACTGTAGTATCAAAAGACTCATTGTTCACTTTGAAATTCAAGTTCAAAGATCCTGCACCTATTGACTTTATAACATTTCCATCAGCAATTTCAATCTCAGACTGTTTATTATTGTCTATTTCATTGAAATATTCCCTTTTGTAACAGAAGTGGCTGCTTGCTGCACTGTCCAGAAGCCACTTATTGCGCTTTCCTTCACAGCTCTGGAAAGCTACATTTCTTTCTTGCAATATCATTGCACGCCCACGACCCCCCTTCTTTTCGCCTTTTGGTGGAAAGGGGCGGGATTTATTCCTAGGTGCCCGGCATTCCTTCGCCATGTGCCCTTTTAAATTGCAGTTAAAGCAAATTATTTCCTTTGGCGTTTGTCTGGACCTTTGAAAATGCTTGGAAGCATAATTAGTGTCCTTTCTCCCTGTATTCCTTTCTAAAGAATCAAGGTAATCTCTGCATTCCTCTCTCAAATGATCAATCAGTTCTTCAAAAGTCAGGTCCTTTTTGTGATCCATGCAACTCTTGAATGAACTGAAGCTTGGTCCTAGAGATGCTATCAAAAATGAAACCTTTGTTTCTTCATCAAGGGCTTTAGGAGTAAGATCAATCCTCTGAACAATTTCACTAAATTTGCTGATATGGTCAGTGAATTCTTCTCTTGAATTCATCCTCAGCGCAGTTAATTTGCTCATCAAATTCCTGTAGGAGTTCTTAGTAGATGCTCCATACCTGCGCTCAATATCTTTTAAGATTTTAGCTGCATCATCTTTGCTATTAACTGATGTTAGATGCCTGTTGCGAAGTCCACTCAAAATTATGTATCTGGCCTCGCTGTTCATGCGTTTCCAAGTTGCTATCTTGGCTAAATCCTCTGCTGTTGTGCCAGTAGGCATAGGTTTTTCAATGGCATCCAAAACATTCCTTGCATCTAAAAATGCTATCAGGCGTTGTTTCCAAAATACATAATTGTCATCATCTAGAGCCATGAATCCTGGCTTAACTCCACTATCAAAATCTGCAAAAGCCATCTTGGAATCTCAAAATTCTAAAAATTTCTCAAAAATTCCAAAATCAAAATCTCTAAAAATATCTCAAAATGCAAAATAATCTTCACTGCCTCTGAGTTCTCAGTGCTGTAAACTCTGAGGGAGGGGAGGGGTAGCTAATCCCCTAGGCACACTGGAGAACAATAGACCATGTGCTTACCAGGAAGTTCTAACTGAAAAAATCCTACTCAGTTCAAAGTCACAATCCAAAGCAATCCTTCAAAAATACACAAAAATACGCAGTCCTGGGCCGTAATAACCCTTTATGGGAATGTTAGGGATGTGGATTAGGATATATTATTAGATAGATCCTATCCAAGCTTGTGTTAGCAAGCTTCCAATATCAGCAGAGTGACATTCCCCTTTTGTGCGCAGCAAAGCATGTGCGTTAGATTCGCTAGAATCTCTATAACAATATTACACTTTATAGTTCAATATTACACTTCCTGGCAAAGGTCCCCTTTGTCCCTCTTAAAAGAAATACACAACACAGTGTTTATAAAATAAGATAGAGTTTACTTACAGTTTCATCCTGAGTTACAGCATAATCTCAGAAAGGCAGGCTTGCTTAGAAAAGTTACAAGTACATATACATCTAGAGACTACTTAGTAAAGTAAGACTCCATTTGGTCTCACTCTTGGCTGCAGGCCTAGAGTGAGAACCATGCTAACTGGAGATTCTCTTGAGATGTGTTCCCATCGAAGGAGGAAGTATCTAAGAGAGAGAGTGATTGCAGGCTAGGGCTTTTGTCTAATCCAACTCATTTGCATGTCTGAGGGAACAGGAACTGACCTGTAGTCAGGTGTCCCTCCAGGTGAGTTCCTGTTAGTGGACACTCTAGGAACTGTTGTGACTTGTCTGCCCCAGTGTTCCATCCCACAGTTTCCAAGTTGGATGCCTGTAATGCTCAGTATGTGGGGCTGTCCTTGAAGTCTGTCCAGAAACTTCAATGCTCCAGAATGCTCCAGACAGGCTTGTATTGGGTTGGCATAATGGACTACAGAAAGTCAATATTGTTTTTGTTATGATGTCTCTTGCCAGGGTTTATCCATTCCTCGAAAACTGCCTCTAGTGGCTGATTGGAAGAGGTACCCGCTTTTCTTTGGCACGGCTGTCTTCGCTTTTGAAGGAATAGGAGTGGTAAGTGCCGTTTTAGAATTTAAGACTATTAGGGCAATGGCAGTTGAAACACATCTCTGCACCATCTCGGGGAAAACAGAATTGGCCTCTGTTTTACTCCAGTGGCCAGAACTAGTCCTTCAGGGTACACGAGACCCCCAAATTTGTGTGTGCCTTTGATAGGGAAGATTCGCCCCACAATTTTCAGTGCATTTCCCTATTGCAAAAAAAAAAAAAAAATTTCCGGTGGTTGTGTTGTGCCAAGTCAGCAGGGTGCTTTAATCTGTATTGATTGTGCAAACCTAAATTTCCAGTATGCACTTCAATCACTCCCACAAAACACTGACAGCCTGGATCTAGAAATTGTTGCTAGTGCTTTTCCATGAAGGCACAAGAGGCTTTTATTCTAAGAGAAAGGCTTCAGCTGAGTTGTAGAGCATGCGCTCTGTGTGCAAAAAGTTCCCAGGCATCTCTGGGTAGAGCTGGGGCAAAACCTTGCATGAAACCCTGGAGAACTGATGGCAGCTGAAATAGATGATTATGAACGAGATCCACCAATGGCCTGAACTGGTATACAACAACTTGCCATGCTAAGGGTGCAAGATGGATGGCAACTTTCCTTGCCCAGTCCCCTCCTTTTCTTACCTTTGTGAACTTACCAAATTTGTTATTAACTCGTCTTTTGCTCCTTGAGCGTAGATCACGTGCTGTGTGCATGCCGCGATGACTTAGAAGCCCTGAGTGTGGCGCCGAGTTCAGAATCCAGGCTCCCAGTACGTTTCCGAGCACAATTCAAAGTGTTGGTGCTGACCTTTAAAGCCCTAAATGGCCTCGGTCCAGTATACCTGAAGGAGCGTCTCCACCCCCATCGTTCTGCCCGGACACTGAGGTCCAGTACTGAGGGCCTTCTGATGGTTCCCTCGTTGCGAGAAGCCAAGTTGCAGGGAACCAGGCAGAGGGCCTTCTCGGTGGTGGCGCCCGCCCTGTGGAACGCCCTCCCACCAGATGTCAAAGAGAAAAACAACTACCAAATTTTTAGAAGACATCTGAAGGCAGCCCTGTTTAGGGAGGCTTTTAATCTTTAATCGATTATTTTATTCTTCTGTTGGAAGCCGCCCAGAGTGGCTGGGGAAACCCAGCCAGATGGGTGGGGTATAAATAATAAATTATTGTTATTATTATTACTAAGAATGACGTGGGTTTTTTTTTAGTGTTTAGGGCTGAAAATGGCATGCTTAAAAATGCATGGGCCGAGAGTGGAAGAATCTGGTGGGAAGCAGATTGTGCCAGCTTCTCCTTCTCTCGGTGGAAGCAGATGCCAAACTGTAGCTTCCACAGCAGGCTGCAGATCTCTCCTGGAATGAGGGAATAGGGTTTGCTGTTTCTCCCCTAGGACTCCCTGATAGCAGGCCGGGGCTTGGTGGTACTGTAAGGTCTCCAGAGCAGCTGAGCTCAGGTGGGCTCAGACTCTGGCATGCCGCTCTGCCGGGAGCGAGGCAGGAAGGTGAAACTTATTAGTCAAAACATTGGAAAGAATTTGGGCCAAAGACTAGAGATGAGCGTGAAGTTTTGGGGCGAGAGGTAAAGAAAGGAGGAAAGAAAAAACCCAGGCTCTTCCACAGGAGATACCTGTCTTCCTGTAATAAACTTGAAAGCTAGTAATTGCCCAGTAACAGCAGGCAAATAGAATCATAGCCTCATTGTAAGAGATTCCTTGATCATTTGATAATCCACATGCAGGTTAGATTCTGAATCGGACTAGGACAGTCATGGATTTTGATGCTCTGTCTTATACATATGTATGTAATAAGAATCTGTAAAAACCAGGCACAGAGTTTGGAGCGTCTTACTCATGAGAAAGCAACCGGGCATCATTACAATAACCCCTTGAGACCATTCAGAAGCTTGCGAGATCTGTTTCGGAGCCCAGTGATAGAGCAGGACTTTAAATTGATGCTCTTGGCTTGGCCCCCATCTGTACTACACATGTAAAGCAGTATTTTACCACTTTAACTCTCATTGCTTCCCTGAAATAATCCTGTGGACTGTAGTTTGCTAAGGGTGCTGCGTGAGACTCCTATTTCCCTTGGGGAGCCTGGAAAGGGTGGTTGGTTGTGAAACCACTAAGAGAACTGCTTGCTTGGACCTCTTTTGTGGACCTTGGAAGCTGATTCACCTGCTCTCTCTCTCCCCCCCCCCTCTTGTTTCTGCCTGGCCACATTGCTTAGCAAAACCTCACTGCTGGAATAAGAGGTGCCAGAGCTTAAATGCTGAATCTGTGCCTTTCAGCCGATGGCTTCCATTTACAGGACTTGGCACAGCCTTAGGACGTTGCTTCAGACTTAAATTGGCTTTCTTAAATCTCCTCTGTATTTTGAATTGTATATAGGGGAGCTCTGGGTGCATAGCTGTCAACTTTTGGATTTGAAAATAAGGGATCAGCAGCAGCCTCACCTGTCCTGGGGACAGTCTACGGTATATCTAACAATCCAGGATAGCAGCGGGAAACGGCGCTGGAATAAGGGAATTTCCAGCACAAAAAAAAGGAGGGTTGACAGCTGTGTCTCAGTGGGGTGCTGTCACTGCAGAGTGACGGGCGGAGGTTACCTTCTGACCTTAACCTTGTAAAGTTTAAATGTCATGACAATGACTTGAGGGAGTATTGATGGTAGGAGCTGACAGCAGTGTTTCAGTCTTGTCAACCCTCTTTAACTCCTTGCAAATTATAAGAGGGGAAGGAGGAAGGGTGGGGAGGGAAACCAGGGAAACAAAAGTTTTTCATGCAATATATTCCAGCCGTACTTGGAAATAATTCTTATATTTGCACCCTTTTATTTGGGGCTGTTCCAGACACCTGACTGTATCTTGCTTAATATTTTTGACAGATATTATTATTATTATTATTATTTATACCCCGCTCATATGGCTGGGTTTCCCCAGCCACTCTGGACAGCTGCCAACAGAATATTAAAAACACGATAAAACATCAAACATTAAAAAAACTTCCCTAAACAGGGCTGCCTTCAGATGTCTTCTAAAAGCCAGGTAGTTGTCTGATCAACAGTCAAGTGGTACTGCTGCCCTTGAAGAATACTACCTCAATCTGCAGGTCGCGGCAAGTGGTATATTTTAACGCCCTCTGTAAGTAGAAAAGTAGCAAGCGAGGATTGATCTTCAGTTTTTGCTGTTTTCTAACTCCACATCTTTGAGCTGGATTAAATAAGTTCAGGTGGCCTTATGAAGACCACCCCTCCCCAAAGCATGTTAATAGCTAACTTTCACCGCAAATGATTCCCAGCAAAGAGCTATTCCTAGATATTTCCAGAAAGTGCTAGACTGTCTACAAAATTTGCACGGTGCTCGTTCTGCACAGGTGAAGTCAGGCAGATTATCTTTGTAAAGCACTACCGGTACGTAGGAATACCTTGTTCCAATTTTCTGAACTCGTGCTGAGATACGCTTTTAACATTCCTAAAGGCAGCTCCTTCCTGCTGAAAGGAACTCGGGTGATCTTTGCATCCTGTTTAAAACTGAACTTCTGCAATTCCCTGCCCCCGCTCCCCGGGAGGTGTTCTAGATAATGATGAGCTAAGCGAAAGGAACATGTTTAATTTCTTTTAGATGTGAAACTTCTTTGAATTGGATGCCTCCCAAAGTTTCATTTTTCAAAAAATTGGGGATATCTCTGTTTTTCAGAGAGAACATGTTATTTTATAGAAAGCAAACAAGCTCTGGATTTCTTGAGTGGCTGCTAAATTACTTTTTTCTTCTTCCTTCCCTGTCTTTTAAAGAACAGGATTATCATCTTCAAAATGCCACTGACTTGGATTTTGAGAGATGATGCAAATAGTCTTATTGACGCTTAGAGTTAAAAGCAAGCGGCCACTTGTCAGAGGTGTCTCTCCCCCCCCCCCCCCAACTTTTGGACAGCTTTATATTTTATCCCTGCAAATGACTCTCTTTTCTCTACAATCTTCTTTTATTGGTGCCCTAAGATTAGGACAGGACGCGTTCTTTGTTGTTTAGTCGTTTAGTCGTGTCCGACTCTTCGTGACCCCATGGACCATAGCACGCCAGGCACTCCTGTCTTGCACTGCCTCCCGTAGTTTGGTCAAACTCATGTTCGTAGCTTCGAGAACACTGTCCAACCATCTTGTCCTCTGTCGTCCCCTTCTCCTAGTGCCCTCAATCTTTCCCAACATCAGGGTCTTTTCCAAGGATTCTTCTCTTCTCATGAGGTGGCCAAAGTATTGGAGCCTCAGCTTCACGATCTGTCCTTCCAGGGAGCACTCAGGGCTGATTTCCTTAAGAATTGATAGGTTTGATCTTCTAGCAGTCCATGGGACTCTCAAGAGTCTCCTCCAGCACCATAATTCAAAAGCATCAATTCTTCGGCGATCAGCCTTCTTTATGGTCCAGCTCTCACTTCCATACATCACTACTGGGAAAACCATAGCTTTAACTATACGGACCTTTGTCGGCAAGGTGATGTCTCTGCTTTTTAAGATGCTGTCTAGGTTTGTCATTGCTTTTCTCCCAAGAAGCAGGCGTCTTTTAATTTCGTGACTGCTGTCACCATCTGCAGTGATCAAGGAGCCCAAGAAAGTAAAATCTCTCACTGCCTCCATTTCTTCCCCTTCTATTTGCCAGGAGGTGATGGGACCAGTGGCCATGATCTTGGTTTTTTTGATGTTGAGCTTCAGACCATATTTTGTGCTCTCCTCTTTCACCCTCATTAAAAGGTTCTTTAATTCCTCCTCACTTTCTGCCATCAAGGTTGTGTCATCTGCATATCTGAGGTTGTTGATATTTCTTCCGGCAATCTTAATTCCTGCTTGGGATTCATCTAGTCCAGCCTTTCGCATGATGAATTCTGCATATAAGTTAAATAAGCAGGGAGACAATATACAACCTTGTCGTACTCCTTTCCCAATTTTGAACCAATCAGTTGTTCCATATCCAGTTCTAACTGTAGCTTCTTGTCCCACATAGAGATTTCTCAGGAGACAGATGAGGTGATCAGGCACTCCCATTTCTTTAAGAACTTGCCATAGTTTGCTGTGGTCGACACAGTCAAAGGCTTTTGCATAGTCAATGAAGCAGAAGTAGACGTTTTTCTGGAACTCTCTAGCTTTCTCCATAATCCAGCGCATGTTTGCTATTTGGTCTCTGGTTCCTCTGCCCTTTCGAAATCCAGCTTGCACTTCTGGGAGTTCTCGGTCCACATACTGCCTAAGCCTGCCTTGTAGAATTTTAAGCATGACCTTGCTAGCGTGTGAAATGAGCGCAATTGTGCGGTAGTTGGAGCATTCTTTGGCACTGCCCTTCTTTGGAATTGGGACGTAGACTGATCTTCTCCAATCCTCTGGCCATTGCTGAGTTTTCCAAACTTGCTGGCATATTGGGTGTAGCACCTTAACAGCATCATCTTTTAAAATTTTAAATAGTTCAGCTGGAATATCATCACTTCCACTGGCTTTGTTATTAGCAGTGCTTTCTAAGGCCCATTTGACTTCACTCTCCAAGATGTCTGGCTCAAGGTCAGCAAACACACTACCTGGGGTGTACGAGACCTCCATATCTTTCTGGTATAATTCCTCTGTGTATTCTTGCCACCTCTTCTTGATGTCTTCTGCTTCTGTTAGGTCCTTACCACTTTTGTCCTTGATTATGGTAATCTTTGTACGAAATGTTCCTTTCATATCTCCAATTTTCTTGAACAGATCTCTGGTTTTCCCCATTCTATTGTTTTCCTCTATTTCTTTGCATTGCTCATTTAAGAAGACCCTCTTATCTCTCCTTGCTGTTTTTTGGAAATCTGCATTCAGTTTCCTGTATCTTTCCCTATCTCCCTTGCATTTTGCTTGCCTCCTCTCCTCCGCTATTTGTAAGGCCTCGTTGGACAGCCATTTTGCCTTCTTGCATTTCCTTTTCCTTGGGATGGTTTTCGTTGCTGCCTCCTGTATAATGTTACGAGCCTCCATCCATAGTTCTTCAGGCACTCTGTCCACCAAATCTAAATCCTTAAACCTGTTCCTCACTTCCACTGTGTATTCATAAGGGATTTGATTCAGATTGTATCTTACTGGCCCAGTGGTTTTTCCTACTTTCTTCAGTTTAAGCTGGAATTTTGCTATAAGAAGCTGATGATCTGAGTTACAGTCAGCTCCAGGTCTTGTTTTTGCTGATTGTATAGAGCTTCTCCATCTTTGGCTGCAGAGAATATAATCAATCTGATTTCGATGCTGCCCATTTGGTGATATCCATGTGTAGAGTCGTCTCTTGTGTTGTTGGAAGAGTGTGTTTGTGATGACCAGCTTGTTCTCTTGACAGAACTCTATTAGCCTTTGCCCTGCTTCATTTTGAACTCCAAGGCCAAACTTGCCAGTTGTTCCTTTTATCTCTTGATTCCCTACTTTAGCATTCCAATCCCCTGTAATGAGAAGAACATCCTTCTTTGGTGTCATTTCTAGAAGGTGTTGTAGGTCTTCATAGAATTGGTCAATTTCACTTTCTTCAGCACCGGTAGTTGGTGCATAAACTTGGATTACTGTGATGTTAAAAGGTCTGCCTTGGATTCGTATCGAGATCATTCTGTCATTTTTGAGATTGCATCCCATTACAGCTTTTGCCACTCTTTTGTTGACTATGAGGGCCACTCCATTTCTTCTACAGGATTCTTGCCCACAGTAGTAGATATGATAGTCACCCGAACTGAATTCACCCATTCCCTTCCATTTTAGTTCACTGATGCCCAGGATGTCGATATTTATTCTTGTCATCTCATTTTTGACCACATCCAGCTTACCTCTATTCATGGTTCTTACATTCCAGGTTCCTATGCAATATTTTTCTTTACAGCATCGGACTTTCCTTTCGCTTCCAGGCATATCCACAACTGAGCGTCCTTTCGGCTTTGGCCCAGCCGCTTCATCAGCTCTGAATCTACTTGTACTTGTCCTCCGCTCTTCCTCAGTAGCATGTTGGACGCCTTCCGACCTGAGGGGCTCATCTTCCAGCGTCATAACTTTTATATGCCTGTTGTCTTTGTCCATGGAGTTTTCTTGGCAGGGATACTGGAGTGGCTTGCCAGTTCCTTCTCCAGGTGGATCACGTTTAGTCAAAACTCTCCACTATGACCTGTCCATCTTGGGTGGCCCTGCATGGCATAGCTCATAGCTTCTCTGAGTTATTCAAGCCCCTTCGCCACGACAAGGCATTGATCCATGAAGGGGAGGACGCGTTCTACTGACAACTAATCTCATGTTACCTGATATCCACCAATATGTTGTTGGTCTTTTGAGTCTGGTGGTTTATTATCTGATGAGCCATGAGAACGAGAGAGAGAGAGAGAGAGAGAGAGAGAGAGAGAGAGAGAGAGAGAGAGAGATTCCCTGAGTGGCCTGGTTCAAACATAACACTAAACCATAGTTCATTGAACTAGTTTATCAAACCATTGTTTAGTATTATGTGTCCCATCTGCCTGGCAGCTTAACTATGGTTTCTTCACTTTCAACAGATTGAAACGATGGTTTGCTGGTTTACAGGCCAGCTTTAGTTTGACGTTGCAAATGAACTGAGCCCCTTTAACCTGTGGTTTGTTCCCCCTGATGACTGCCGGATGATAAAGTCGTAAGGCAAGAACTGCTGGAAAAAAATAAGCTAAGCTTTGGAGAAGCAAGCCAGAGCTTGTTTGATCATCTGTGGGACAACCACTCAAGGTTTCTTTAACCAAACCATGGTTTGGAGTTTTGTGTGAACTAGGTCTGTGCAGAGGGTTAAACGAATTGAGCCCAACATCTCAAATGAAGAGGAAGTCCAGTTACGTGTGAAGGAGGGGAAGAGTTCATACGAAACCAAAAATACCTGTGGTGGTTTCTCACTCACTACTGTTGGGTCCCATACTACATAGTATGATCTTCAAGCCTCGAGGAACAGGCTCCCCAGCTGTGGACTGACACACTTAAATCACAATGGCCTTTTAAATGTTTCCCAGCTGTTTGAAAACCACTACAGAATTGCTCAAAGGTGCCTGGGAGATGGTTTAAATGGTTTGTCCTCCAAGTAGAGCCCAGTGGACTCTCTGCCCCACCTCTGCAGTACAGTTGCCTTGTGAAATACTCCTGCAGTCTGGCTCGGGAACTGATCAAAGATAAGATGAATATTTGCTATGTTTTTAAGAGGTTATAGCTAGGTAAGGTTTACCCTTCCAGCCAGCACCAAGAGTAACTCTAACTTAAGCTGGTTAATTTTATTCCTGCATGGCTCATTTTTCTCAGCAGTTGACAGGCTGCCTTAGAACGCATTCCTTATGCGTCACCTGCTTCTCTTTGGGCACCACCTGGATAATTTCATTTTGATGGTTTTTGGGAAAAGCCAACTTATTCATATGCCTGAAACTGAAATGCAGGAGAAGAAGGGGGGGGGATGGGACCCTCCTTGCTGTCAGTGCGCTGAGTGCGAGGCTAGCTGCATAATGAAATTGAATGCAAACAACAAAATTGGTTTTAGAAGATTATCTGTTAAAAAGAAGAATCCTTTCATTCCCTTGTCAGCACAGTGATTGCATATCTTAAGGCAAAACCTCCTATTTTTGTGCATGTTGTAGCTCAGGCTTTGCTGTTTCTCACTGCAAAGAGCCTTGCGGCACCTTAAAAAAGACTTTCGTTTCAGCATAAGGCTTTGTGGGCTGGAATCTGCTTCAACAGGCGCGGGAAGTGCAACCCTCAGTGTACCTGAAGAGGGATGGGTTGGGTTATAACCAGTGAGGTTGGATGGAAATAAAATGCAAAAACTGCAGACTGGTTCGATACAGTTAGAACTAGAATGCATGCGAAATAAACCCCCCTCCTCTCATCTACCGCTGCTTTGCACCCTCAAAATAGGCTACAGAAGCCCCCCACAAGCAGATGGGCTCATGGGGAGAGGCGAGGAAGGCGAAGTTCCGTTGCTCAGGCCCTGCTTTGGGGCTTTACAATAGGTATCTGTTTGACCAATGAGTTTGCAGGATGCTGGATGAGATGTTCCACTAGCCCGGTGCAGCAGGTTTTCCTAATGTTCTTAGGAGATCTTGTTGCATGAGCAGGAAACGCTACTTGCACAGTGTTGAATACAGTTTTGCACCGGCCACTGGTGGCCCATGTGAAGATGCCCCCGGGCACCAGGATAGCTGTCCCCTGACGTCTCCCCCATCTGGAGGTGCATCCTTGGATCTTGGCTGTTTTCTCGCACTTGCAATACATCCTGTAGACTTCTATCTGTTATATTTTATCTGCTCAAATCGGAATGAATTTCGGCAACCAAAAAAGCCGTATTGAAAACTCCCAAGCTGCCTGGCCCCCAGAATGGCCACTGGACATTCTGTGACTGTAACCCTGGTTTAAGGAGCTATTTGGTGCCTAGCTTATTTATATACCTGAGTTTCTAACACTGGATGAAACCCATTTCCTCTTCTCTGCTTGAGGAGGCTTCTGCATGCAACCTCCCCCCCCCAACCCCTCTTTTTTGAGATAGCTTGGATTAATGGTTCTGAAAACGTGTAGCAAGAAACAAAAAAGCTATTCTTTGATCATTCATTCTTGCCTACCTTGCCTTCTCTCTCTCCCCCTTTCTCTTTCTCAGGTCCTCCCCCTCCAGAACAGGATGAGAGAAGTCGACCGCTTCCCATTGGCCCTCAACATTGGCATGGCGATTGTGATGACCTTGTACGTCTCGTTGGCCACCCTGGGGTATATGTGCTTTGGGGACGAAATCAAAGGCAGCATCACTCTGAACCTGCCGCATGCATGGTAAGCAGAAACATAACTTCGCAGAACTCCAGTGTCCTTCGGGGATCTTAATTCACCTCCCGCTCCCGAATGCTAATCTGAATGCTACCCATCACTGTGTAAAAAGTGCATTGGGAAGACGATGAGTAAGAAGGTGAGCAGTGGCAGGGAAATAAAGGACAAAGTCAGGTTTTCAACTACGGGACTTGATCAGTGTAGACAACCGTGTTATGGCATAACTAGGACCTGTAATTACCGGAGGGAAGAGAGTATTTTTTTTTTAAAAAAAGCAATTTATTATATTTTCCAAATAAACACACAAAAAACAATAAACAAAACAAACATTCAAAAAACAAATGCCCCCACACAATTATCTTTTCAACAATTCTTCCCAATTCTCTCCTTCTGAGCAGCGTGAGTTTTGTCCAAACGTGTGGCTTTCTCTCCTCCTCCAACAGGTTGTACCATATGGTCAAGATCCTCTACTCTTTTGGGATTTTCATTACCTATTCGATTCAGTTCTATGTCCCGGCTGAGATCCTCGTTCCGGCCGTTGCTTCCCGAGTGCAGCAGAAGCTGAAGCTGTTCTGCGAGCTGGCGGTCAGGGCGCTCTTGGTCTGCTCAACTTGTAAGTACGAGGCTGTGTGCAAGGCAGACCTCCCCAACTTTTGTGCCTTCCAGGTGTGTTGGACTTCACTTCCCATCAGCCCTGGTTGATGGCTGGTTGGAATTGCAGCCCAGAACATCTGGAAGGTCCTAGGTTCCAGAAGGCCGATGTGAAGCTAACTTTTTTGGGTTTCCCTTGACAAGCAAAATCTTGGGCGATGAGGAAAGGGTTCACTGGGGCCTAGTGAATTTAGTATTTAAGTTGCATTTACTGATATTTGACTCAACTTTAAGCTCCCCTCTATAATGTAGCCAAATGCCCACACCTGTCCTGTGAACACAGACACATCAAGGAACATGTTTGGATTCATGTGATTTGCTGTTAACTTTTGGTCGTGGAGATGTTTCCATTGCATGCAGTGTTTGCAGCGTGCCCTTATAATGTAGCCCGGCTCTGAGCTTAAAGCCAATTCAACCTTGCAGCTTTTCGGATGTGTGTACTTTATTCATGTGATCTGGATTCGACTGTCGCAGCGCCTGCTGTGGCTGTAGAGAACAATGCGGGATTTGTTGCAGCTGGTTTCTATTTTCATTTTTTATATACATATAATGAAACACCAGTACAGTGGTGTCTCGCTTAACGAATGCCCTGCTTAACGAAATTACCGCTTAACGAAAGGATTTTTCAAGTGGAGGTTGCCTCGCTAGACGAATTCGTTTTATGAAAAATTCGGCTAGCAAATCGCGGTTTCCCATAGGAATGCATTGAAATTCAATTAATGCGTTCCTATGGACAAAAAAAAAAATCAATTTTTTTTCAATGCATTCCTATGGGATTCGCTAGACGAATTTTTCGTTATAAGAAACGACCCGTGGAACGAATTAAATTCGTCTAGCGAGGCACCACTGTACCCTGTAGTTTGCCACAATTATATATAGATAGCTGCACAATAAAAACCACATTAATTTTTTTAAAAAACAGATCACCAGTTCACATGGGGCTCTTCAAGGAGAGTCTTATGTAGAGTACATTTCACTGGTCCAGCTTGGAAGATTCCAGTGTGTGGATTTGCTGCGGCTTAGCTTTCCCCTTCCACGAAGGCCCATCAGGATTGATAAAACTAAGATGCTCAGCCATAGCTGCCAAGTTATCCCTTTTTTACAGGGATTTTCCCTTATGCTGAATAGGCTTCCTCGCGAGAAAAGCGAAAACTTGGCAGCTATGTGCTCAGCTCAAACACGAGAGAGAGAGAGAGAGAGAGAGAGAGAGAGAGAGAGAGAGAGAGAGAGAGATGTGATAATTTGTAGGAATTCTACAACGGCTCTTCTCCTGTTCCCCTTGTTGCTCATCTGATGGTGCCATGTTAAATAAGCTAAAGACTTGATCGTGACTTCTGTTATTGCAGCAGGACAATTGGCACAGTCGCGAAGCCCTTTGGAGAAGAGGTGCCGGTCGAGTATCTTTCCACTTTGCATTCAAACTGTTCTGGTTTCTGCGCAGCTTAACTCGATTATGCTGTGTGCATTTGTGTCAAGATGATCTTCTAGGGAGACGTGATTGGATTTGGCATGGGAGGAGGGAAGCTTTTACCTGCTGCGTAGGCCGTCAGATACACCCGGATGCGTCAGCGGCCTCTCCAAACCAACAGTGATGCAACCAAAGTTCAGGCGTGACGTACGAGCCTCGCCTCGCGCTGCCCCCCCCCAAAAGGGAGCAAAGGAAGATCAAGGGCAGTTAATGCATAATCCATATATTCTGCCCAAGGCCTTCACACTGGTGTAAATGGGAAGGGAGGTGAATTTTATTTATTACTTATTTATCAGCTGCCCGTTGTTGGCAGTTCTCCGGGTCGTGGGTGAGGGTGAACAGCAACGTTATAAACCGTAAGTGCATAACATGCAGCTGAAACACAGCTATAAGATCAAACAAACTGGGTTCGTTAGAGCAAGAGAAAATTAAAAAAAAACACCAGGGGACAGCACAGAAGCTAAACCTATTGCAAAGCTAAAATACTGTTGGACTATAGCACTGTGTCTGGTGCCAAAAATACATTTAAAGTCAGAGCCAGGTGGTCTTCTCTGGCGAAGACATTCCATAACTGGGGCCACCACCGAAAAGGCCCAAACTCTTAGCCAGCCACCATTCCTCATTTGGTACTTGGAATAGGGACTCAGCCAGTGATCTTACAGCATAGGAAAGGGCAGAGGTGACACTGAGCAGTCTAAACCGAATTGTGAACTGTGGAACTTATGGCCAAAGTAACTGAGCAGTATCCAGCTAACTCATTCCATCAGCAAAAGGATTACCGCTTGCAGCAGTAGAACTCTCCTTCCTCACTCCCTGTTTGTGCCCCACCCTCCTCAGATCTGTTCCAGAGCATTGGGGTATCCCTTAGAATCGATTATGTGTGTGTGTGTGGTGGGGGAGAGATTTGTTGTGCTAGCAGTAATCCTTGTGCCGATGGAATGAGTGAGTTGGATGCTGCCAAAGGCATGTGTAGCACATTTCATTAGAATGTGCACTGAGCGATTTATTACTATTATTATTCAACAAAGGAAGAAGGGAGGGGGCTGGAAGGCAAACCAGGACAAATTACGTGCCTAATCTTCAATGCGTTTGCTGGGATAAACTCCCTGTTAAAATATCTACATGGCTGTCAGTGAACACGTGTGCTGCATGCATTTTGCATGAGTAGAAAACCAGAAGGTGCCAATAATTTATTTCTCTCCTATCCTCTCCCCTTCCATCTGCTTTTGTTGCGCTCTCTCTCTCTCTCTCTCTCTCTCTCTCTCTCTCTCTCTCTCTCTCTCTCTCTTTGTGCCTGCCCCCCAAATATCTTAACAGTTTGCTCCAGGTGCATTTCACAGTGATTTGATTTGAACTCTGCATTTGAACACTGAAGCCTTTACTTGTGTAGCAGGTTTGACTGACTTCCAGGCAAGTGCTTCAGAGATTTCTTGCCATGAAGATCCTAAACTGCAGAGCGAGGTGGGCAGTCCCTTCTGAAAGTTGGTTTTTCATGATAGTGGCACAGCTTCTGGTAACCATCATTTTAGTGGCACAAGGAGAGGAATTAAGGATAGTCTGTAAAACCTAAATTACACTTTTTGTTTAAACTGTATTTGGGGAAATGCCCAGTCCTCTAGTTCTTTGATTAGTTTCTCACTTTGGAAAAACGGGTGGTGGGTTGTTTTTTGGGTTTTTTTGAGAATTCATACTGCATGAAATCTGTATAGAGTTTATATGGCGCTATGTCTCTGGTTAAGCATTCATCCTGAAACATTTGCAAGAAGGTTATATCACGTTGCCAGCTAGAGGTTGCTATCCCATATGTTTTCCAGTGCAATTTCCAGTCACTTTTCTTACTGCACATTATTGTAGTTAGAAAAGTGGAAGGATACCGTATTTTTCCATGTATAAGATTCCCCCTTATTTTTGGAAATATTTAAGAAAATGGGGGGAGTTGTTGAGCTTTTTTAAAGGGGGGGTTTGCCAAAAATCACTCACCCTCACACATTGCAAAAACCGCCTCTCTGTCCCCTCACCGGCAGAAGCTGCTAATTGCCTGCCAAATTGCCACAGTGTCAGCCAATCAACAACAGCCATTGACGCAGCAACCAATAACATGCCCAATAGCCGCTGACAGCCAAGGCAGCAACCAATCAAATGTCCACCCTATGCACTATCCATGTATAAGACGACCCCCACTTTTTAGCATAATTATTAAAGAAAGAAGCCTAGTCTTATACACGGAAAAGTATGGTATTTAGAAAGTGAAGTATAACAGCCAGACTTTGTGCAAGTAAGCAGATGCCTAGAAACACCTTTTTTATTTGCTCCTCCAGCCATTATTTCTCAGTATTATGTTCCTCTTTCCCATCACCTTAATGCTTACAGACCTTGCTCGCCCACTCCACCATTTAATATTGCTTGCTGATGCAATCGGCATACGTTTTCTTTATGATCAGTTCACACGGAAAGGCTACAGCTCGGTGGTAGAGCATCTATCTGATGTGCACGCAAAAAGTCCAGGCTTCACGTATGCCCTGTTTTCCAATGTTCTTTTCACAAAGCAGTGCCTGTTGTGTTATGAAACCGTGACTTTTTGACTGATACGTCGCACTAAATTTCATTCACACCAATGGGCATAGTGTGGCAGAACAACAAACGTCATTGGACAACATTGCTGTCCCCCCTTCCACCTCACATGTCATATTCCTCCATGAGTCACTCATGAAAACAGCAGGAAAGAACTGTATGCTGGGATACCACCCCAAATTCTGTCTCCTTACTCTTCACGTTTTCTGGGTTAAGGGGGCTGCAGATGTGTGTCCTCCCCCCGAAGGAATTAACACAGAAATCCACACTATACTTCCCCAATATTCTGCGGGATTTCTGGAAGTGACTCTCATATTGTGTGAAAGTGCAAATATTATGCAGAAATTAACAGAAACGGAATAAACTTCTATGTGAACGCAGCCTTAATCTCATCAGTGTTTGGATAGGAACTGTGTCTGCTACCTTGAGTTGACAGGCAGGAGGCAAATGTGATAAGTAAACCGAGAGATTTATTGTTTCAGAAAGGGAGAGGTGGAAAAATGTTTGAGACTCCCCCCCCATAAAAATCTCCACCACCACCATGAATCATTCACATAAAGTATGCAAAACCTAACTTCAATTGTACTCCCACCATCTCTTTATTTAATGCTTCTTGAGAGTACTGAGTTCGGTAATTCTCTCTGCGGTTCTTATGAATGTTGCAAATATGCTTCGAGCTCAGGTGGGGTGGGGGAACTATCTGAAAATTATTCTGATAGAATTCGTGCATGTTCAGGAAGCAGGTGTAAAATTATTTTTGTAATTGTTCTGTTTTTTTTTATACTAATACTAGCTGGCCTGGCCACGCGTTGCTGTGGCTCATCCGTGTGATTCCCCCCACCCTATGCTGATCCATGACGTATCCCGCCCCTCCCCCCCACCCCGGCTTATCCCTGTGATTCCCCCCACCCTGTCCCGACCCATGACGTATCACACCCCCTCTTCCCCCCCACCCCCGGCTCATCCCTGTGACTGGTCCCACCGTATCCTGACCTATCCCGTCCCCTCCTCCCCCAACCCCCACCCAGGCGAGTCAGTACCTCCATTTGGTCTAGTCTGTAAAGGCTTCTGCCTAGTATGTAAACGGGAGCCGAGGTGCTGTTGAGAGGGAAGGTTTTATAGGTGTAGTACCAGTGTAGCCGCCACTAGAGGGTGATGGTTTGCTACCTGGTTCTTTTCCCAGCATGCATTTTCATCTGAGTGGTGTGTTTTGAAACACGGGGTTTGGTTTTTTTTACCTGGCACAGATGTGACACCTGTCTTTGAAAACAGTACGGGGTCACTCTCATATTCGCACGCGGCATTGTGTCAAAATTTGAACACAATTGGTCAAGCGGTTTTGGTGAAAAGTGGATACTAACGGGCATGGCTAGTTTACATATATATATATATAGAGAGAGAGAGAGAGAGAGAGAGAGAGAGATTATTTTGATTTCATCAGTTGAATTGTGGATTGTTCTATACTCTGGTTTTAATTTGAAATGTAGTGGACTCTCGTTTGTTGTGTACAGTGGTACCTCGGTTTATGAACACAATTGGTTCCGGAAGTCTGTTCATAAACCGAAGTGTTCATAAACCGAAGCAAACTTTCCCATTGAAAATAATGGAAAGAGGATTAATCCGTTCCACACGATGAAAAACACCCCCTAAAGCAGCAATTTAACAAAAATTTACTGTCTACCAAGAGGTTTCCTAGGCCTATGGAGGCCTCCACGGAGGCATCGGAGCGTCCGTGATTGGGACGCAGCCATGGAAGCGCTCTGATGCCTTCACGGAGGCAAACTGTGCAGAAAGAAGCCTTTCCCCGATGCAAGTGCCCTGCGCTGCGGCCGCGTCTCAGTCAAGGCGGCTGAGTAAAGCGCGGGAAACCGGGGGGGGGGTTTCCCCTTTGGAAGCTCTTACCGCGCGTTTAGGAAAGGGCTCCCAGCAGCAGCAGCAGTGAGAGGCTTGGCGAGTCATTTCGCTGCACGGGGGTGGCGGCGCTCGCAGCTCTCCTTCCCTCTCTTCGCGGTGCCGGCCAGGCGACCTTCCTGAAGCCTCCTCAGAGCAGCCGCCGCCACCACCAGACGCCAGGACTGGCTGGGGTGGCTCGCGGTGCGTCTGGCTTTGGTTGGAGCGGCGGCGGCGATGGCGGCTTCTCTCAACCGCAAGCCTCTCCACTCCGCAGGGGCGCAATGGTGAAGCCCGGCCTCGCTTCTCTTGACCCCTCCGCGAGGCCGGGCCTTCGCCGTCGCGCTCCTGCGACGTCTCTCCAACTTCGCCGTCGCTCTCCTGCAGCAGGGCTCAAGAGAAGCGGACCTTCGCGCTCCTGCAACGCCTCTCCACAGGAGTGCTACGGCGAAGGTGGAGAGACGTCGCAGGAGCGCGACGCGAAAGCCCGCTTCTCTTGAGCCGGCCTCGTGGAGAGCTCAAGAGAAGCGGACCTTCGCGCTCCTGCGATGTCTCTCCACCTTCGCCGTAGCACTCCTGTGGAGAGGCGTTGCAGGAGCGCGAAGGTCCGCTTCTCTTGAGCCCTGCTGCAGGAGAGCGACGGCGAAGTTGGAGAGACGTCGCAGGAGCGCGACGGCGAAGGCCCGGCCTCGCGGAGGGGTCAAGAGAAGCGAGGCCGGGCCTTCACCATTGCGCCCCTGCGGAGTGGAGAGGCTTGCGGTTGAGAGAAGCCGCCATCGCCGCCGCCGCTCCAACCAAAGCCAGACGCACCGCGAGCCACCCCGGCCAGTCCTGGCGTCTGGTGGCGGCGGCGGCTGCTCTGAGGAGGCTTCAGGAAGGTTGCCCAGCCAGCACCGCAGAGAGAGGGAAGGAGAGCTGCGAGCACCACCACCGCCGTGCAGTGAAACGACTCGCCAAGCCTCTCACTGCTGCTGCTGCTGGGAGCCCTTTTCTAAACGCGCGGTAAGAGCTTCCAAAGGGAAACCCCCCCGGTTTCCCGCGCTTTACTCAGCCGCCTTGACTGAGACGCGGCCGCAGTGCAGGGCACTTGCATCGGGAAAAGGCTTCTTTCTGCGCAGTTTGCCTCCGTGAAGGCATCAGAGCGCTTCCTTGGCTGCGTCCCAGTCGCGGACGCTCCGATGCCTCCGTGGAGGCCTTCATGGGCCTCGGAAACCTCGGGTTACTTACTTCCGGGTTTCGATGGTTCGTAAACCGAAAGTTCGTAACCCGAGGTGTTCGTAAACCGAGGTACCACTGTACTCTACTTCATTAGAGGTTTTTAAGCAGAGGTCGGGTGGCCATCTGTCAGGGATGCTTTAGTTGGGATTCTTGCATTGCAGGGGGTTGGCGTAGATGACCCTTGGGGTCCCCTTCCAACTTTACAACTTTGCGATTTATTTATTTGGAGGTAGTTGTGATGCACGCTTCACCCAAGGTTATCAGGGTGGCACAAAACAGAGCTTAAGATAACAATTAACAATTAAGAAAAAAAATTAAACAACATTCCTTTAGTAACTGGTTGTCTCAGGGGACAATGGAAGGACGCACCTTTGGGGTAAATTCAGACCGTTGGAGAGTTGAAACTGAAATCTATTGATGATGAAGAAGAAGGAAAAAAACAAACCCTGTGCAGCTTGAAAATTAGGTAACAATTTGATTAAAGGAAAATTTGCAAAAGAAAAAGTCAGTTCAGTTATGAACTGCTTTCTGTTTCTTACCTATTTGGTAATGGAGGATATTTGAATCCTGAGCCATTTTAAGGTTTTCAAACTTTGATCACATTTTAAGGTTTTCATCTTTGATCACATCCTGACTTGTTTTTCTGGTTAGTTGGCCAGTAAGTATTAAGCCAGGGTTCTCTGGTTCAACAAGCATAGCTGGAAATTTGCTTGTTAATGCAAGGCAGGATCTTAGTACTAAAGTCAGGGAAGGAGAGGAGAGAGAGAGAGAGAGAGAGAGAAGAGAGAGAGAGAGAGAGAGAGAGAGAGAGAGAGAGAGAGAGAGAGAGAGAGAGAGAGAGAGAGAGAGAGAGAGAGAGAAGAGAGAGAGAGAGAGAAGAGAGAGGAGAGAGAGAGAGAGAGAGAGAGAGAGAGAGAGAGAGAGAGAGAGAGAGAGAGAGAGAGAAGAGGAGAGAGAGAGAGAGAGAGAGAGAGAGAGAGAGAGAGAGAGAGAGAGAGAGAGAGAGAGAGAGAGAGAGAGAGAGAGAGAGAGAGGAGGAGGAGGAGGAGGAGGAGGAGGAGGAGGGAGGAGGAGGAGGAGGAGGAGGAGGAGGAGGAGAGGAGAAGGAGAAGAAGAAGAAGAAGAAGAAGAAGAAGAAGAAGAAGAAGAAGAAGAAGAAGAAGAAGAAGAAGAAGAAGAAGAAGAGAAGAAGAAGAAGAAGAAGAAGAGGAAGAAGAAGAAGAAGAAGAAGAAGAAGAGTAGTAGTAGTAGTAGTAGTAGTTTGGATTTGATATCCCGCTTTATCACTACCGAAGGAGTCTCAAAGCGGCTAACAATCTCCTTTCCTTCCTCCCCCACAACAGACACCCTGTGAGGTGGGTGGGGCTGAGAGACTTCAGAGAAGTGTGACTAGCCCAAGGTCACTCAGCAGCTGCATGTGAGGAGCGGAGACACGAACCCGGTTCCCCAGATTACAAATCTACCGCTCTTAACCACTACACCACACTGGCTGAGAGAGAGAGAGAGAGTGTTGTGTGTTTTGTTCCTGATGCTTGTTCTTGGCTTCACAATCCATAGTTTATGAAGCCAGGAATGATTATGCAAACCACATCAAGGAAACTAATTGCTTTTGTCCAACCAGTTGATCATTAAAGTATATATTTATTGTAACAATCTTAAATTCTATGGAAATACCTCCCCATTGCTTGATAGGTTAGTTGACCAAATCTTTTTTGACCGGTCAGATTCCTAACGTTACTGAGCGGGTGGGTTTTGCATCCTTACTGACCACATGGAGTGTTCAAGTTTTTCCACCCATGAATTTAATCAGAATAAGGAATGTGTCTATTTCCTTAACTCAGGGAGATCCCATCGCTTTTCTTTGCCCTCCTTTGTACATCACATGACACACATTCCTAGATGTAAGGATGTTTACTTGAGGAACTCTGCTTCAAAACTTGTGGGGGGAAAAAAAATGATAGTGATTAAAAGCCGTTTGGAAACTGGAAGTGCCATTATCCCTTAGTGGAGTCGCGGAAATGTAACAATGGCGCTTTCCAATTCCTCAAATCATTCCTCCCAACCAATCTCTGGCAGAATGCAAATGATAAAATAATTGGCAAGGCTCTAATGAACGTAATTTAGATTTTGTGTCTGAATGAAAATGAATATTGAATCTACACTTTGTTCTTCTTTGCATCTTTGGTAAGCTGGGCTCTTTCTAAGCTGAGAAAATGTGCTATGATTGCAGTGAGCTCAGAAATTATTTTCCATTGTTTGAAATAGGCCTTATTTTTAATTTAAAAAAGGGGGGAAGGGAAGAAACTTTTAAGGAAAGAATGGATTCGTAAGCATGATGATGATGATAGCAGACAATGAACTGGGGGCTTGGAAATTACTTGACAGATGAAGCTTGATGGACTAATTGCTTTCTTGTCAGACATCCATGCCTAATTCAGAAGATGACCACTATGTAGGTCTCTGGTGCTGTCATAGAACCACAAATAAGCAGCAGCAGTGTGTTTGTGTGTACATGAGAGAACTACAAACTCCAGAAGTCTTGGAATATTGGAATACCCTCCTTTTTCTAAGGTAAAGGCTAGAACATTTTGGGCTTTTGTTGTTGTCGTTTAGTCGTGTCCGACTCTTCGTGACCCCATGGACCAGAGCACGCCAGGCACTCCTGTCTTGCACTGCCTCCCGCAGTTTGGTCAAACTCATGTTCGTAGCTTCGAGAACACTGTCCAACCATCTTGTCCTCTGTCGTCCCCTTCTCCTAGTGCCCTCAATCTTTCCCAACATCAGGGTCTTTTCCAAGGATTCTTCTCTTCTCATGAGGTGGCCAAAGTATTGGAGCCTCAGCTTCAGGATCTGTCCTTCCAGTGAGCACTCAGGGCTGATTTCCTTCAGAATGGATAGGTTTGATCTCCTTGCAGTCCATGGGACTCTCAAGAGTCTCCTCCAGCACCACTATTCAAAAGCATCAATTCTTTGGAGATCAGCCTTCTTTATGGTCCAGCTCTCACTTCCATACATCACTACTGGGAAAACCATAGCTTTAACTATACGGACCTTTGTCGGCAAGGTGATGTCTTTTTAAGATGCTGTCTAGGTTTGTCATTGCTTTTCTCCCAAGAAGCAGGCGTCTTTTAATTTCGTGACTGCTGTCACCATCTGCAGTGATCAAGGAGCCCTAGAAGGTGAAATCTCTCTGCCTCCATTTCTTCCCCTTCTATTTGCCAGGAGGTGATGGGACCAGTGGCCATGATCTTGGTTTTTTTGATGTTGAGCTTCAGACCATATTTTGCGCTCTCCTCTTTCACCCTCATTAAAAGGTTCTTTAATTCCTCCTCGCTTTCTGCCATCAAGGTTGTGTCATCTGCATATCTGAGGTTGTTGATATTTCTTCCGGCAATCTTAATTCCTGCTTGGGATTCATCTAGTCCAGCCTTTCGCATGATGAATTCTGCATATAAGTTAAATAAGCAGGGAGACAATATACAACCTTGTCGTACTCCTTTCCCAATTTTGAACCACTCAGTTGTTCTATATCCAGTTCTAACTGTAGCTTCTTGTCCCACATAGAGATTTCTCAGGAGACAGATGAGGTGATCAGGCACTCCCATTTCTTTAAGAACTTGCCATAGTTTGCTGTGGTCGACACAGTCAAAGGCTTTTGCATAGTCAATGAAGCAGAAGTAGACGTTTTTCTGGAACTCTCTAGCTTTCTCCATAATCCAGTGCATGTTTGCTATTTGGTCTCTGGTTCCTCTGCCCTTTCGAAATCCAGCTTGCACTTCTGGGAGTTCTCGGTCCACATACTGCTTAAGCCTGCCTTGTAGAATTTTAAGCATAACCTTGCTAGCGTGTGAAATGAGCGCAATTGTGCGGTAGTTGGAGCATTCTTTGGCACTGCCCTTCTTTGGAATTGGGATGTAGACTGATCTTGGGATGTAGACTGATCTTCTCCAATCCTCTGGCCATTGCTGAGTTACTTTGCTGAGTTACTGCAGAAACTTACTTTGGCATTTATTTAGTGCAACCATGAGCCAGCACTATTTTTCCAACTTGCATTTTTTTGTTTTGTTTTATAAATTCTTTTTCTGAGAGCTACCTTGGTGGGTTAAATGTTTCAAAAATAAATGGGTTGTGCCAAAAGCACAATTGAGTCCAGTGTCATCTTTTGGCAGTGACCAGTCAGAAACCCATAAATAGGTACTGAGTGCTCCCCTGCACTTGTGGCTCCCAGCAACTGGTGGTAGCCATTGTGAAATTGTGTCATTCTAATCTGTTACAGTATTTTAACTTTTGCATGTTTTAAAATACAGTCATACCTTTGATCCCGAATGCCCTGGAACTCCGTCCCTTTTGGCTCCCGAACGCTGCAAACCCGGAAGTGATTGTTCCAGTTTGCAAGCGTTCTTTTGGAACCCGAACATCTGACGGGGCTTCCGTGGCTTCCAATTGGCTGCAAGAGCTTCCTGCAATTCTTTTCTGCAATTCTTACTGCTCGTTGGAGCCTTTTCTTGTCCATCTTGGAGGCTGTGCCATACAAGGCAGTAGTAGAATTACAGAGAACAGTTTCAATGGTACCTCTGTAAAATTGGATCAACACTTCTTGGGGCAAATAAAATTTTCTTAGTTGACGCAAGAAATGCAACCTCTGGTGGGCCTTTTTAATAATACTATTGATGTTGCCTAATTTGCGTAATGGCATTATGATACGGACAGTTTTGTTTGCAGTCCCTTTCCAATAATCCTTAGCATGGGTTTTGCCTTCTGAGCAGCCGTTGCACACTGGGTCAACATTTTCATCAAGCTGTGCACTGTGGAAACACCCTACCCCCTTGTCTCTCCTTCCTGGTCAGATGCTGCCAGTTCAGACCCCCTGAGCGAATATGTGAAATTATGAATTCTTGTGCCTCAAATTTGCACCCTTAGATTTGTTTACAACAAATCAACTCCGCTACAAATGCATCCTAGCGCTCTCTCCTCCCCCCTCCACCTCCTTTGTTTCCTTAACTGTTATTAAATGTGCCGCCTAAGTTCTTTAATTCTCTTTCTCTGTAAAAATCTAAATACTTTCAACACAGCTCAGCACTTGAAACTTCAAGATGCAGGCATATTTTTAATTTTTTTTTTTAATGCATGCTTTGCTTACTGGAAAGTTGGGAGGGGGAAGTAACTTTCTCCCCATAAATGTAAGCTTAGCTAATCATATTTAAAAGAAATTGGTGTGGGATTTTTTAAAAAATTGAATTGAGCTTGTATAAGGAAATTTTATTTAAGAATTGTTGCCTGAGGAAAGGGGAATTCTAAAGCAGTTTACATCCCTTGGAAGCAGCATGAATGTCCAGGTATATCAAGTTTTGAAAGCTGTTCAGTGCTACTTTTGCCTTGGCAGAATTTTTATCATGAATTTTTATTTGTTCTGTTCATGTATTTTAATTAGCAAACTGCGCAACCAGCAGTTAATGCTGGTTAGGGATGTGAGGAGGGGAGGATATTAAAATCCTGTATAATATGGTCTCAGGCAAACTAAAGGCAGGGAGTGTGCACTGATGCTGAAATCACTTTGTGCCTGTCATTTGTGGAAGGGTAGAAAATATGGGAAATTAGGACTTCATTCCCCAGCCTGGTGCCCTCCAGCTTGTTTTGGACAAGAATTCCCATCAGCCCCATGCAGCACAGAGTTCTAATACAATATCTGGAAGGCACCAGATATCTTATTTATTTTTAATCAGTAAGTTTTTTTCACATATAAATGGATGTCTGGGCATCCCTTGTACTTAAACCCGTAAATCTTACTATGAACTGCAGCAGGATTTTTATTTTATTTTACTGCTGGAGTGGGAAACTTGAGGTTCCATTTAATAAAAGGCTTGGGATATGGATGTAAATAGGAACCAGTATGCATTGAGGCTTCAGTTTAAAGTCCTTGAGAGAACTTAATTCATCTGTGCAACAGTGGGAGGCAACTAGGAAATGTCAATGGAAGGGCCGTGCTCATTTTTGACGGCTCGTTTTATGCTGGCATCTGTAGTGGGAATAGAATTCATTTTGTTTACAGATGAATGACCTAAAGAAAAGAATGTTGAGCAGAAAAGGGTGTAAAGATCTTTCAGAACTTGAATAATTACACTGTGGGCAGCGAATTTGTGAGAGATTTGTTTTGTGTCAGAACTTGAGACCAAACTAGATGTAAAGGTAAAGGTAAAGGTAAAGGGACCCCTGATCGTTAGGTCCGGTCACGAACGACTCTGGGGTTGCGGCGCTCATCTCGCTTTACTGGCCGAGGGAGCCGATATTTGTCTGCAGACAGTTTTTCCGGGTCATGTGGCCAGCATGACTAAGCCGCTTCTGGCGAATCAGAGTAGCGCACGGAAACGGCGTTTACCTTCCCACCGGAGTGGTACCTCTTTATCTACTTGCATTTTGACATGCTTTCGAACTGCTAGGTTGGCCAGGAGCAGGGACCGAGCAACAGGAGCTCACCCCATCGCGGGGATTTGAACTGCCGACCTTCTGATTGGCAAACCCTAGTCTCTGCGGTTTAGACCACAGTGCCACCCGCGTCCCTAGATGTAGACTTTCTCAAATAGTTTGGTGGAGTCTATGTGTTGTTGTTGTTGTTTAATTTATACACCGCCCATCTGGCTGGGTTTCCCCAGCCACTCTGGGTGGCTCCCAACAGAATATTAAAAACATAATAAAACATCAAACATCAAACTTCCCTAAACAGGGCGGCATTCTGATGTCTTCTAAAAGTCATATAGTTGTTTATTTCCTTGACATCTGATTGGAGGGCATTTCACAGGGCAGGGGCCTGAGAAGGCCCTCTGCCTGGTTCCCTGTAACCTCACTTCTCGCAGCGAGGGAACCGCCAGAAGGCCCTCGGAGCTGGACCTCAGTGTCCGGGCTGAAAAATGGGGGTGAAGACGCTCCTTCAGGTATAGTGGACCAAGCCTGTTTAGGGCTTTAAAGGCCAGCAATCAACACTTTGAATTGTGCTCGGAAACATACTTAACTCAGTCTTATCCAGGGATTGAACCTGGGACCTTCTGAATGCAAGTGCCACCACTGAGCTTTGACCCGCCAAGCTGTAAATAAGTGCACTTGTCTGAAGTTATGCTTGAAATTGCCCCTCTCTCTATTGCCACATAAATCAAGTTTGGCCAAGTTACAGGGAACCAGGCAGAGGGCCTTCTCGGTAGTGGCACCCGCCCTATGGAATGCCCTCCCACCAGATGTCAAAGAGAAAAACATCTGCCTGTTTAGGGGAGCTTTTAGTGTTTAACGGACCCTTGTATTTTAATATTTTGTTGGAAGCCGCCCAGAGTGGCTGGGCGCAAAAATAAATAAATAAATAAATAAATAAATAAATAAATAAATAAATAAATAGTAAGACCCTTGACTTGAGACCCTAAGGGAATGAGGCAGCTTCTCATGTTGCTAATGAATTTCTCAACTCACTGAATAAAGTGGTGTTGAGTTCTGAAAAGCACCCATGGTGGGCAACGAGTGCCTTCAATTTTGATACAAGGCAGTCTTTTGTCAGGTCTCATGCATTTAACGTATTGAGCCAGCTTGAATCTTCTGGAATATTGTGTTGGCTGGATTAGAAAGGCATTTTGACATGCTTGGACAGTGTCCTTCCTTCCCCATCTGATTTTTCTAATCTCTTCCTGCTTTAGATACTTCTCTTCCCCCTCTCCCACACAGTAGTTTCTTTTGACTCCCTGCCAAATTCTTCTTCGGATTGGTGGTTATCTTAGGTGAGCATGCAAGAAGCAGGATTGGAGGCTGTGGATTAGTCCTCCGTGCTTATGCAGATAAAAAACCCCGTCAACTTGAGTATTGCTTGCTCTTATACTTTGCATATGCAAAATAACGAAGGATTGCATAACGAAGGAACCCCATATCCTACCTAAGTAGGGGTTCTCGATCTTTCCAGTATCTAATAAGACTTCCATATTGACTTGCCTCGTGGCATACTCCTGCCTTGGAGCATGGAGCATGCTTTGGTCTCACTTTGGTTGTTGGAAACGTCAAACTGTTGTTGATCTACACGAAGAATCCATTTTATCTTTCCTCTGCCTTGTATATATTTCAAGGGTGATCGACCTGTGGTGCGGAAAAGTGTCCTTTTACACAGGAATATGCCATTCATAGAATCAGGAGATTCTTGGCTCTTTTAGCTGCCTGGTGAAAGGTCATATTGGACCAAACCCAGGATAATCTTATCTGCCACTACTGAGCCATAAACTTCCACAATCGGAAGAATAGGAGGCTAAGCGCCTGAAGACCGCCAGTCCCCCCCAATACTCAGTTTGAAAATCCATGGCTCCAAAGCCCTTTAGACTTCTGAGTTTCCTGGTTTACTTTTCTTGCTTGGTGCTACAAATCTCTCAGAATTGTAGATTATGTTCTGCACCGCTGAGGACGAAGAAATCACTGTGACTCTCAGCTGTATTAAGGGCAGTGTTAATTATTCGACATTCAACTTAACCACCATTTGATTACACGGTATTTATCTCTTGAGCCTGCTTTTTAATGCCATCTCTCGCCAGACATTCTGCTGTGTGAAATAGCAGAAATTTACAACGTAATTGCATGGTTTTGTTTTCTCCAGCGCAAATTCCTATCCTTTAATGGCAGTTTAGCAATGCCAAACTCCACACTCATTTTCCCTATTGTACACTTTCTTTCTGCTTCTTTTGGCAGGTTATCCTTGTTTTTTTTAAAGGAGTCTTGATTCAAACATCGATTGGAATCTCTGCAAGATTCTACGGAGAAGGGTCTTCCGTACCCTATAGGGATCTGCCAACAAATCTAGTTGTCTCAGCTGTTGCACCTCCTATAAATCTCTAATCTCTTGAGTTGCCTATTATAGGAACTGTGCAGAGACACCTGAGTTACTGGTCTGCAGCCTTTAGTAATTAATGGGCAGAGTAATTCATGATTCAGATTCTCTATGCTGTGTAGGGGATTTGGATGGGGTGGAGGTGTCATTGAAATTCTACTCAATATTGATCCAGAGCAGAACTCAGACGTATAGTTAGCAGAGTAACAACTTAAACACGTTGCAGGATTCCCAAAAAGTAGACCGGAGGCAAATAATATTTCATCCAGCAGAGCTTTACTGCTACTGAAGGCAAGCGAGCATAACGGTCACAAATCCAATACATTCAGGGTTGGCGCTGTCCATAAGAAATCCAGTTGCAGCAGACTTGACTTAAAACTTACAATAACTTATAATAAGTCTAAACCTTCGCACTAAGCAGAACACCACATCAGAAGGAGAAGAGATTGAAAGTGAAAGTGAAACCCAGGCTCCTTCTGGCCTCACTATTATTGTGAGCATGACCTTGACTGAAAGAACCAGTTTAAACCAGCTGTACTCGGCTTCTCTGAAGGAATAACCCAAACATCATGAACCTTCAGCTTGTTTCTTTCATGCAGAGGAGCTTCCAGAACCTCTGGAATTAACTAGAATAGGAAAGATCTCTACACATCAGCTCAATACTTCCTGCACCAAGAAATGCAAACTGACAGGAGGTGCCCTGGCTGGTTCTGCTGGCTTTTGCTGTCATTGAGATCCACCACTGCTTGTGAGCAGCCCAGTGCAACTGCCCAAGCAGCAGATGAGTGGAAACTACCACTGGCAGATCCCCCCCCCAAAAAACAGAGATTTTGGGGGCGCAGCTGTGCTGACACACAATCCTCTGGGTCCTGAGCCAGCCGATCCGGGCTGCTATATTGCACCAGCCTGGGAGCTGGCTCAGCAAAGGGGCATTTTCCTACAGACAACCCCCCCTTCATCTTACAAGAAAGGAGATTCTGACTAAGCATTCAGGGGAAAACTTTATGACAGTAAGAGCTGTTCAGCGGTGGAACAGATTCCCAAGAGAGGTGGTGGACTCTCCTCCCTTCCTTCCTTCCACCTAAACATTAGGAAGAACTTCCTGACAGTAAGAGCTGTTTGGCAGTGGAATTTGCTACCAAGGAGTGTGGTGGAGTCTCCTTCTTTGGAGGTCTTTAAGCAGAGGCTTGACAGGCATATGTCAAGAATGCTTTGATGGTGTTTCCTGCTCGGCAGGGGGTTGGACTGGATGGCCCTTGTGGTCTCTTCCAACTCTATGATTCTATGATTCCTTAGAGGTTTTTAAGCAGAGGTTGGGTGGCCAACTGTCATGGATGCTTTAGTTGAGATTCCTGCATTGCCAAGGGGGTTGGACTGGATGACCCTTGGGGTCCCTTCCAGCTCTATGATCTCTGGCCAGTACAATTCGCAGGGTGGTGGATGCTGCAGTGGCAATGCCACTCCACCTAGACCTCCTGCTGCAGGCCAGTGGTTAAGACGGCAGCCTAAGGTGTCACGAGTGTTTTTAAAAAGTTGGTAATTAAATGCCGAGATGCCTCCACGCCCAGCTTGGTTTTTCTGTTCGATTTATTAAGCCTTTCTCATGGAATGCTGGCTGCCGCAGAAAAGTTAGCTAGCTTGACTTAACGATATGCTCCCTTTAACATTTCATGCAACAGGTGCATGTGTAAGAATAATGCTTTTGTCTTTCGGGGAGCGTTAGAGATTGCAAGCACACTGCTTTGGGCGGCTTATCCCAGGACTTAATTTGGATTTGGATCCCACCTCCCATGTTTATATTAGCCTTGCAGGAGAGAGAAGTCAGCCTGCTGGGGAGCTGTTTAAAGAAGATAAAGCATTAGGCCAAATCTTGAAGATACCTTAAGGGTTGTACCTACTCTCTTGGCAGTTCTTGCAGCTGTTTGCTTCTCCTCCTCATCCCTGCACTTCTCTCAGAATGCTTTCGACGGCCTCTAATAACACATTTTGATTCGTTTTTAAAAATGTACACAACTTGCAATTTGGCTGGTTGTGGTTTGGGCATTTCTGATAGGGGCGCACTTAATAGCCGATGTGGAAAAGTTTCAGTGGAACTTTTAAACTTAAAAAAGAAGTTTTCAGCAATGTGTGGAGCATATTTGAAAAGCTGAGTGACCAACAGTTCAGTTAAATTCACTGGTCTTAGTAAGGGGTCTGCAAATCCACCTGTCAGTTGACCACTGGCCCTTACTACCAAGATGCTCTGTTCCAGACGTGTGAGAGGAACCACGAGATCTTGCTTGAAGCTTGTACGAAACCTCGCAGAGTCTCAAGAACCGGAGAGACATCTTGTTGGTTTTAAAAGCGTTCTTCAGCTGAAAAACGTGGCTGAAGATCAGCACAGAACATGGCAGCCCCTGCCCATAGGCTAAAAGCCACAATACAGAAGGAAAAAGGGGATGAGGAGGAAAGAAGAAAATGAGTTGAGCTCAGACACCAGTTCTTCAAAGTTAAACATAATGGCCAGCTAGAATGGAAATTAGTGAGAGAATTAGTGAGAGAATTAGACAAACGAAGCTGGTGTCTCTCGGCAGAGCAGATGGAGTGTACGTAACTGCTGCACTGTATTAACCTATGGTTTGTCTTAGTATGGGGCCATCGTTTAGCATTCTCCAGACTAACCACAAGCTGTAACCAAGGTTTGCCCAAGGTATTACAGCTTGTGGTTTGTCTGGGGTAAGCTGAACCAGTGAATCATGAGCCCAAAATAAGCAGAAGAGGAGCCAAGCAGCCACGTTCTTCTGTCCTGGAGCCTGTCTGCTTGCACATTCACACAAAACCATGGTTTGACTTAGCATGACATGTGAACCAGGCCATGACTCTTACCCAGATTTCAAATTGACCATCTGCGCATTGGCTACCTGCAGTTCAGATTTTAAAAATACGCATTAGTTTGCAAACTTCCGTTGCAAAGGAGTTAAGCATTTTCATGTTTAATTTTCTGCATGTGAGAAAAAGCTTACAGTGAAACATCATGTATGCCTTTTATTATTACCATGCCTTTTATTATTAATGGCCAGAAGCTGAATCTTCATTGGATGCACATTAAAATGAGTTGTTTGTGCCTTACCAGTTATGGTTGGATTGCCTTTTCCTTGAGGGGCACAGACTGTATAATTACTCTCTTAGTTAAAATTTTAATGTTGTCAACAGGCGATGTGGAGGAAAAGGGATGTAGCCACCTCACTGTATAAAACTCTCCAAGCTAATTTATTATTTGGCACAGCTGGCGGCATACAAATCGAAACTTCAGGAAAAGTCCTCAAAGGAGGACTGCAAACCAGCTCTTCGAATGCGTCACGTTTAAAGCTCTAGAGGACTCCACAGTATGGGTAAGAATCAGTTCTAATTTGGTGTGAGTTTGATCTCGTTGCAGCATTTCAGTGGCTTTAAACGCACACAGACACACAGACACACAGACACCATCAGTTATTTCACCAAAAACCCAGGCGTTCAGCGTATTTTATTGCCAGGTGTTGATAGTTCAGTTTTGCTTGGTATGGGGCCTTGGAGTACTCTAAGCAGATTTAGTTCCTACGTCTGTCATCCTCTCTAGAGGCAGTAGTAAGAATAGGGGGTTCTTTAGCCAAATGCAGGGAAAATATGTAATTACCCAGAGAGAGGGCAAGGGTGGCGGCAGCAATGGCGAAGGCAGGTGAGCTAGGGCTTGGTATCTGCATATAAAGCTGCCTTGTACTGATTCTTGCCCAGTGTCCTCTACTCTTACTGGCCAGAAACTGTCCAAGGTCTGCAGCCGGTGTTCGAAATTAGCCAGGTGCCATGCGCATTTTGCTCCTGCCTGGGTGGCAGGATGGCGCCTGACATTGCACCATCTGGGGATCGTTGGATCTGGACTGTTTTCACACACTAATACCCCATCCTGTAGAATTCTCTCAGTTACATTTTATCTTTGCAATTGGAATGAGTTTCTGGAGCCAAACCGCTTTTTCTGCGCAGTCTGAGCAGGAACAGTCCCCATTAAGAAAAAGAGATAGGAACAGGCCAATCTATATGTGGATCAAGTGACTTTTCTTAAGTTCTCAAAGTTCTTATCCTAGCTGAAGGTTGTCATCTGAACTCGCTGGATCAATCACACTCAGCCCATCATTTGAAAAACAAGACTTTAGAGCTGTCTTGCCCCCAAATGGCAAGTAGACATTCTATTTTGGCCACTGTAACCTTGCTTTAAGGAGCCATTTGGCACCTACCTAGCTTCTATATCTGAGTTTCTAACACTGATTAGTCTGCAGCAGAGAAATATCTGTCTCACCATCTCTCACCTACAATGATGTGCATTGGGTCTGGGGCTCTTCTGCATGTAGAGCATGTCCTCTGTACTGAGCTATCCAACTGAGTGTTGCATTTGCACAGTGTGTGTGTGTTTGTGTTTGTGTTCCCAGGGTCTAGGCAGAGAGTCTTTCCCATCGCCTGCTGCCTGGAAGGTTTTAACTGGAAATACCAGGGATTTGGCCTGGGACTTTGTGCCTTCAAAAGCACCTGCTCTGTCACTCAGCTGTGGCCCTTCTGCCTCTCTTGCCTTGGTGTTTTCCACGCAATAACTTAGCACCTCGGGGGGTGTCGTAATGAGACATTCTGTTTGTGCAGCACCTTGGGTTTCCAAAAGGGTACATTAATCATTTAATGCCGAGCTGCTCTGCCAACCCTTGAAACAGCTCCTTTTCCTTTTTCAAAAAAAAAAAATGTTTATCCACAGCATTCTCTATACAGTATTGTTTCTACCATGCAGCTGTTGCGTGGAAATGCAGTATTCCAAAGAGAGAGAGAGAGAGAGAGAGAGAGAGAGAGAGAAGCCCAGGCACAACTGGAAACTCCTCAACATGCTGATTATGGCTTGTTGAGCAATTGAGGCTGGTCCTCTATACTTAACTAAAATATACGGAGCGGTTTCCAGATATAGAGATGCCCAGTAGCATCAATTAAGCTCGGGAGGAGGGTGGGCTGTAGTTTCTCTGTTGTCTGTTTATGAGGAGGGTGGGATTGTTGGTTTCGCCAGTGGAGGAGTAACATCTCAGTTCAGTTGCAAGCTTGGCTTTTGTGTCAGGAGATTGTTCTCAGGTTGGCAAAGTGGCGACGGATGCTTTGGGTCTTTTCCAGTGTAGCCCCTGAAAAGAGGCCCCACGTGTAAATTTATAGACGGCTGAGTTGTAATGTGGAATAAGTTCTCAGCATCGTAACAGCAATATTGAAACTGATTGCAGATGCATGTGGTGGTCCAATAATGGAAGTAAAGGTGCTCTCTCTCTCTCTCTCTCTCTCTCTCTCTCTGTGTGTGTGTGTGTGTGTGTACACACTATATACCAACTAGTTTGTTCACTGTTAATAGAATTGAGTTGAAAGCGACCCCGGGCGTCATGAACTTCTAACACGCCACCTTGCCTTTTCTCTAAAACAGTGTTTCCCAAACTTTGGTTTCCGGCTAGTTGGACTACAATTCCCATCATCCCTAGCTAGCAAGACCAGTGGTCAGGAGTGATGGTAGTCTGAAAAGAGCTGAAGACCAAAGTTTGGGAGACACTGCTCTAAAGTAAAACGTCCCTGGGCACCAGGAGAAATTGGGGTTGGAGGCTGACTTGGCAAAATGGGGGGACTTTTAACAAGCGGGAGATGAGAGCCAGATGCAGGAGTCTTGGTAGACCACAAACTTGACATGAGTCAACAGTGTGATGCAGCAACTAAAAAAGCCAATGCAATTCTGGGCTGCATCAATAGGAGTATAGCGTCTAGATCAAGGGAAGTAATAGTACCATTGTATTCTGCTCTGGTCAGACCTCACCTGGAGTACTGTGTCCAGTTCTGGGCACCACAGTTCAAGAAGGATACTGACAAGCTGGAACGTGTCCAGAAGAGGGCAACCAAAATGGTCAAAGGCCTGGAAACGATGCCTTATGAGGAACGGCTTAGGGAGCTGGGTATGTTTAGCCTGGAGAAGAGAAGGTTAAGGGGTGATATGATAGCCATGTTCAAATATATAAAAGGATGCCATATAGAGGAGGGAGAAAGATTGTTTTCTGCTGCTCCAGAGAAGCGGACATGGAGCAATGGATTCAAACTACAAGAAAGAAGATTCCACCTCAACATTAGGAAGAACTTCCTGACAACAGGAAGTTCTTCCTAATGTTGTTTCCGGCTATATGGACTCTGTTCTGAAACCATATGCTATCAGTGCTCCCAGCTACGTACGTGACACCACAGATTTTCTGAGGAAAATACAATATTTGAACAATCTTCCTAACAATACTATACTAGCCACTATGGATGTGGAATCTCTATATACCAACATCCCACACAATGATGGTTTACAAGCCATAAGGAACACCATTTCAGATAAAACCACAGCGGACTTTGCTACCAAACTCTGCCACTTTGTCCTTACCCACAACCACTTCAAATTTGGTGATGACCTGTTCCTCCAGATCAGCGGCACAGCCATGGGCACCCGCAGGGCCCCACAGTATGCCAACATCTTCATGGCAGATTTAGAACAACGTTTCCTTAACTCCTACCCACTCAAACCTCTCCTGTACCTGCGATACATTGACGATATTTTTATTATCTGGACACATGGACAACAGACCCTGGAAACCTTCCACCAGACATTCAATGACTTTCACCCCACCATCAACCTAACAATGAACCAATCTATGCAAGAAATACATTTTTTGGACACTACTATAAAAATACAGGATGGACATATAGACACCACCTTATACAGAAAACCAACTGACCGACAAACATATCTACATGCTTCTAGCTACCATCCCAAACATACCAAACAATCCATCGTATACAGCCAGGCCTTACGTTACAACCGCATCTGTTCCAACTCTACAGACAGAGAATCTCACCTAAGAGATCTACAGCAAACCTTTTTAGAACTAAAATATCCACCTGATGAAGTTAAACAACAGATCAACAGAGCCAGACAGATACCTAGAGAGAACCTGCTGCAAGACAGACCCAAAAAAGAAAATAACAGAACACCACTAGTCATCACATACAGCTCCCAAGCTAAAACAGTACAACGCATCATCAGAGATCTACAGCCTCTCCTGGACAATGACAGCTCCCTTTTTCAAGCTCTGGGAGGAAGACCTTTCATTGCCTACAGACAGCCACCCAATCTTAAACAACTCCTCACCCACAATAATACAACCACCAGACTTAACATGGACACTGGTACCAGAGCCTGCAATAAACCCAGATGCCAACTTTGCTGCCACATACACCCAGACAACACCATTACTGGCCCCAACAACATCCAACATACCATCTCAGGACTATTTAATTGCTCATCCTCTAACATTGTGTATGCCATCAAATGCCAACAGTGCCCTTCAGCTCTCTATATTGGACAAACAGGCCAAACCCTACGCCAAAGGATAAATGGACATAAATCTGACATCAGGAACCAGAAGACAGAAAAACCAGTAGGAGAACACTTCAATCTCCCAGGACATTCTATTTTTTTTATATAATTATTTATTAAATTTTCCAAAATAAACACATTTAAAACATTATACAAGACAAACAAACACATAAACAAACATTCAAAAATACAAACATCCCCAAAAAACATGCTCCGCCGAGCTTGACTTCCCTCCCTCCCCTCAAAAGGTTTTCTAATCAGTTCTTATCTCGCAGTTCCTTTGTATCTAATCTTTAGGGTCAATTCGTAGGATTTATTTCACGCCTGCAAGTGTCTTTAAACCTTTACAGTTCATTTCCATATAGTCCACAAATTTACTCCAATCCCTTAGAAACCTTGTCTCCCTCTGGTTTCGAATCCTGCTAGTCAGTCTCGCTAATTCTGCATATTCAATCATCTTTGTCTGCCAGTCTCCAATTGTCGGTAAGTCCTGGGTTTTCCATTTTTGGGCTAATAATGTCCTCGCCGCGGTTGTCGCATATAAGAAAAGGGTACTGTCCTCCCTAGTTATCTCTTGGCCTATCAGTCCTAACAGAAAGGCCTCTGGTCTTTTGGGAAAAGTATATTTACTCCCAGGACATTCTATACAAGATCTCAAAGTAGCTGTCTTACTACAAAAGAATTTCAGAAATAGACTGGAAAGAGAAGTTGCTGAATTGCAACTTATCACCAAGCTCAAAACCATGGAGGGACCTGGTTTGAACAGAGATATCGGATTCTTATCTCATTATACATGATAAGCGATCTTCAGCCATCTCAACCCTTGCTTTTTCATGCAAAACCATTTGCAGTCGTTTGCGGTCATCAACAGCTATCAGTCAGTCAATCACCCATTTCCACCACCCTTCTGAGTGATCCCCCCTCCCCATCCCCACCCCTTCTCTACATAAGTGCCTGGAAACTTCCATTTCACTGTATCTGAAGAAGTGTGCATGCACACGAAAGCTCATACCAAAATAAAAACTTAGTTGGTCTTTAAGGTGCTACTGAAGGAATTTTTTTATTATTATAATTTAACTTCCTGACAGTAAGAGCTGTTCGGCAGTGGAATTTGCTACCAAGGAGTATGGTGGAGTCTCCTTCTTTGGAGGTCTTTAAGCAGAGGCTTGACAGGCATATGTCAAGAATGCTTTGATGGTGTTTCCTGCTTGGCAGGGGGTTGGACTGGATGGCCCTTGTGGTGTGTTCCAACTCTATGATTCTAAGCTGCAGGACTGGAGAGTGAAGAACAGGTGAGGGAGGAGGGAGAGAGAGGCCAGGTTAGTGTGGAATCTAGGGCTTCCGTGCCTCCTCCTGCTGCCCTCACCTCTCTTGCTCCACTGTCTCCCAGGACCAGTAGAGGATTGAAGCGAGAGGAGCAGAAGGTTACATGCAGGCATAGTCTTCACCTGCTTGCGTGCAGCTCAGGTGGAAGAGATACCTAAGCCAAGGTCAGGGGTGGGGCCTCTGTTGCAGGAACAGCCTCATCGGGTGCACACCCTTTTCCTAACTTGTGAGTGTACTTTTGGCAAGAGTTAATTCCGTGCCTGCCACCATCTGCAGGAAAAGGGGCTGGCGGGCTGGCAGCAACCTTGAACAGGAACACACTCTGCACTGCAGCATTTTCTTACAGGTTCCACTTTTTTAAAAAACAGGAAAAAAACTTGCATGCTGTTTTGTAGCACCAAACAAATTGACCCTGTCAGCTTTTGCTTTTGTTAGTATCTTAGGTGAAACTCTAAGTGAGTGATCAGCTCCTGTTTGTTTCAATTTTCAGTTTCAGTTTGAAACACTTAGAGCTATATAAATACTCTTCTCCAGAGAGTTAAGAAATGCTTTTGTTGCATAGCTGAAACCCTTAAATGTTTCGGGAGAGGGGGGAGAGAGAAGGCGCACCTCTAAGCATTTGTCACTGCTTTTGAATACTTCTCATAATCTGCAATTCCGGGCAATGCTCTTGAGACATAATCAACTTAGACTTTCTAATGTATCTGGGAGAATTCTTGCAAATGTAACTTGATTGTCTTTTAGTCGGTGCTTCATATCTTCCAGCGGGGGTGGGATGTTGCTGCCAAATACCCAGATTGGTGCCTTGCTCCTTTTTGCAGCCTCTGCATTTATGCAACTTCACGCTTCTGGCTTTCTCTGCAAGTTGATGTGAGCAAGGTTATGTGCAACTACTTACCAATAGCTGAACTGACTTGCTTCAGGAAGCCATAGTTCAGATTAACCACAGTTTAGAAGTTTGGACCTAACACTAAACTGTGGATAAACAAAAATGGAAGCTATAACTTCCAATCTCCTCTTAATGGCCATGCCGTGGGCAGGGGGTGGGGTGGGAGGTTGGTGCAATGGGGGATTTTTTTAAAAAAACAATATGGGGAAATACAGAAGAGAGAGAAACTTAAATCTTCACAGAAACACAGGAGGTGATACAATCTTCTAGAGCCACGGACTCTTTGACAGCCTGTCGGGAAGCTTCATATCGCTGCCTCTGCAACTCCCCCTCAGACACTCCCTCCTTGCTCCTTTTTTTAATTGCATATTGCCGCAGGAGGAAATGAAACCTTGTCTTGATTCTGTTCTCTTACACACTTGCGCTGGGAACCTCAGTTGAACTGCCGCAGAGAATCTCGAGCAAGAAAGTTAGCTGAACTTCCTGTGTTGAAGACCTGAACTACGTGAGCGAGAGATCACGCGGTGAAATGTTTCCTGAACTGTTCCATTTCTGATGGCAAGGGGGAGATGGCACGGTCGAACTGCTGTTGCTTGCCCATGGAAAACTAGGTGCCAAGGAAAGGACTGTAGCCTAGCTTACTCCTGCTGAAGAGGTAACAGGGCTTAGTGAGCAGGAAGAGGCTGTGGCAGAGAACAGTCCAGAACCAGAGGACTGGGAGGGGTGGCTAATACCCCAGAGGACAGGATCACACTTCAAAATGACCTTAACGGATTAGACAACTGGGCCAAAGCAAACAAGATGAATTTTAACAGGGAGGAATGTAAAGTACTACACTTGGGCAAAAAAAATGAAAGGCACAAATACAGGATGGGAGACACCTGGCTTGAGAGCAGTACATGTGAAAAGGATCTAGGAGTCTTGGTAGACCACAAACTTGACGTGAGTCAACAGTGTGATGCAGCAGTCAAAAAAGCCGATGCAGTTCTGGGCTGCATCAATAGGAGTATAGCATCTAGATCAAGGGAAGTAATAGTACCACTGTATTCTGCTCTGGTCAGACCTCACCTGGAGTACTGTGTCCAGTTCTGGGCACCACAGTTCAAGGAGGATACTGACAAGCTGGAACGTGTTCCAGAGGAGGGCAACCAAAATGGTCAAAGGCCTGGAAACGATGCCTTATGAGGAACGGCTTAGGGAGCTGGGTATGTTTAGCCTGGAGAAGAGAAGGTTAAGGGGTGATATGATAGCCATGTTCAAATATATAAAAGGATGTCATATAGAGGAGGGAGAAAGATTGTTTTCTGCTGCTCCAGAGAAGCGGACACGGAGCAATGGATTCAAACTACAAGAAAGAAGATTCCACCTCAACATTAGGAAGAACTTCCTGACAGTAAGAGCTGTTCGGCAGTGGAATTTGCTACCAAGGAGTGTGGTGGAGTCTACTTCTTTGGAGGTCTTTAAGCAGAGGCTTGACAGGCATATGTCAGGAATGCTTTGATGGTGTTTCCTGCTTGGCAGGGGGTTGGACTGGATGGCCCTTGTGTGTTCCAACTCTATGATTCTATGATTCTAAGAGGCTTGACAGGAGGGGGGGAGGAAGAGGCAGAGCTGAGTCGGGTTGGTGAGGAAGCCAGGCTGTCTCCCCTTCCTGCTGCAACAAGCTCCACTCTCCCAGTTTCCCAGGACCAGGAGAGGTATGAAGAGGGCGGAGCAAAGATAGGCAAGACCTCAGATTGCTTGTGAAGGAACTGGATGAGGAGGTTGGTTAGGCTGAGAAGCAGTGACTACGCCAAGGTCACTCAGTGAGCTTCATTCCAGAGTGGGAATTTGAACCCTGGATTCCCAGTCCTGGGCCAACACTCTAACCACTACAACACACTGGCTCTCATTTTTGGACGTTGCTACCCAAAAGCGATGATAACAAGCCGGATACGATGTTCAGAGGATTCTAAAGGATCTAGAAAAATAAATTGTTCGCATGAAATCCTGTGGGAATAGGTTTATTGCCTAGAGGAAATATCAATTAGGGGTGGGCTTGGGGGATTGATAAAATGTGCTTATGGATATTTAAATATTTAACACAGGGACTTGTATGATTTAAAAATTAGGAAATAACTATTTAGAAGTCTCTCAAAGAAGAATTGAAAATGCCTCTGCCTATGTCCTCGAGGCGTAATAAAATGAAGGTAGAGTTATCTTTCTCATTCCAGATCATTTCTACCCTGCTCACATTCAAGGGTCTAGGTCAGCTTGCAGCTGCTAATTTAAAAACTACCAGCAACGGTGTAATATTACATTAACAATATTCCCAAAAATTACATTAAAAAATGCCTCGAAGCATTAAAATAAGCTTAGCACTGTGCTCTGTAATACGATATACAAGCCAGCTTGAAACTATTTCACTCTTACATAATAATGAATGGGGTTAAACATAGAAGAAAGCTTCCTCATTTGTGTCTTATCTTGGAATTAACCATGCCTTAAATCCGCCTTCCCCAGCCCATTTTGCTCCAGATGTTTTGAACCCAAAGTCCCACGATACCCATCGAGCACAGCTAGTGGTCATAGACAATGGAAATGGCCCTCCAGAACATCTGGAGAGCACTAGCTTGGGAAGGGGGGCCATAAACAGACTGAGATGCCTAGGAGACAGGACAGTGTTGGGGCTCTTTGTCTGGAGGGTTCAGGATAAGGCTTGAATAGGGGTCTTCTGGCAGTTCTTTACATTTGGGGGGGGGCTTTTTCAGGTTTAGACCAGAAGGCCCATATATTGCTCAACTCAGATTCCATTGAAAGCCTGGCGTTGAATTCAGATAACGTTTACTCAGACTAGACTCGTGTAATTGCCATGGCTAACTTTGGTGCATTGATTTCAAAAGGTCTGCTCTGAATAAAGGTTAACTTGTAAATACCATTCCTCCTCCCTTTCTCTCTTTGTAGCTGTATTTTCCAGTTTTCCTTGGTGACTAACCAAGAGATCACTGATTACCCTCACCTTCTGTTTTTGCTGGAGATAAAAAATTTCAGTGAAAAGGCCACTGTTGGCTGATCCCTCTCCCTGACCCAGGCACTCTTTAATTTACTTTAATTTACATCGTCCATGTCCACTGGCACACAGCTATTGGGGGTGGGGGGGAGAGGTCCTAGGTAGTAGCACATTGATTGTTAACTAAATTGGAGAAATTTTTTATCATTTGTGCATGATTAGTTTCCGGGCCCAATTAAAAGTGCTAGTTTTGACCTGTTGTTGTTGTTTAGTCGTTTAGTCGTGTCCGACTCTTCGTGACCCCATGGACCAGAGCATGCCAGGCACTCCTGTCTTGCACTGCCTCCCGCAGTTTGGTCAAACTCATGTTCGTAGCTTCGAGAACACTGTCCGGCCATCTCGTCCTCTGTCGTCCCCTTCTCCTAGTGCCCTCAATCTTTCCCAACATCAGGGTCTTTTCCAGGGAGTCTTCTCTTCTCATGAGGTGGCTTACAAAGCCTTAAATGTAGTTTTGACCTACAAAGCCTTAAATGGCTCCAGACTGCAATACTTTACTTGTGATCATCATCTGAGGCCTTTCTTTGTGTGCCTCCACCACGTGAGATGGCAACACGAGAATGGGCCTTTTCTGTGGTGGCTCCCCGCTTGGTAGTGTGGTGTTATCTGGAATGCTACGCAGTCAGTGTGCCAGAGGGTTTAAGAGTGTTGTGTGCCTCTTAAGACCCGTGATTGCAGAGCTACACACTGCCCCTAAGTGTGGGTACAAAGTTAATCTTGCCTTTAAATAACTGAGGAACTGGGAGTCAGCAGTTCAGTTCTTTAAATACTCCCCTCTCCTTTTTTGTGGAGGGACACGTAACACTTTCCCTTCTCCAACATGAGTGTGTACACAGCTGAGTGGACTGGCAAGGGAGTCCAAAGAGATGTAAGGTTACACAGAGGACAGGAGGGGTGTTCGAAAATAACCACAACAGCTTATTAAAGTCTAGCTTCAACAAACAAGGTTACCCAAGAAAGCTGCAGAGACCTTATGGATTTTGTTACATTTACTGCCTCAGATAATCTATTTTTGTATTAAGCTATTTATACAACAACCGTTGTAAGCTAATACAGTGGGAAGCCAAAAATATGAACTGGCTCGCGCTGGAAGCATTTTGTCCTCTTCCACACAGGGAAAGAGTGCTTCACTGTCAAGTTTCTCGTGGACAATGGTTTTTTTCCATACTGAAAATACTGTATATTCCTGCGTATAAGACTACTTTTTAACCCAGGAAAATCTTCTCAAAAGTTGGGGGTCGTCTTATACGCCGGGTTGTATTTCTTATACGGCGAGTATACCCCAAACTCTATATTTTAACTGGAAAAGTTGGGGGTCGTCTTATACGACCAGTCGTCTTATACACCAGAATATACAGTAACTCATTCAGTATTGGATTGTGCTTGCTTTCCATAGTGAGGGGCCCAGAAGAATGGTGAACATTAGGCTCAGTGGTAGAGTACATACTTTCGATGGTTCAATCCGTGGCATCTCCAGTTGGGCTAGGAAAATACCAAGCTAGATGGAAAAATGGTCTGGCATAATATGAGGCAGCTTCCTAGGCTGTCTTTCTTTTGCTGATGCAAAATAATTCATAAAGACAGCTCAACTGATTAGAGCATGAGACAGACCCCTTAATCTCAGGGTCGTAGGTTCGAAGCCCATGTTGGATGAAATATTCATGCCTTGCAGGGGGTTGGGCTAGATGATCCTTGTGGCCCCAGTTCTATGATGCTGTAGTAAGGGAGCTCTCCTGGCAAGTTAGGCGGTTCAAGGAGAGCACTTGTTCACCATTCCATAGGCTGTCCTGCTTTTCAGGAGCTGGGGTTCCTAAAGCAAAAATTTGCAGCTGCAAGGCCCTTTGCTCTATATTGCTGTTAGAGAAGATGGAAGATGGAAGGAGTGCCAGTGTGCAAGGTTGTCCGCCAAGTCTATGATAGTTTTTTAAAAAAACACTTGCTAGCAGAAGACTGGGAGTCTCACGAGATGTTTTGGGTTGCTCAGATCACCATGGAAACATCTTTCTTGCCTGGGAGCTTTCCAAGGTCCTGAATCTGTGCTTACTGCCTGGACTCGCTTATAGGAACCTGGTATTAGCAGTCCATTACTTGCTACCGTCTTTCCCACATTTTAAGACACCGTCTTATAACTTTTTTTCCTCAAAAAGACACTGGGTGGCTTATTTTCAGGGAATGTCTTACCGGTATTTTTATTACATCAGGAGCAGTGCCCCTCTTGCTCACTGGCTCCCTGCGGGGCAGGACTCTTGACTGAAAGAAAATGACGGGCAACAGCCACCACCAAGCTCCATGAGAGGGAGTCTGAGGGAAGGGAGGTGTGTGCATCGCTGGCCCAGCCCTCTCTCCCCGGCCCTGGGATGTTTGTGAGGGAGGGATCTCCTCCGAAGGGCTGCTCTCTCTCTCTCTCCTCCCAGGTGGGGACTCACTTAATAGCAATCTGCTACACTGGAGCTTCTTAAATTTAAACCAGTACAGTATAATGGAATCTATCTGTGTGATGCAGTCGTAGCAGTAGCCTATACGTAACGCAAATAAGGATTTCTACCAGCCAGCCAACTGCCCAAGACTTAAGAGGGAAAGTTCCAACAATGTAGCACTTTGTAGCACTGATAGCAAAGAGGCTACCGGCTGAGATACTGTAGAAAACAAAGAAGCCAGCTGAGCAGCAATTAAGATGGTAAATGGTAGCAATTAAGTAGCAATTGAGCCAGCAGGAAAGCGGGGTGAGATAATCTGCTGGTCCTAACAACCCGTCCGTGTTTCTCTTACCCACAAAATGTTAACTTTTGTGTAGGGTGTAGGGCAGTGTTTAGCAGCTCCTAAACAGCGAGAAGGGGAAAGTCCTTAATCCCCAAGGCAAGGACTGCGCCACCGGCAGCGATCCCGGTACCGGTACAAATCCTTAAAGGGGAAGCTCTACAGACAAGCAATAGAAAGAAAAAAGAAGCCTCACTTTTTAAAAGGCTATTAAAAGGGGGAAAGCTGGAGGGGAAGCGAGAGGTGGGCTGTGTGTGTGTGTGTGTGTGTGTGTGTGTGTGTGAGAGAGAGAGAGAGAGAGAGAGAGAGAGAGAGAGAGAGAGAGAGAGAGAGAGAGAGAGAGAGAGAGGCAGGCGGGGGGGGGGGAGAGAGACGCGAACACAGAGTCTCTCCTTAAAGGGGAAGGCAGCGTCTTCAATCGCCCCTCTTTTTTTCCTCGTGCTTTCATCTTCTCCCCACCGCAAATGCCACTTTTATCCTCTTCACCAAGTAGAGCTCACACAGCCTAGCTAAAAAAAATATTTTGGAATCCTTTTACAGGTACTGTATTTTAAAAAATGCTTACAGAAACGGGAGGGGAAATCACGAGGCTGCAGCAACGGCTCTACGGTGCATTTTTACAAGCTTTTAAAAGAAATACATGTCTTTGGAGCGACAGTAAAATGGGGAGAGATTTTTATGGGGGGGAGTTGGCTGGCGGGAGGGGGGAAGGGTCTATCACTATGTCTTATTTTTGGGTTATGGCTTATATCGCACAACTGCTTAGAAATCCTGCTATGTCTTATATTATGGCTACGACTTAAAAAGGGGGAAACACGGTACTCAGTCCTGAGCCATGCGCAGCTACAGCCCGATGCCCTGTAGTTCCCTGGGTGGCCAGCCCAAGGCCATGAATGTAATACACTTGTTTGAATTTCTATCAAGACTGCAACATGCCTTGTGTTTGAAAGTGTGCATGAAAGGCACAAGCCAGATTAATTCATGGTTGTTGCTGTGCAATGTTGACAGTATCGTACACGTGCAGGGTAATATGCGTCGCATGCCATGGCAATTTTCTGAGTCAGGGCATAAACGATAGCAAGCCATTTAAAATGGATTGCCATTCTGTAGTCTGGAAAATTCATGTTCTTGTTATAGCTCCATGCTGCTCTGGATCGTTAGCAGAGTTTGAGGGTTAATTCCCAAGTGAAGGTCAAGAGCAGTATGTTGTGCCTCGTAGAGCAGAAGCTTAAAAAAACATTTCCCCTACTTTTGTATTTTGTTGGTGGTATGCTACAGGCGATGAAGAAGGTGGCATGAAAGACAATAAATGTAAGACATACCTTGCCATGACCAAATCAAGAAACAGTTTCTCACTTAAAAGACCTGTCATAGTCCATTTTTGCTGTTGCCTAGCCAGGTTGGAAGAGGGTGACGTGTCAAAGGTTTTCCCAGTGAGATGCAAGGCTGAGTAGGCATTTGAACAGAGGTCTAATTACCCAATCCAGTGGGACAGGGGCAGCCAACATGATGCACCCCCAGTGCTGATGGACTCTCCAGCCCCAGCCAGCCTGGTCAGTAGTTGGGATAATGGCATAGCTGCCAAGTTATCCCTTTTTTAAAGGGAAATTCCCTAATGCTGAATAGGCTTCCTCGTGAGAAAAGGGAAAACTTGGCAGCTATGGATAATGGAAATTCTGGTCCAGTATCACTCATAGGAACTCGACATTGGCTATCCAAATCAAAAGTAATGCTATTGCCTCTTTTGTTATTGGGTTCTTAGAAACTCTGTAAATGGATTGTACCAGAAACACACCAAGTTGCTGTTTAGAGCCATAAGATTAACTGTTCTTCCATTTAAAGTGTTCACCATGTTGGATTTCTATGATCATCAGCTAGCTTTAATTTGACTGTATTTCCCGGTTCTGTGCTGCAGCAACTCTGTAGTAGTTAAACTACCCTGTTTCTCATATTTTAAGACATACCCATAAAATAAGCCATAGCAGGATTTTTAAGCATTCAAGGAATATAAGCCATACTCCGAAAATAAGACATAGTGATAGGCGCAGCAGCAATGCCGGCCACGGCAGGAGGAGGGAAAAAATAAGACATCCATTGAAAATAAGCCATAGTGTGTTTTTTTGAGGAAAAAATAAATATAAGACATGTCTTATAATATGAGAAACACGGTACATGCTTGAGTACTGGTGGAAGTGAATTTTAAGCTCAAAGCGATTCCATAAGACACTCTTCCTTTGCAAAGCATAGCTGAGTTTAAGCTGTTGCACAGGTAAGCTTGAAATTGTTGTTTGTTTATTGAAGTCCGTTCAAGGGTGGGCTTAGAAATGATGGAGTGATGGTGAAGCTTATTGATTGGTGCTCAACCTGGTACATGCCACTGAGGGGCATGTTGCTTAGCTGTGAAATTTCAGCAAAGTTTTTTTACCTCTGTGTTGTCAGAACTGTAGCCCAAAATTTATTGCTGTGAGTTGGTGGGTTTGCAAAGGCTACATGGGAAGAGCACAGTCAGCTGGTGCACAATAGCAAAACCCTGAATATTAAGACCACCCCTTGAATGTGATGGCACAGTTCCATTTTCTATGATACACAGAGGAGGCTGTTCAGTTTCGTAGTGTCCTGATTCTTAATGAGTTGATCAAAGCTGGCAAGGATAAACTAGGTTGTGGCTAGACAAAATCCTGTAGACATTTCGATCCCGTTACAGACTCACTGTCTTGGGGTGTTGCAAGTGCCACGTGACTCAGTCTGTGGGTTTGGACAAAATCTAACAGGGTAGAATACAGTGATGCAACATTGCATCTGGGCAAGCATCACATCTTGATCCCACCTCTCTCCTCTCCCTGAGAACTATTCTGGGGGTTCTCCTGACTGCCCCCCGCTTCCAATTTCAGGGGGCGTTGCAGGGGGTAAGCCCCTATGTGTGAGCAGAAGTCCTTGCACAGGTTCTCATTAGGTGAATCCTGTCCACAGATTTTCCCCACCACACAATGCGTTGTGTGTATATGTGTGTGTTGTTTTTTTTTAATGTCCTAATTAACTTTGTAAAAGTCAAGGCTGCAGATCGTAAATAACAAGCATGCAAGAGAATTGTAAGTAATACACACACAAACATAGATATATATATACAGAGATAGAGATACCGATCCCCTCCACATGTTGATGTTACCCTCCTTCCCCCTCCCCACTTGATATTCTCTCCTTCCCCTTCCCCACTTTGACAGTTAAATATAAAGACTGTAGAATGAAATCTTTCTGCCCTTTTAGTACTACCCTCTGCATAAGCCAAGACAGAAGGGGGGTGCTGATTCTGCATCTGTGTACAACTCAGTTCTGCCAATGACTCAGTATGCCATTGGAAGGAGAATTCATATTCTGAAGAGTTGGGTTGGTGTTTTTTTTTTTTTTTGCACACTGTTGACTAGCTGCATCTTAAATGAAAACGGTTCATTCTTTCTGCATTTTTAAGGAGATTCAGTTAGGTGTGGAAACATTAAATATTTTAACAAACATTTGTCTCTAGGCATATCTCTGATATTATTCAGTACTTGCATATAAGCCTTGTAAGAGCTGTGAGAATTTTGGTTACCAGGCTGCCAAAACTGATTTTCAAAACCTCTGTTCATTTGTTTTATTTTTAATGGCGTGTGGTGGAAACAACTTGGGTTTATGGCGTTCGCTTTCTCCTAACATGCCTGAAGTCACATTTGCTATTCTTCTAATCTTCTGTTGTCTTCCTTCATATCATAACATCCCCAAGCCATGCAGGAGGGTGCTAGAAATAATATTGCACGTGCCCTTAAGATCCTTGCAAAAGTATCTGAAATGCGAATCCTCTTAGATAATGCATTTCCTCCCTTTGGAAAAAGTTAGAAAGGGCTATTTTGCAAGAGGCTGGCTTTCCCACAAGCCCTCCCTAGCTGCCTTTTTCTTCTTAGTTAATTAGCTGGGCTTACGAGAGTTGGAGTCCCACAACACCTAGGGGGTCACAGGTTCCTCAACCCTGTCTGATTTTATTATCCTTGCAACCCTACATGTCTCTCCCATATCCGTCTCTACAGCCACAGCAGGTGCTGTAACCTTCCAGCAGTTTGGCTTCACCCCAAAGGCGCTGTCAGGGGATTGTTGCGGCTACTCTCGAGTAAAGACGCTCCAGTCTGCTCTGTCTTTAACAGCTTTATTGTGCGTACTATTTACAGTGCAGAGACATCAGAAAACATGACTGCCTAGTCTGATTCAGAATCAGAATCAATGGCTCTTGTCTGTTCTTGCGCCAGCATAATAGTCTGGGGACCCCAAAACGCCGCCCCCTTCCCCTACGTCTGGGTGCATGACCCAACGTGGGCGCCGGAAGGGGCTGCGTTCATGGGCGTAGGCAGGGGGGCAGGAGGGGGCAATTGCCCCCCCCTAGAAGCAGGGCCGCTGGCCAGCCTGCCCCGCTGCCCGCCCGGTGCCATCTCCCTTCTCCCTGGCTGGCTGTGGAGCGGGCGGAGGGAAAGCCAGGCAACCGCTTTGCGCGGCTTTGGGGCTTTCCCTCCACCTGCCCTGGCGATTGCAGAGGGGGAGGAGGGGATCGGAGCAGCCCGAAATCGGGCTGATCCTGGCTCCCCCTCGCCCCTGCCGATCGCGGAGGGGGAGGAGGGAGTCAGAGCAGCCCGAAATCAGGCTGATCCTGGCGCCCCCTTGCGCCTGCTGATCGCGGAGGGGGAGGAGGGAGTCGGAGCAGCCCGAAATTGGGCTGCTCCGATCCCCTCCTCCCCCTCCGCCATCGCCAGGGCGGGAGGAGGGAAAACTGGCAAGGGAAAAGGGAGCTTTCCTTGCCCTGCTGTGGCCCCTCCCCCCGCCCCTTGGTCCGCCCCTTGCTCCCCCTGATTTTCATCCTGGCTACGTCCCTGGCTGCGTTCCTTCTCCCGTCCTTTGGCTGGAGCGTTGCAGAGGCTCCGACACCTTGCTGCGCTGTCCTTCCTCCTCTGGCCAGCTGGGTCAGTGCAGAGGCTCTGATACGTCTTGGAGCCCCCTCTCCATTCCGCTCCATTCCTCATTCCCTCCTCCTGACCCGCTGCTTGTGCTGTCACTAGGTGAAGTGCTGGTCAGGATGACTGGGGGAGGGTCCCTGAGTCCCCCTGACAGGCGCACTCCTCTGTTGTCTCCTGAGACAGATGCCAACAACAACCAAGCACTCTACATCTACCTGGATCCTGAGTTATCATAGCCCTGCACAATTTTATGACTCACCAAGGTGAATGCAACCTACTGGTTGTGAGTGTGACTCCCCAGGAGCTGGGTGGGTTTCCTGTTGTTTCTGTTTCCCTGTGTTGAGGACCTGGGAGGCCATATTGAAGGACCCGTACTCTTCTTGTCTTGCTGAGTCATCCCCACTCTTTTTTTCTTTTCTTTTTGGTAATAGCAGGGTTTCCAGAGCTAATAATCTCCAGCAACCCTTGAGACCTTTTAAAGCCGATACTTCCCCAGTATTCAAACACCCATGCTGAAACCAAACACTGGCGTAATTGTCTCCTTTTAACGTGTCCTTTTATGTTGACATTGAACTTCAGAGTCTCTTATATCAGCAAAAAGAGCGAGAGCGAGCGAGAGAGCGAGCAAAATCCTATTACCTTTTTCTGTTCATTGATTAATTATTCAGGAAAAGTAAATATATAATACTAGATTTAAATTAAACTTTAATTAAAGATTTTATCTGAAAACCTGCCTCTTCGGGGCCTTCTGATGTTGTGTGGTGCTTTTTTTTTTTTTTAAAAAAAAGAAATTCCTTTTAAAGAAGGGATTGGAAGCTTAAATGTTTCTAATGCCAAGGTAGCTGTTAGAAATTCTTTTAAAGGTTTGCTCTTTGTGTGAGTGTGGGTGTACTAGTTTCTTGTTTTTGTACATGTGAGATTCCCCTTTTGGCTACACAAAGTTTGTATCCAGAGACTGAAAATGGGGCACACTGGTATTGAATTTATGTCTCTCATTGGAACCATAAACTCCTGCTTTCTTTGGTAGTTGCCATGAATGATAAATTCTTGCATTGCGTTGATGAAAATGAGGCCTCTGAAACCCAGTTTCTAGTCTTGGTCTGGTCAGTACGAGGATGGGAGTTTGAGGTCTACTGGAGAAAGGCAGGATCTGTATATAACGAGATAAATATATTGGGGCTGCTGTCCAATTAAAGAAATATTAGTTTACACATCATAGGAGATTGCCAGTTCATCAGTTAATTGATTGCATCTGCATAAAGGTGCTTGTGGGGAAAGGAAATTGTAGGAATGAGGCCACTATGCATTAAACAGTATAATAATAATAATAATAATAATAATAATAATAATAATAATAATTTATTATTTATACCCCGCCCATCTGGCTGAGTCTCCCCAGCCACTCTGGGCGGCTCCCAATCGAATATTAAAACAATACAGCATTAAATATTAAAAGCTTCCCTAAACAGGGCTGCCTTCAGATGTCTTTTAAAATTAGGATAACTGCTTATTTCCTTGACATCTGATGGAAGGGCATTCCACAGGGCGGGTGCTGCTACCAAGAAGGCCCTCTGTGTGGTTCCCTGTAACCTCACTTCTCGCAATGAGGGAACCGCCAGAAGGCCCTCGGCACTGGACCTCAGTGTCCAGGCTGAACGGTGGGGGTGGAGACGCTCCTTCAGGTATACAGGACCAAGGCCGTTTAGGGCTTTAAAGGTCAACACCAACACTTTGAATTGTGCTCGGAAACGTACTGGGAGCCAGTGTAGATCTCTCAGGACCTGTGTTATGTGGTCCCGGCGTCCTCTCCCAGTCACCAGTCTAGCTGCCGCATTCTGGATTAGTTGCAGTTTCTGGGTCACCTTCAAAGGTAGCCCCACGTAGAGCGCATTGCAGTAATCCAAGCGGGAGATAACCAGAGCATGCACCACTCTGGCGAGACAGTCCGCCGGCAGGTAGGGTCTCAGCCTGCGTACCAGATGGAGCTGATAGACAGCTGCCCTGGACACAGAATTAACCTGCGCCTCCATGGACAGCTGTGAGTCCAAAATGACTCCCAGGCTGCACACCTGGTCCTTCAGGGGCACAGTTACCCCAAATCACTTTAAACAATCATGGCTCCCCCCCCCCAGAAACATCCTGTGGACTGTAGCTTGTTAGGAAGCTGAGTGTTGTTAGGAGACCCCTGTTTCCATCACAGAGCTATAATTCTCTGTGTGGTTTAACAGTCAAATCCCCCTTCCTGGCAAATTGTGGCAATCGTAGCCCTGTGAGGGGACCAAAGTTCAGACAAACTTTGTACTGCAGCTTCATTTAAAGTGTGGTAGGGGGACCTGGGGTGGGTGTCCTTTGGAGGCTGGTTCCAACCTGTGGGCCACTAGGGTATTATTCAACTGAACTGCAGAAATCTGCTGCACTCACAGGCATGCTTAACTGAGAATAAGTCCATTTGAATGCCAGGGATCTTCCTTCTGAGTAAACATGCCTAGGTTTGAACTGCGTGGGCAAGATCCAGTGTTGGGCCAGTGGATGCCGTGGGTTTCCTTTCCTACTCCTCCTGCCATAATGTCCTGCAGCTCTGTAGAGATCTTTCAACCCTCTGGAGTTTGTTGTGCAAGTGGGATGCCATAATTGGATATTGAACCTTCTCCGATTCACCAATTTGCTTCATAATTTGGGGCACACGCGGAACTGACACACACCCTTAAGAACAAATGCATATTGATTTGCCTGTTTGTTTTCAAACCGGTGTAACAAAGCAGTGTTTCAATCCGTCGTAAGTCATGACGTGCCGCTTTTCCGACAGAATGCCCCAAGAGGCCGCTGGCGTAGTTGTGTTCCCCATTTTTTTAATGGACTCCTCAGAGTGACAGCGAAGAGAGTTGAAGGTTAATTGAGAATTAATAAGGTTTTTTTTGGGGGGGGGGTTCTTGCCAGAGGCTCCCAGAGAAGTCCTTCATGTTTCAGAACTCTTTAAAAAAATCTTCTTATCTTATTAAATACACATTACTCCTAAGGTGGCAATTAGAGAAAATAAATTATCCACAACTATCAACATCACTTTTCTGGCTACTCTTATAAATAATCCTCTGCTGTTGAGAGAACTGGGTAGAATACTTTTTTAAAAAATTTAATCCCCTGTTCTCCTGTTATTGGCTTCTTTTTAATTACCCCTAATAGGAAGAGATGTAAATTTTTTGGTTATGAAATGATAATGTAAGAAGCCTAAGGGATAAATGATGGTAATTATAACTCCTGCTGGAGGTGTTTTTCACTGTCACTCTGCCCCCACACGAACAGTACTTATGGAATAAATGTATAGTACTGAATATTTAAAAGTGGAGCAGATTGAATTCATTTACTCCCTTTGAAGGACATCTAACAAAGATGCTGTAATCTTGAAAGAGAATATAGATTATGTGGGTGGCTTCTCCTCCTCCTCCTTTTGACATCTTGGGCTTGAATGCTGCATGTTGTCCTGAAGACAAGTTACGGAGCTCGATGAAACTCAGCTTCCTTGGTGGGGAGTCCCTGGCCCCGCAGGCCTAATAACGCTCAACTAGCTTCCCAAGAACTTGGCCTATGAGGCCATTTTGACCAAGCCACACACACACACCTGCTCTATACCTGACATCTTGCTCAGACCCCACCTGGAGTCCTGTGTCCAGTTCTGGGCACCACAACTTAAGAAGGATATTGACAAGCTGGAATGTGTGCAGAGGAGGCCAGCCAGGTTGATCATGGGTCTGGAAACCAAGCCTGATGAGGAACAGTTGAGGGAGTTGGGTATGTTCGGCCTGGATAAGAGGAGAGGAAATCCAATAGCCATCTTCAAATATCTAAAAAAAGCTGTGCCATGGAGGATGGAACAAGTTTGTTTTCTCCTGTTTCTTCCTGCATTACTGGAGGCAAGATGACCCTCAGGGTCCCTTCCAAGTCTACAATTCCATGATTCTATAAGTGTGGGGCAGGCAACGGTGCAGCTGGACCAAAAGGGGGCAAAGTGCTGATGACCAGCTGATTTTGGGGGCCTGCAAGGCCCTTGCGAGCAAACCCCAGTGGTCAGATCATTGTGGGGGGATTCTGTGCAGAATGCTACAAAAGCCACAATGGTTGCAAAACTCATTGCAAAAAATGGATCATTGTCATGTCAAGTGATTGACCACATGCCAGATTTGCCCACAGAGATGGGGGGAGGTAAGGATCTGGCCCACCGGCTGGATCCATTTCCCCATCCCTAACATATTTTCAGTGTTGGGGCTCCGCCTGAAGTAAAGGCAGTACGTTTGAAGGATGGGGAGAATGTCTTTCCTTTGCAACGTAAACAGCGGCACCTGTGCAGAATTCACATCCTCTTCTGTTCTGTCCCTATCTCACACTGTACATTTGTCCAGCTAAATGGAATCTTTTTCTTCGGAGGAGTAAATATTTTAGTGTGGCCAGAGCTGTTGACTGCATGCCGTGCTTGATTGTTGGGAAACAAAGTACTGGACTAGATGCTTGAGCACTGATATTATCCAGAAAAGTAGTTCTTCTGTACTTAACGCTAAAGTTTTGTGCAAGGTGGTTCGATGTGCAAGGTAAGGGACTTCTGATTTGTCCTTTCTTGAGAGTTTGGTCTTATCAAGAGATAAACACCCTTTATCATTATTCACGTTGCACATTTTGGGGTAATAATAATCAGGCTCATGAAACTTTTTGAAATCTGCTCCCATTTTTCCCCCAGCTAACTTCCAAGGCTGCATTTGATTTTCATTTTGGCCACAACTGGCTTGATTATTTGTTCCATCTGTCAAATGCCAACCTTGGTTCTAGTTTCAATGCCCAGTGGTAATGTTTTGTAATGAATTGTGGTAATTTGCTTTCAGCAACAGATAACAAATATGTTATTCGCCCTCTATCTTTTGGGGACAGGTGCAAATAAATAAAAATGAAAAGTGAACGTTTTGGTGGTGCGTGGGGTACGGGGCTGTATCTAAAGCAATCTGTTATGAGCCTTGAAAAATGGCTTTCTATCCCTTGCATGCTCTTGGCGATTACTCTTCATAACTGGGAAGATAAGTACAGTACTGCATTTTTAAACCATTTTCCTTTGCTTGACCCTTTTGCTTGCTTTGCCAATGTAAAAGAACACATTTGTGAACACTAGGAAAGGACAAGTCTTAGAGGTACTGTTAGGGTGAGCTGTGGCTTCCCTTCTTTTTTGGGAACAAAACCCAGAAAAGACACTTGCTTTTTGTTTGTTTTTAACCTGAATATAAAAACAGGGCTTGCCTCATGGAGCTAGTCTCTCAGAACTCCACTCCTCAGATTATTTATCACAAGTCTGAGAGAGAACAGAAGCGAATTAGTTTTGCAAACCCACCAAACTGACTAGCCCACCTGCTTACACATCCCTATGTCTTTCGCCCCCTGACACATATCTTCCTGTGTCACCGTTAGACCCAGGTAGAGAGGGGCTGTGGGAGATCCTCTGGGCTTGGCCCAGGTCCCAATTGAGGTCAGGGCATGAGAGACAAGAGATTTCTCACAGCTGCTACCAGCACTCCGAAAAGGCAGCCAGTTTGGGAAGTCTTAGTCCAAAGGAGGGTCTCTTTCCAGCTGGGCAGAGACCATAGAAGAAAATATCTATGGCAGATGGGAGGGCTCCCTGTTGCAGATTTCTGGTCCTGTCGCTCGCAAACATGGGGTCTGCGAATTGTGAAACAGGAATGCGCCGTTTCCAGTTAGCGATGTAACGGCAGAGGAGAGTCATCTCTGGCCTCATTCTGCAGTCCTGCTGGGAATAGCAGGTCCCTACTCTAATTAATTATATTAAACTTGTTTATGTAATTACTTCTGCAGTTAATTAAGTCCTTCCTTTTTTAAAAGTGACTTGTAACAATGCTGGTTCAGCACTTGCTTGATGGCTGCTCCTGTTTTCCTCACAGAAGGGAAGCCTTACTGCCCCCGTGTTTCCAAACCCCCTGTGTTTTCAAGTTTGACTTGAGTCTGAGGTCAGGGAGAGAGAGAGATGTCTGAGGGAAAGCTATCTAGAGCAGCGTTTCCCAACCTTGGGTCCCCATATACTGTTGGACTACAACTCCCGCCATCTCCGACCATTGGTCCTGCTAGCTAGGGACGATGGGAGTTGTAGTCCAACAACAGCTGGGGACCCAAAGTTGAGAAACACAGATCTAGAACATAGCACTGCCAGGTCTAGAACCTGAGACATCTCCTTAAGAAGGGCTTAGAAGTCCAAAGGCCGCCAGTCCCCCCCCCCAATCATTGCTGCCATTGCTCCTGATAAAGCTAAGGGACCCGTGAGATTGAGCAGGTCCTGAGCAGGGAGTGCTGACTAGGCCACATTTATTCAGACGAACCCAGGAAATGATTTGGCAACAGCCTTCTGATTCTGATAATGTATTTAGGAAAACTGCAGTGCATTCTCTTGAGAAATTTTTAGAGAGGGTTCGTCACTGTGGGTTAAATCACAGAGTCTAGGGCAGGGGTCCCCAAACTACGGCCCCCGGGCCGGATGCGGCCCAATCGGCCTTCCAATCCGGCCCGCGACGACCCCCGCCGCCCGCTGCCGCCGCCCGCTCTCACGGCGCGCGGCGCAGCGACAATCTAAAAAATCGGCAAAAAATCGCCGAAAATCCTTTGTGCGCATGCGTACAGGCCTCTCCCGACCCGGAAGAGGTCATTTCTGGTGCACTTCCGGGTCGGGGGAGGCCCATACGCATGCGCACAAGCGATTTTCGGCGATTTTTTCCCCGCCCGTGTGCGTGTGCGCATGCGCACGGGCGCGCACTCCCCCGCCCTCCGGCCCGCTGCGCGCGCACTCCCCTGCCGTCCGGCCCACCGCGCGGGCGGCGCGGCGGGCACCGGCCCGCCGCTCGGTAAGTCTGGGGACCCCTGGTCTAGGGCTTGCTGATCAGAAGGTCGGCGGTTCGAATCCCTGCAACGGGGTGAGCTCCCGTTGCTCGGTCCCAGCTCCTGCCCACCTAGCAGTTCAAAAGCACATCAAAGTGCAAGTAGATAAATGGGGACCGCTCCGGTGGGAAGGTAAACGCTGTTTCCATGCGCTGCTCTGGTTTGCCAGAAGCAGCTTTGTCATGCTGGCCACATGACCCGGAAGCTGTCTGTGGACAAACGCCGGCTCCCTCGGCCTATAGAGTGAGATGAGCACCGCAACCCCAGAGTCGGACACGACTGGACCTGATGGTCAGGGGCCCCTTTACCTTTACCTTTTACTAGCACTGTTAGTCTGTTGTGGTGAAAAAGACAACTCCTTAGTTTTTAAAAATTGTTCGGTGCTCTCAGATTTAATTGAATTTATTGCAACAGTTAACAATTGTTAAGTTGCCTTGGAGGGGCTACGCTATTGGGCTCAAACGACGCTGTGTATAACGGTTTCATTCATAAATTCCTAGTGCTTGCCCTCTGTTCGACCGGCGTCCATTCTTTCCCTTCTCCCTCCCCAAATATATGTATTGAGTCTCAAGGCTTCTGCATAGTAATATCGGCTGCAGATGGGTCATTATGCGTAGCGGTTTGCTTTGGAAGTTACATTGCACCGAAAGGTGCGAACTGGTGTATCTGAAGGTCTGGGTTCAATTTCAACCCCCACCCATTTAAGCTTGCTAGGTGACCTTGCTCCAGTTGCTGCTATACCCCGCAGGGTTGTCGTGAGGAATCAGTTGCTGGAGAGATCCCTGCACATTGCCCCCAAACTCTGTGGAGGGAGAACGGAATTAAAAATGTGCTAGCAAAGTGCACTTCGTGATGAATTTTCTCATTTTATAGAAAAACCTTGATTTCATGCCCAATTAAAAGAGGCTGAGATTACTTTATAACTGATGTTCACCTGCTGGGGCAATTTGTATAATTTTCATGCTATACAGACATCTGAATCATGACAGTACCGTACAAAAAATGCTGATGCTGATAATCTTTTTTTCCCTCCCAGCAGAGAAGGGTAAGAGATTTGGGGACGGTTTATCAAATATTGCTTGTCAAATTTGTTACCCAGAGGTGGGGATGATATAGCTAGGATTTTAAATGTTGTGGAGCTGGGATACATGGTGTGCCCTGGATTTGCTATTGTTGGTGGGATTCTTTCTTGGTTTTGCATTTCTACACTCTGCACATCAAACATCTGAGATAAAGTGGGATTTATCTAAAATTTAAGTACGTCATATATTGGCGTGTTTACCACCTTCCTGTGGGGCATAATTTGTAGACTTAAATATGGCTTCAGGCTTAACACACTTGGACTGGTATTTCTTTTGAATTGAAGCAACAGAATTCCACTCCTCCATCGAACCACCCAAAGGCCGTTTGGTCTGTCTGTCTGTCTCTTCCATAAAGCAGAGAGAAATAAACATTTCTGTGATCTCCTCTCACCTCCATAGCGGAGGCACTTACAATACGCCGATAATACCCAGATCTGTTTCCCCACAACATCTGAGTCAGGAGACTTTTCCTTCTAACGTCAAGTCTTGCACATTTCTATGGAATGGTCCCATTTGACCTGTGTCCTTCTGTGGAAAGAAGCTGTCTGCTAGCCGTCCAGTGGTAGGGATGACGAAGTAATTAAATTTAGTTCGCATTTTAATGCAAGTCGACCTAATTCATACTGCTGGAAACAATGTGAGGAGAACAAAAACTTTAGGCATCCTTCAGAATTCATGGTTCTCCAAATTTTGCAGTGCAGTTCTGCGACCCAAGAATATGCACAAAAATGCATGTATTGATGTAGCCAAGATACAATGTGCATTTTGCTAGAGAAGATTTAGTAGAAAAGATGTGTGCAGCAGGCAAAATCCGTTGCAGAAGTGATTGTGTTAGGGGAAACGTTGGCGAATTCTTGTGAGGATTTTTATTTTGCAAACTGATGTGGAAATATGGTAAATGGAACCCTACAATGGGAAAATAAGAAAGGAAAATTGACAGGTTCATCCAGCCTAAGGCTATTGGCAGTGAATTAGCTCTGCTTTCTCAGACCCCCCCAGAATCCTTCAGCTCTGAGAGCTCCAACTTGTTCACTTCTGTTTCACGTAGATACCTTATTTTAAAGTTGAAAATAACATGCCCCTCTCTCCCATTCCTCTCTTCTTAGGCGTTCTGGCTGTTTCAGTCCCTCGCCTGGACATCGTCATCTCTCTCGTCGGAGCCATCAGCAGCAGCACGTTGGCCTTGATCCTGCCACCGCTGGTCGAAATCCTCACATTTTACAAGGAGAAGCAAAATTTGTGGATGCTTCTGAAAGACGTCTGCATCGCCTCCATGGGGGTGATTGGATTCGTAACCGGAACGTACGTGGCCGTGAAAGAGATAGTTTATCCGGCTTCTTTGATTTCTCTCATCGCTACAGAGCCGCCTCCGGGCTCTTTCAATGTTTCGCACTTGGCCGGAACGCCAGTTAACCTTGGAAAAGTATGAACTTTCCGGAGCTCCTCGTTCTGGACTCCTTTGAGAACCAAAAAATTCTGAATGTGAAGGTTTGGAGATGGGAGCCTGTCAGGTGCATTTCTGGAGAACCTAAAGCCACTCCTGTCCCAACGTGCAAGTTGTTCGGGCCCAAGGACTTTGCATTCCTTCCTTTCCCATTTGACCTCGCGAAGAGCACTGTTTCAAAGCCTTATGGCTTTCCACATGTTTCTTTGCAAATGGGACCAGAGAGCAAAACACTATTCTGACACCATGTTTGGCCGTCACAAACCAACGACTTTCCCGTTCATTGTCTTGTTTGGCCACAATCTGCCTGTCCAAGATCTTCTCCGTCTCAAGCCCCACAGCAGTTGAGAGAATACAGATGTGCTTTAAAAATGTGAATTCTGTTGCGTTGGTTATGGGGCTTAGCCACAGGCACCAACTCAGTAGCTTCTGCTCCACCAGGGGCCGGGTTTTGAGCTAGCTCCTCCCTGCAGTTGCCTTTCCCTGGCCATGAAATGAAGTATAACTAAATGAACAGGTTCCATAGCATGGGGTAAAGAGAGACCAAATGTGTCAAAATCGTGTCTTCAATTGCAGTGATGAAGATATTAAAACCTGTTTACGCAAAACAACAAAAATAACCTCTGCTGCGATGAGATTTTGCACGTGCAATGTCTGCTTAGTTATTTTTAGTGGAGCAGAACCACAATTATGAGTACCCATGTAAGCCTGTTTTAAATGTTTTTTTTTCTCTCTCTCTCCGTCGTAACTTGAATTTTGACTCGACAAACTTGCAAGCTCCTGTATATTTTTTCTATTTTATTCCTAACACTATAGAGGAATTCCTATATTTTGTACTTGAGCGCTGTACATTGCGAAGGAGATATTTCTCCAGTATTCTACTTTAAGCAAAAAAACAACAGTAACACAAGTTCACGAGGTTTCCACTCACTTCTGCTTTGAGGAAACGATTTTCGATTGTATGTAAACGCCTTGGGCATAATTGGAAGGAGTCTAGAGTTTTGAACTGTGTTGAAACTACGTAGACTTCAGATGTTGAAGGGCTCTTAACTTGGGGCTGCACTCGTCCTTCCTAAGATCTCTCCTTTGTTGTAATCCTGTTAAAGAGTGCAGCCAGTTTATATGCTGAGATCAGTGTTCTTCTCCATACTTTTCGAAGCTCCTTTTCTGTAAGCTCCCATGGAAATGATCCCTTTTAATTTCAGTGAAGCTTGCCCAGGAAGACACTGGCTAGATTTTTGCCCTGTTCAAATGACGTTGGGGGTGTTCTATATTACAGGCCCCTTTAACTTCTCTTCATCAGCAGCTGAGATGGAACCCCCTATTTCATTAAAAAAAAAAGCCAGATCACACCAAAATCCAGCTAGGGGGTCTTATCCTGGCCCCCAGGATCTGTGCCACCTTCCCCCACCTGAGTGTAGGCCTGATTCATGTGACCCTTTCCCCTCCTAAAACTGGGGGAGTGTGTGAATTCTGTGTGTATGAATTGAGTGCTCACACTACATGCCACAGAGTGGGGCTTCTGTAGTCATCCTGCTTCAAGTCCTGTCCAGGATCCCTGCCTGTGTGTGTGTGTGTGTGTGTGTGTGTGTGTGTGTGTGTGTGTTGAATTGCATTTAAAACTATAGTCGTGTTGGTCCTGCACTTTTTAAATGAAAAAAAGCCTATGCAACAGTTAACAGCGGCACTAATGTTGTTCATTCCATGCGTACCACTACACCAGGTTTTTCCAAACTTTGGTCTCTAGCTATTTTTGGACTACAACTCCCATCGTCCCTAGCTAGGAGGGACCAGTGGTTAGGGATGATGGGAACTGTAGTCTGAAAACAGCTGGAGACCCAAGTTTTTGGGAAACCCTGCACTGCGTGATAAAAACATAAAGCATCAATGTTTTTGACTCTTCTTCCCTGCCTCCACTCACGCTCTTCCCCCGGGCTGTTTGTATAAGATACCTGGAGGCTACACGTCACCACGCATGATGGTTCAAAAACCCTGGTTTGCAAAGCAACCGCTTTGTACTGAGTTGGTGAAAATGCATGTTACTGCGAAAATGCTTTCTCCCCACTAGATCTGTGCGCTTCTTTAATCCTAGATCTGCAATCCCGGAAAAAGCCTGCGGAGCTGGTAGAATGCCCACCATGAGCAAAAGTGTCACTTTGCTCCCCAGGTGCTCTGCATCTAGGGCTGCTGCTGGCAGCTAAGCGGCATATGGGGAGAGATCCATGCTTCCCCTGCTTTGATCCTGAAATCCGACCTTTTCTCTTTTCCACCCCGAACACAGCCGATTAATGTTCAGAACCTCAGGTTGGCTGACGTTTCCTTCACTTCAGCCCTCGTCTCGGCTACTCTGCGCATCTGCCGACATGGTGCATTCTTGATATTGTCCGACTATAACTCCCATCAGGCCCAGCCTGAGTGGCCAACGGCCAGGGGAGATGTGGGGTGGGGTGCAACACCTGAAGCGCACTCTGTTGGCTTACCCCTGCTGGGCAAAGACTTTAAAACAGATTGAGAACTCTAGCGAAGGCAGTGCCGAGTTTAATTTCTCCCTCGCCCCGTGGTTCTGGCAAGCCTCTGTGTGGCTTCAGGGGATATAAAGCTGCCGGATCCACTTGGCTAATCTGTTCCCTGCCCCATAAATCCCACTTGGAGACGGATGCGCAAAGCCTGCTCCTAATGCACTGAAAGGCCTGAGCCCTTAAATGCTCGGCTGGCAGTAGTCTTTGGCCCACACAACCTGGATGGCGAGGCCGAGAAAGTCATGTTTGGTAAGTCCACAAGTGCCTTTTGTAAACAGGGCTAGGGGGAGAATTCTCAAGACCTGAGCATCCCCAGCACCTTCCGCTGTAAAATAGACTCCCTCTTCCAAAATCCAGGGCATCGGGAGCGTTTAGTCCCTGACCCTTGGGAGGATTCCATGCCGACAACCTTGGCAGGAGTGTGTGGCAGACTCTCCGCCCTACCAGCAAAGCTTAAATGCTTTCTCATCTGGTTATTCCCCTTGCTTGGCCAGCTGGTCAGGCTTGCTTTCCTGGGCACCGCCTGAGGTGTGAGGGACTCCTCTCCTTAATTCCCGCCTAGCGTATTCGAAAATGCCGACAGAAATGGCTTAATTCGAAACCGTGTGGCGCCTGGGAGTTCATTCTGTAGGTGCGAATATTTAAAGTGTTCGCACTGTGTATTTTTCAGTGTATTTCCTACTGTGTAGGACCTGGCTACTTCTGGGTTTGCTGATTGACAGCAGATTTTGCACAGGTGTATTGCCTCTTGTGTCGATGGCACTACTCTTGTATTCTAGTGTTGTGCGTTGGGCTTCAGCTGGTCTAAAGGCATTGAAACCAGAGCAGCTGGCATGTACAAAATAAAAGTTCCGGGGAATACTTGCCAAAGATCTTTAAATGTAGCAAAAATATTCTTTTTAAAATGAAATAGTGACGTAGTAAAAAAATTTTTAAAAGATGTTACAAACGAGATGAGATGCTTAGATGAAGGCAGATGGCACTAATGAATGACTGTAGAACTTGACTCTGACATGTATTTAAAGATTGGAACAGAAATAATCACCCGCAAGTAAGATGAATGGAAACTATTCCGCTGGTGTGTGTGTGTGTGTTTTTTTTATGTTCGCAAAGCATTGAATACAATTGAATTATGTTTATATGCCATATGGGAATTTATATTTAAGTGGGCTATATTCTGAGCTGTTTTAATGTAGCTTGTTCACAGATGCTGGGCCAGAGGGCTGTGAGTTTATGTGTTCGGTAGCCCTACTTGGCCTGTATCAAATAAAAATGGAAACACAATGATCTGCTTTCCTTTCCTTTCATGACGGACCTTCAGGGTGCAATGGGGAAGGGATGCATGCTATGGCCTCCATCGCCAGTCAAGGGACAAAGGTCTACTGGGAGAGGCAGTCTGGCTGATGGCAGAGGCTTGGGTTGATGGTCGTAGGCTCAGTCCCCACCATCTCCCAACTACAGGACTGGGAAATCCATTTTCTGAAATCTTGGGGTAACTGCTGGCCATCAAGAGTGGACATCATTTTGATGTAGATGGGCCAGTGGTCTGACTCACTGTGTGAAGTTAGCTTCCTGTGAGGTTGCACCCCTGTCATCCCAGGGAAGAATATTGTGGAAAGGGAAGAGATCAGCCTGGCCACATCCATTGACGGAGTTGGCTTCCCTCTTCCCTGCCTGAAAAGACACTCAGCTCCAGACCCAAAGGGCGACACGTTCTGGATTCCTCTGTCATCCAGAGGACTAATAACTATTCATGTGTGAATGAGTGAGAGAGAAAGAGATTACCTGTTGGTTGTAAGCTGCCTTTGGGATCATTTGATTGGAAGACAGTATAGACCAGGCATTCCCAAACTTCGGCCCTCCAGATGTTTTGGACTACAATTCCCATCTTCCCCGATCACTGGTCCTGTTAGCTAGGGATCATGGGAGTTGTAGGCCAAAACATCTGGAGGGCCGAAGTTGGGGGATGCACGGTATAGACCTTCAAAGTAAGCAACCAGTACCGGTATATTTTAGGGTAGCTTTTCAGCCGTAGGACTGGCCCGTCATTTGACAATATTTTGAGGCAAAAAAGTTGCCATTTGCAGATACCTTAGAACCATAGAATTGTAGAGTTGGGTCATCTAGTCACACCCCTGCAATGCAGGAATCTCAACTAAAGCATCCACGACAGATGAACACCCAGCCTCTGCTTAAAAGCCTCTCACCTTCCGAGAGAGTCAGAACAGCTTTTGCCACCAGAAAGCTCTTCCTGATGGTTAGTCGGAATGTCTTCTCTGGTAACTTGAATCCGTTCGGAGCCTTCAAATAGTGGTCTGTTCTGTCTATAGCCCTTGCGCAATTTCTCTTCCATCCTGTCCATAATCACCTTGCCTGATGGTAAATATTGCTGGAAAGCGAGCAGCAAACATTCTGTAATCTCAACCACATCCACTGCAATGTCAAAACTCTTATAAAATGCCTTTAAAATACACACACACAATGGCCACTCTTTTGCTCTTAAGATAATACTCGAGGGGCTCAAGAAGAATTAAATGAATACAACATGCAACAGGTGTAGCTTAAGTCAGACCAGCCTTCCCCAGCTGTGGAACTGTGGTTTGTGAAAGATGCTGGGAATTGCAGCTCTGTGAGGGGGGGGACTACAGCTCCCAGAATCCTTTGAGGCCATGTCCTTTAAATGCCTGTTTGGTGTGCTTTCAATGTGTGGTGTGTATCTGCTTGTCGTCTTAAGCGAAAGGAGGTCACCCAGGTGGAGGAAACTCTCAGACGGAGGTGGACCATTAAAGGTGCTACAGCTACACAAATAGCACCCCTGTTTTTTCACTTTAAGACAGCACACCTCACTGTTCTGAGGTAGAGACGAGCAACTTCTGACACTGAAACAACATGGCAAATAACTGCCAAAAAGCTGCCTTGCTCTGGAAATTGTGTACACAGGAGGGAAGGAATCTTCAGGACATACCGTAGGGCTGGCTGGCTGCTGATACTCCCCGGTGGTTATTTGCTGCTCTGGGGAAGTAATTCTGGGTGAGCTCACAGCAGAAACGTGCAGATAGAACAAGCTGCTGCTATATTGCTAAAGCCTCTGGAGCCTCTTGGTTTCCCCCAGCGACATGGTCTTGTCTTTTCCCTTCCAAAGGGTCTTTCTTCCTTTTTGCAAGAGAGTTGTTTTGATGCCAGCCTCCTCCAACCACACTGTTACGTTCCACCCATTTTTTCATATTTTTTATTCGAGTGGGGGGGGGGAACAAACTTGTTTTAGATTATCGAACTATAAACCAGGCGACTGGTACATGGGCTCTTTCCCTCACTCTTGTCCATGGCAACCCTCTCCTTGCTTCCTGTAGGAAAAGAGACATGCGGAGTATTTCATTAGCTTCTGTCCCATTTCCTAACATTTCTTTTGCACTGCAATAACTTGTTGCATTAGAAAACACTGGCTTTTTGACCGATGCGCTGCCATGCTGTGCCACATTTCGTTCACACCGGTATTGTGCGGTGTGGCACAACATCGAACATCGCCGAACAACGTTGCTGCTCCCCAAACCTTTCCAAAGAAGATATCCCACTTTATCACTACCCGAAGGAGTCTCAAAGCGGCTAACAATCTCTTTTCCCCTCCTCCCCCACAACAGACACTCTGTGAGGTGGGTGGGGCTGAGAGACTTCAGAGAAGTGTGACTAGCCCAAGGTCACCCAGCAGCTGCATGTGGAGGAGCGGAGACGCGAACCCGGTTCCCCAGATTACGAGTCTACCGCTCTTAACCACTACACCACACTGGCTCTCTCAAAGGTTCCATTACCTCGCAATTCCCGCTTGAAAAGAGCAGGAAAGAACTGGATGCTGGTATGCCGCCCCTCAATTTTTGTCGCTTTGCTCCTGAGTTGCAAGTGGATTGTTCCGGAACATTCTGCTGTCATTCTCTGCAGCAGAGAAGAGGAGTTTCCACCCACCCATGCTCACCCACCCCTCTCCATCCTCCATCCAGGCGAGAAGGAGTCATCATCTGAGTTTGAGGACTCCAGCCAGGCAACAGGACACACAGAGAAGCAGGGCGACTGGTGAGGAGTGGAGCCTGAGGAGAGAGGAAGGAGGTGTAGCCTCTAGAGCAGGCACCCCCAAACTGCGGCCCTCCAGGTGTTTTGGCCTACAACTCCCATGATCCCTAGCTAACAGGACCAGTGGTCGGGGAAGATGAGAATTGTAGTCCAAAACATCTGGAGGGCCGGAGTTTGGGGGTGTCTGCTCTAGAGCATCCCAAGGGCCAGACAGAGATGCAATCGGCCCCTGGAACTGAAGCTTCCCATCCATGTTATAAAGACATTATAAGGCACCTTGCTAAGGAGGCAGAAAATCAGGAGCCTCTTTCATGGGGAAGAAAACGTTTGAGAAACCGGGGGGGGGGGCAGGTTTCCACACAAGATTAGCTCACGTCGCTTGTTGCCCATTTGTGTAAGGCGTGCATTATCAGCTAAATGCAAAATGGATCTTAAGAGCTTCAGGGCAACAATGAATCAGTGGATAAAAACGAGTAAGTCTATTGCCTGTTAGTTGTAAGTGGTTTGTTTTTTTCTCCCTGGTTTTTATATTAGTGAAGAATACACATCGTGTCATAAATTACCCTATCTTCATCTTCCATCTCCACTTGCAGGCATAAATATTTAAATTATTAGGAGCTTAAACTAATCGTTTTGAGAAGGGTGCACTTATTACCTGGAGATGAGATTTTTTTTATTATTATTATTATTTTGCAGTTTTAAGCTCTAAAACTCACAGGGGTAAGTAAGAAAAGAATAATAGGATAACTGAACAATTGCTAAATCGAAATAACACAACAAGATGGAAGAAGTAAAACTTTGACATCACGCACGGGTGAGGGGGAGTTTGTGGGAATTTATAATGTTTAGAATATAAATTTTCTAACTGCATTCATATATAGTAAAGAGAAGTTTAGAGTAATGATCCACATTTTTATTTCAATAGAGGCAATTTATGTAATAGACCTATGTTAGAAAATGAACTCGATGTTTGTATTTTTGAATTTAAAGTGTGTGTGTGTGTGTGTGTGTGTGTGTGTGTGTGTGTGGTTTGGGGGGGGGAGACACAATCTCAGCCGTTTCTGGCAGCATCCAAGTCACGGTTGGGAAAGGAACCACGAATAAATCTTTTGCAGCCTCGAAAAATATTGGTCTGTAAACACTTTAAGCTGCCTCCCTCCCCTATACACACATAAAAATTGCTGCTAGATCTGTTTTGTTCCCTCGCCAAGTTTTGAAGAAATGGAAAGTTCCCAGCTGGCTTTTTGTTTACCTGCGAGCATTCCATGTTTTATTAATTTTTTTAAAAAATCCATTTCTGCCCAAAGAGTTGCAATAGTGCCTCCGGATAAATAATTTAAAAAAGAGATTCTTAATCCTGCTTCACAAGTATTTCAGCTCAGCATTTCCATATCTCCAACCTGGTGCTTTTCTGAGCTCCTGGAGAGGTGATCTGCAAAAAAAAGCTAAACCTCAGAATATATTCTGAATTACACAGTGTTGTCCTAAATCTATTCCAAAGCAGGCATTCTCTCCAACATCCCACAATTTTCTCTTGTTGAGAAGCTTCTTAGATGACACCATGCTGGCAAGGAAAGCTGCAGTTTTGGTTACGGAATACGTTTTTTCGTGTGTGTTTCTCCCAGTCAGGCCTGTAACGATTAATTCTGGGCTGAATCAATCCAAAAGTTTCAAATGAAATTTTAGATCGGTAAAAGGTATGCAACATGACTGAACAGGGGAAAGAAAGGAGCAGCCCATGTCGGAACCCCGCAGTGACATTGTACTATGGGGAATATGTTAAAATCCCATTCCTCTTTGCGTTATGTGAATTGGAAAAGTTACTGTACCTACAACATTAATCAGAGTTGCCTTGTTATTGCTATTTCCCTCCTCCCCCAGGGCCATGGCTACAGATATATATATATATATATATATATATATATATATATATATATATATATATTAAGGGAAAGAGGGGGTTCTGAGTTTCCCAGTAAAAAAAATTGTGACAGCTAGCCTTTATCAGGAAACTATATCAGATTATGGGGGAAACTGGCGGGAAGGCGAGAGTCGTTGCTATAGGTTTTGTGGGGTGGAACCCTGCTAAACTCTATAAATTAATAAATGGATGGGATTTTGATTATTTTGGGATAGGAAGGGAAAATCCAAGCCGCAGAGGAATTCCTGAGCTAGCCTGTGCTAAATGACCTGGACAAGCTAGGGCCCTTAAGAAAAAATACAGGGCCAGTGAGGGCCATTGGCAATGCAAGAGAACTGTCCGTCCTAGCTGCTCTGAGGTGTAAAGAGAGACAGGACATGTGGAAGGTTGCCAGGGTAAAAGGTGTGTTGTCACAGGAAGAGTTTAGGGTCTTCTTTTGCAGGAGGCTTGGGATAGGAGAACAAGGACAGATCCATCTTGGGCAGGCCGGCTGAAGGCTGGCTGGGAGAGATGCCTTTGACTCCAGCACTGCTGCTGCTGCTTCTTCTTTGGCGAACACTCCTTTCGATCTTGCTTTTAAAGCAGACCTTGAGTACAAAAACTATCTATAAATCCAAACTAGTTTCTGAGATGGAAGTGTTTCAGATAGCGGTGCAAAACCTTCTGTCCGCTTCTGCTCAATTTCACCAACGTCGTAGGTGATGATCGACTTTCAATACTTGTTTAGTGAGACGAGGCAAAAAAAAGGGGGAAACAAATGACAGCAATCCAGAAAGTGGAATGTCCCCCCCCCCCTTTGGCTTGTTTGTCACAAAAAAGAAAGTCTCTTTTGGGGATGTGGCATTGGGGAGGTTCCAGACAGTGTGTTCTGAGAGCAGCCCAGGATTGATTTAATTTTCGAGACCCAGGTTACTCCTCAAAGGTGCTACCTGTTGGAAACACAAAATATTTTTGCGGTGCCGTAGCTCGATGCTAAATGAGATTGGTTTCCCCTCTGAGAGCCAGTGTGGTGTAGTGGTTAAGAGTGGTAGACTCGTAATCTGGGGAGCCGGGTTTGCTCTCTGCTCCTCCACATGCAGCTGCTGGGTGACCTTGGGCTAGTCACACTTCTCTGAAGTCTCTCAGCCCCACTCAGCTCACAGAGTGTTTGTTGTGGGGGAGGAAGGGAAAGGAGATTGTTAGCTGCTTTGAGACTCCTTCGGGTAGTGATAAAGCTGGATATCAAATCCAAATCCAAATTCTTCTCTGAGTGAAGCTAATGACACTATTATTAAATTTTTATACATACACCAGATGTAGTGGTGCATTCTCATTGTTCATGGAGCGATGTGATTCACAAAAGCGTTGGGGGGTGGTGGTGGATGGAATTTTGCCGTTGTTGCTTTTAGTGGTTCTCTTACTAGCAGCTCTGACAAGTTCTTCAAGAAGGATGAAAGGGACTGAGTAGCTGGTTCTCCCCCCCTTCCCCTCCCCTCCAGGCAACTTTCTATTGACTGAAAATGTTTTATCAGGCTACTTATGCAAATACTTATCTGAAGGGCGTTCCTGGAGGAATTGATATTTGCTGCAAATGAGACAAGGCATTTAGAAACCCACATACCCAGAGGCTGCCTGTTTTTTCTTGAAGTCTCTCCTCTGGGTTGCTTCAAGGCATTTTAAATCGCCTGCGTTTTTTTAAAAGATGGTTTTCATCCTCAAGGAGCTGTGGGGGAAGAGAAGTGAGCTGCAAGAACAAGCTGAATAAGGAACTTTCGGCAGGGCACCCAAGTAATCGGCACGCAGCTCGGAACAAGATTGAAGGACCAATAACCTCCAGTTGTTGTCAGGCTCCCAGCTCCCATCACCCTGAGTCAGCATGACAGTGGTTAGGAATAGCGATGCTCAGCAACATTTGAAGGGCCACAGTTTCCCCTCCCTAATTTAAAAGTTATGGGAGAAAAAACTCCACCTCAGCCTAATGATTGATTAGTTGCGTTTACTTATACAATGGTAAGGGCACTGTGGGTTAAACCACAGAGCCTAGGGCTTGCTGATCAGAAGGTCAGCAGTTCAAATCCCTGCGACGGGGTGAGCTCCCGTTGCTTGGTCCCAGCTCCTGCCAACCTAGCAGTTCAAAAGCACGTCAAAGTAGATAAATAGGTACCGCTCCGGCGGGAAGGTAAACGGTGTTTCCGTATGCTGCTCTGGTTCACCAGAAGCGGCTTTGTCATGCTGGCCTCATGACCTGGAAGCTGTACGCCAGCTCCCTCGGCCAATAATGCGAGATGAGCGCGCACAACCCCAGAGTCGGTCATGACTGGACCTAATGCTCAGGGGTCCCTTTACCTTTACCTTATACAGTGGTAAAGGTAAATGGTAAAGGGACCCCTGACCATTAGGTCCAGTTGCAGATGACTCTGGGGCTGCGCTCATCTCGCTTTACTGGCCGAGGGAGTCAGCATACAGCTTCTGGGTCATGTGGCCAGAATGACTAAGTCGCTTCTGGCGAACCAGAGCAGTGCACGGAAACGCTGTTTACCTTCTCGCCAGAGCAGTCCCTATTTATCTACTTGCACTTTGACGTTCTTTCGAACTGCTAGGTTGGCAGGAGCTGGGACCGGGCAACAGGAGCTCACCCCGTCACGGGGATTCGAACCACCGATCTTCTGATCGGCAAGCCCTAGGTTCAGTGGTTTAACCCACAGCGCCACCTGCGTCCCTATACAGTAGTACCTCGGTTTAAGAACAGCCCTGTTTGCAAACTATTCGGTTTACGAACTCCGCAAAACCAGAAGTAGTGTCCCGGTTTGCGAACTTTACCTCAGTCTAAGAACGGAAGTCAAATGGTGGAAGGGCAATGGCAGCGGGAGGCCTCATTAGGGAAAGCGCGCCTCGGTTTAAGAATGGTTTCTGTTTAAGAACAGACTTCCGGAACAGATTAAGTTTGTAAACCGAGGTACCACTGTATGTTACTTTTCCACAATGAGGTAATAGACATTTAAATAACATTCCTGTAGTGATGTCTATACTCTGCACTGAGAATGCTTGTGGACCTCCAAGGAAGGAGAGTCCACAACCTCCAGAGGGAGACCGTTCCACTGTCAAACAGCTCTCACTGTCAGAAAGATCTTCCTGATGTTTAGTCAGAATCTCCTTTCTTGTAACTTGAATCCATTGGTTCGAGTCCTACCCTCCAGAGCAGGAGAAAACAAGCTTGCTCCATCCTCCATGGCACAGCCTTCAGCTTGGGCTTCAGAATGAGTTGCTTGAATTGAGTGCCCATTGAAACCAAGGCATGATTAGGTTATCCCATTAATTTCAATGGGAGTTAAGGTCAAGTGGCTTACAGTGCAACCCTGTGTATGCCTACTTGGCAGTAAGTGCCACTGAGTTCAGTGAGGCACAAAAATGAAAGGCACAAATACAGGATGGGTGACACCTGGCTTGAGAGCAGTACATGTGAAAAGGATCTAGGAGTCTTGGTAGACCACAAACTTGACATGAGTCAGCAGTGTGATGCAGCAGCTTAAAAAAGCCAATGCAGTTCTGGGCTGCATCAATAAGAGTATAGCATCTAGATCAAGGAAAGTAATAGTACCACTGTATTCTGCTCTGGTCAGACCTCACCTGGAGTACTGTGTCCAGTTCTGGGCACCACAGTTCAAGAAGGATACTGACAAGCTGGAACGTGTCCAGAGGAGGGCAACCAAAATGGTCAAAGGCCTGGAAACGATGCCTTATGAGGAACGGCTTAGGGAGCTGGGTATGTTTAGCCTGGAGAAGAGAAGGTTAAGGGGTGATATGATAGCCATGTTGAAATATATAAAAGGATGTCATATAGAAGAGGGAGAAAGGTTGTTTTCTGCTGCTCCAGAGAAGTGGACACGGAGCAATGGATTCCAACTACAAGAAAGAAGATTCCACCTAAACATTAGGAAGAACTTCCTGACAGTAAGAGCTGTTCGGCAGTGGAATTTGCTCCCAAGGAGTGTGGTGGAGTCTCCTTCTTTGGAGGTCTTTAAGCGGGGGCTTGACAGCCATCTGTCAGGAATGCTTTGAAGGTGTTTCCTGCTTGGCAGGGGGTTGGACTGGATGGCCCTTGTGGTCTCTTCCAACTCTATGATTCTATGATTCTAGGCTGTCTGCCAGGTATGTGGATATAGGACTGGAAACCTTAGTATGAACCCAGCATTATGCATTTTCAAGCCCTCGTTGATACCTATGTATCAGAGGGTGTTGTTGTTGTGAGGTTTCAGACAGCTTTATTGAGCTATTTGCCCTTCTCCAGCACTTGAAACAAAACGGGCAAAATAAAACAGCTAATATTTGTCCCAAGGCTGCAAGGGATATTTGTGTTCTGGACCAGTTTTCTGTTTGTGTAGCTGCTGCAGCTTTGCATCTGGCTACATACCCCCTTCCCCATCCATGTAATAATGATGGAATGACCTCCAAGAGCACACAAAGTGAGCCTTTTCTGGACTAGATAAATGAAGTGTGATCAACTGATAAAAATCCACAGCTGTAGCGTATTAACTGGGTCTTGGATTCATTTGGAGCAGCTTAATGTGCAATTTCCCCCCTGGCACTCCTCCTGAGAGGGGTAGGGCTGCAGCCCAAAGACAGAGCATCTATTTTTCAAGTGGAAGGTCCTGAGTTCAATCCCAAACATCCCCAGGTGGGGCTGGAAGATGCCCCATGCAAGAAGCTCCAGGGAGCCACTGCCAGTCACTGTGGACTATACTGAGCAGGACCAATGTCCTGACTCAGTATAAAGCAGAACAGAGTGGTATTATTACTTCCCTTGATCTGGATGCTATACTGATGTCGCCTACAAGAGCATTAGCTGTTTTTGCTTTTGCACATCACACTGTTCAGCTTGGGGTGTACTAGGACTCCTAGATCCTTTTTACAGGGACTAAAGACATTGTGGGATGAAATGTCCAACCCCCTGGAGTGCAGGAATCTCAGCTAAAGCATCAATGACAGGTGGCCATCCAATCTCTGCTTAGAAACCTCCAAGGGAGGAGAGTCCAAAACCTCCCAAGGGAGACCATTCCACGATCAACAGCTCTTACTGTCAGAAAGTTTTTCTAGGTGTTTTGTTGTCCTTTCCATTCTTGTAACGTGAATCCATTGGCCCTCTGGAGCAAGAGAAAAACAAGCTTGCTCCAGCCTCCTTGGCACAGCCCTTTAAATATTTGAAGATGGCTTTCATATCTCCTCCCAGTCTCCTCTTTTTCAGGCTAAACATACCCAACTCCCCAAACCGTTCCGCATAAGGCTTGGTTTCCAGACTCTTGATCACCTTGGTCGCCCGCCTCTGCACACATTCCAGCTTGTCAGTATCCTTCTTAAACTGTGGCCCCCAGAACTGGACACAGTACTCCAGCTGTGGTCTGACCGAGGCAGAATAAAGTGGTACGATTGCTTCCCTTGATCTAGACCAGGCATAGGCAACCTTGGCTCTCCAGGTGTTTTGGAACTACAACTCCCATGATCCCCAGTTAACAGGACCAGTGGTCAGGGATCATGGGAGTTGTAGTTCCAAAACATCTGGAGAGCCAAGGTTGCCTATGCCTGATCTAGACACTAGACTTCTGTTGATGCAGCTTAGAATTGCATTAGCTTTTTTATTCTCTTTTGCTGCTGCATCACTCTGTTGACTCATGTTAAGCTTGTGGTCTACTAAGACCCCTAAGGTCCTTTTCACAGGTGTCCCCCATCTTATATCCAACAGAAACATTAAAATACACTAATTTCTTAAACATTAAAAGCCTCCCTAAACAGGGCTGCCTTCAGATGTCTTCTAAAAATCTGGTAGCTGTTTTCCTTTTTGACATCTGATGGGAGGGAGTTCCACAGGGCAGGCACCACCACCGAGAAGGCCCTCTGCCTGGTTCCCTGCAACTTGGCTTCTCACAATGAGGGAACCGCAAGAAGGCCCTCGGAGCTGGACCTCAGTGTCTGGGCAGAACGATGGGGGTGGAGACGCTCCTTCAGGTATACTGGACGGAGGCCGTTTAGGTATACTGGACCGAGGCCGTTTATTGTTTGTTGGGTGTGTGTGAGAATCTTATCCTTTGCCTCAGGCAGCAAAATTTCCTGGGCTGGCCCTGTCTGTTCTCAAATACCCATGGCCACGTTCTCAATTATGCGGTATACAGGTGTTACTTTGCTTCAGCGAATATATGGTGGCTCATTATTTGCAACAGAAAGGCAGATTTGCCAGGGATTTATGGCAAAGCAATACTCTTTCTCTTAACGATAGTGATCCACCATAGCTTTCCTCCCTACCCTTTCTCCAGTCTTGTGCCCCTCTCTGCATTGGCAAACAGGCTGCCTTTCATTCTCTCCAATACAGTAATTAGAACATTAGGGCTTTAAAGATAATGAAGTGGATCCCTCTCTGGAGACTCCCTTCTTCGGCTCTTGCAGCTAGGCCTGCCTAAACAAAATTCAGGGCACTGCACTGCATGCTTAATATGCTGTTACAGTCTCCCTTCTGTAAGCAGTGGGCAATTCACAACAGCCTTTATGGAAGAGTTTTATTCCACAAAGGCAACACCATGACCCTATATGAAGTGGTGTGTGTGTGTGGGGGGGGTAAGGTTAGATGATCAACTCTTGATTTCCAACCGATTTAAACTAACAAAACCATTGGTGCCCTTAGGCAGACAGCGTGGAACAGTTTCAGCTCTTAACCTGGACCCTGACTGTGTACACATTGCTAAAAAACACATTCAAAACACATTCATTCCCTAGAAGAATTCTGGGCCCTGTAGTTCACCCCTCGTAGAGTTACAACTCCCAGCAACCCTTAATAAACTACATTGCCCAGAAATCTTTGAGGGGGGGGGGAAACGATGTGTGCTCTTCCCCCCTCTAAAAATCTCCTTCCTTCCCAAGACAGCTTGCTGCTAGCACCCCATAGCTCAGTTCTAGGGCATCCGCTCTGTATGCACATTTCCCCTGGTTCAATCCCTGCCATCCCTAGGTAGGGCTGGGATGGGCAGAGACCCCTGTCTGAAATCCTGGATAGCCACAGCTGGTGTGGGCAAGACCAAACTCAATGGATCAATAGTCTTTGGCTCAATAAGGCAGCTTCCTAGGCTCCTGTGTTCCATTATGGAGCAGAACACAGTGTGTTTTGTTAGACAGCTCCTGCCCTCTAAGAGGTTATTCTCTCATGGTCTCCTTGGCTCCTCCTTCGCAAAGGCTTTGGAAAGGATGAACTATGCTTATGGGGATGAGGAGAAACCAAAGGTATCATCATCATCATCATCATCATCATCATCATCATCATCAAAAAGCTGAAATCTTCAAAATGCATGTCCATTTGCATCTTTAAGTGACCCCATCCATAAAGATGTGTGACTTTTCAGCTCTGAGACAGAGGCTTGAAGACAGAGGCTTGAAGATTGGTATATATAAAAAAATCTGGAGGAGCAAAATGAGAAGAGAGCTCATTTTTCGTTGCCATCAAGAAACAACGTGCAACTCACAAACTGCGGGCCCTCACAGCAGGAGAACCATCCCTGATTTTTAAAAAAATCAACTTTGGCTCTCCTGTTATCTTTTTACAAGAGGAATGTTCAGCATCATCCTCAGAGAGAGCCCTTCCAGTGGCTCTTTGTTTCCCAGTGCTTTTATATTTTGCTGAAGGCAGCTGGGCTGTGAAGGCAGGTTAACAAGCTGAGGGGCAGATGGGCAGGAAGCAGGCTGGCAAGAGACTAGTGCTTCAGGCAAGGTGAGTCTTTGGCTGCATTCAGACAGCTCTTCATCCCGTCTCCCTGATGTTTCCTTACCTGATCATTTCCATCTTTTTTGTGCTGTTTTGCACAACACAAAAATAAGCAGGAAACAAGTTTTCTCCATTATCCGCGTGACAGCCCTTCAGATATCTGAAGGTGACTATCATATCACCTCTTAGTCTTTGTCTTACTTGTCAGCTTTGTTGGACTGGTCATGTTGTTCGGATGCCTGATTATCGTCATCCAACGCAACTGCTCTGTTCAGAACTTAAAAATGGAAAGCGTAATGCTGGTGGTCAACAAAAGAGGTTTAAAGACTGTCTCAATGCATTTTTTTTAAAAAAATGTAGTGTAAACACTGACAACTGGGAAACACTTGCCTGCGAGTGCTCCAGTTGGGGAACAGCCTTTACCAAAGGTGTCATGGGCTTTGAAGACACTCAAACTCAGGATGCAAGGGAGAAACATGCTAAGAGGAAGGCACGCTTGGCAAATCCATACTGTGATCAACTCCTGCAGAAACCAATGTCCCCACTGTGGAAGGACATGTGGATCCAGAATTGGCCTCCACAGTCACTTATGGACTCATTGTTAAAACCATATTTATGGAAGACAATCTTACTCGGCTACAAGTGATCACAGAAGAAGAAGAAGAAGAAGAAGAAGAAGAAGAAGAAGAAGAAGAAGAAGAAGAAGAAGAAGAAGAAGAAGAAGAAGAAGAAGAAGAAGAAGAAGAGGAGGAGGCCTTGACAAGTGTCCAGGGATGCCAACCAGTCTTGCTGGCTGCTTGTTTGGGGCAAGTGACTCTCTTTGGGTTGAATTGGCACTGCTGGATTCTATGCTAACCTAAAGAGGCAGATGGACTCGGCCATTGGCCTCTCGTCCTGATTCACAAGTGATTCTTCATTTCGGCACAAGCTGAGGTTAATGATAAATAATTGATATAAAAAAAGGAAACAGTTTTCACTGGCAGCACAGTGTGCTCTCAAAACCCTTTGCCTCCTACATTTTGGTGCTCCCGTGATAATTCACCCTCCTACATATTCTTCCTGACCTACATTGTCTTCGAAATAATTGTCTTTGAGGAACATGATCAACCTTACCTTGTATTATGATACATACATCTGGACCAACCTATACACCTTGTGAGGAATGGAACCTTTGTCACCGAGTCAGGATGTGTGTTTGTTTAAATGTGCGTGTGCACACGCGCTTTTAACCCTCATGTAGGAAAGAACGTCACACACTGAAAAATAGGGGGGAAATATTGGTTTATTGCATGGAAAAGAAAGACAGAGTATAGATGCTGCTTCTTCCTTTTTGAATAATCACCTCATATCTATTTGGCGGATGAATATTGCCCTTCTCGGGGGGGGGGCAATGCAATAAGGCGCACCTGCAAATCAGCATCACACACAAAGAAGTCTCAGAGGCAGCTGAGCTTCCCCCTGAAAGTTCTCCAAGCAAGCTGATAGATACTGAGCTATTTGGGAATTGAATTGGGATGTGCTTACCCAGGACCACTGGCTATTATTTTATACAATAAGCCCGTGTTCTTCAACCTTCTGCCCCCACATGTTCCTGGACTACAACTCCCACCATCCCTGACCATTGGGATGATGGGAGTTGTAGTCCAGGAACGCCTGGAGACCCAACATTGAAGAGCGCTGTAGTCACCTCTGTAATTTACCAAGAGGTCATGTTAATGTATGGCAGGCATCCCCAAACTGCGGCCCTCCAGATGTTTTGGCCTACAACTCCCATGATCCCTAGCTAACAGGACCAGTGGTCGGAGATGATGGGAACTGTAGTCCAAAACATCTGGAGGGCCGAATTTTGGGGGTGCCTGATGTATGCTTCCTTTTTACTGAAACTCCTTTTTTTGCATCATTCATCTTCCTACCATATTTTAAAGACTAGAGGGAATACCACACAGCAGAGGTATTACCGATCTTTTCCAGAGATTATGATCTGATGACTGACTCATGGATGAGATATCTGGAGTGAAACTGTTCCCTGACAATCATAAGAGCTTTAAAGAGTCTTAGAGCATTTCTCCATTTTTTTAAAAAAAAATATCAGAAAAACAGTGATGGGGAGCCCTGAGAAAGCTTCGCAAATTATTTTACAGAACTTGACAGCCCAATCAATTTGTTTCCTAAGTGAAAATACCATGCCATCCCAGAGGTAACTGAATTAAGGGAGGCTGACAAGCCCTAGCAGAGGTACAGAATGATTAGTCTGAGATAGTTCGTGTCATCCCTGTGACATGGATTGTCGAACCAATACTGATGAAAGATAACAGATAAGTACTTGAAAGTTTTTTTTTAAAAAAGAAAACAGAGCAGAAACTCGAATCAATACAAGCCCAACTTGCTTACAGTTGAAGACAGACTTGTAAGTTAGGAATGTAAGTTGAAAGAATCAAACCTTTGGAAATCTAGCTTCAAATAAAAAAGGGTTTTTTTGTTGTTGTTTTTGCCCATCTTGGCTCAAAGCAGAAGGTCTGGCAACAGCTCCAAGCAGACACCTGTGTTCTTCTTCGAGCCACAGATTTTCAGATGAATGCAATGTTTGTGTGGGGATGCACATAAATCTCATTTGGGGACAAAAGTCTGTAAATCCTAGATAAATTGTAAAAAAAGGTAAAAAGGTAAAGGACCCATGGACAGTTAAATCCAGACAATGGGGTTGAGGCACTCATCTCACTTCAGGCCAAGGGAGCCGGCGTTTGTCCACAGGCAGCTTTCCATGTCATGTGGCCAGCATGACTAAACCGCTACTGGTGCAACAGAAAACTGGGTCGGAAACCACAGCGCATGGAAACGCCGTTTACTTTCCTGCCGCAGCGGTGCCTATTTATCTACTTGCACTTTGACGTGCTTTCGAACTGCTAGGTTGGCAGGAGCTGGGACCGAGCAACGGGAGCTCACCCCGTCGCAGGGATTCGAACCGCCGACCTTCTGATCGGCAAGCCCAAGAGGCTCAATGGTTTAGACCAGATGTTTTGAGACTACACTTCCCATCATCCCTGACCACTGGTCCTGCTAGATAGGGATCATGGGAGTTGTAGGCCAAAAACATCTGGAGGCCCAAGGTTGAGGACCACTGGTTTAGACCACAGCGCCACCCACTCCCTTATAAATTGTATGTATGTGATGGATATTTGCTGCCACTGTGGGAGATAGAAAGAGAATAGATGGAGAACAGCATCACCTGGGGAAATGAGCAGAACAAACTAGGCAGTAGGAATACCACCTGCATCGCAATTTAGATTTCTCTAAGGATTTAACAGCAGAGCTTGGGGGGATTCTGATACAAGTTGTGGCACACAACCCCCTTGTGGGCTTTGATATTTGCTAGCCCCATCATCTAGAATTAAATAATGCTCTATTTTGTTGTTGTTGCTTACTATGCTAACAGGAAGTAACAACGCCTGGATTTCAATAAAGAGAAGGGGGAGGGGAGGAGAGAATTCGCCCACTCAGAATAACACTGGAGTCGTTTTTGTTGATCCTGTAATGGGCTAATTAATAAAGATTCTGCTACAGCTCCATGGTGTAACAATTATCAAAAGACAGCTCTAATGACTATTAAATAGGATAGCATCACAGGCTGCAGCAGTTTAATGATGGGAAGAAATGGCTTGTACTGCTGCAGTTGGCAAGGATTTATTAACCTTATAGCCTGTGAAACAGCTTGTGTGAATCGTCAAGAGCTGACTGTCTATGCAGAACAGAGCAAGAAACATGCCTCTGTTATAAATAACCAGCATGCTTGAGTCTCAGAATGCATGAAGGGGTTAAAACTATAGAGTAAGCTGTCCTGCCAGGCATAGCCTATGCCACTTCCCCACACCTTGGGAGAAAATAGGTAGCCAAGCCTTTTGTTATTGCAGTCTCCATGTGAATATCGGTATGTAAGGAGCTCTGAGCCAGCTGTATCGCTTTCACCAGCCTCCTTTGTTTCAGACCAGAATGGCGTCTGAAATGAGCCATTTCTTCTATCTATACCAGGCATCCCCAAACTTCGACCCTCCAGATGTTTTGGACTACAATTCCCATCATCCCTGACCACTGATTCTGTTAGCTAGGGGTCATGGGAGTTGTGGGCCAAAACATCTGGAGAGCTGCAGTTTGGGGATGCCTGATCTATACCAAAAGCTTAGAAACCATTTTGCAGCTTACAAAATGTGTGGTCTATCTCTAGGAAAGTGTAACAGTTTGGAAAGAACGTTTAAAAGGTGGCCGTGTTGGGGTTCCCTGGAAGGGCACATTTTAAAGATTTTTTTACAGCCTAAATGTCCACGCTTTCCCTTGCTGCATGTTTTGCAATGTTAAACCCCTGCTGGGATTCTCTCAACAAAGAAGGCATGCCCCAAACTTGGGTATTGGCTTCTGGGATCCCAACAGTAATTACATATTACACTATGCTGTCATGAGCAATTCCACTCATGGGGCAACTCTGGGAACAGGTTGCCTTGTGATGAGCAGATGCACAGCAAGTTGTAGCTCTTTAGTGAAGTACCTTTAGGTCCTTGACTCTACCCACCTAGGCTAGCTATTAAATTATCCAATGTTCCAGTTATTCCCTTTATCCCTTTGCCCTGTTTTCCGACTACTGTATCTGCTTGCTTCTGCCTCCTCCCCTGCCTTCCTTTTCAGATCTGACATGCCCTTCTGCCTTGTCCTACTGTCCAGGGCTCCTGGTTTCTGACTCCTCTCCAGCTGTTCTCCAGCTCTGACATGCGAAGATTTCAGAACATTGATTCTGCCTTCTGATCCTTTCCCGATCCTTTTGTTTTCCAACCTTGCGGACCAAAAGGACAGAAAATTTTGAGATCAGACGGTTTTTGCATGAAGGAATGTCAATAATCCAAGGAAGGTTTGCTTATTTATCCCCGTTGAGAGGCCACATCTAAATATTTATTTGTTCAATAGTGGGGTGGTTGTTAAACTTCCTACCTTCAAGAAACTTAGTTTGGGAGGAAGGGTTATGGGAGAGCACATGGAGTTAATTTTCAGGTAGTTTGAAACCCACAACTGCAGTGAAGTCAACATACATCAAAAAGCAGCAATTATACACCAATCTCTTCCCACCCCCCTTCTTCAAAAGTGGGAATAAAGTACACTGGGTGTGTTGTAGGGCAGGGCAATATCTGGTCTTCAACACTGTGATAAACATCTCAATATATCTATACAGTATATCAAATATCTGAAATAAGGATGGAGCTTTGCTAGTTTCGAGATTTTTCCTGTATCGTGATTTTTGCTGGTGCCTGCTCTTGTGATTAAATGTCTGGTGTAGATGTGGCCTTAGTCTGCTTTGCTATTCATTCATTCATTCATTCATTCATTCATTCATTCATTCATTTCTCCCCCTTTTCTATATATAATATAGTTTATATCTATTTTTATTTTTATTTTGTTTTTCCTTTTGTAGGCATGGTGGACAAGGAGAAATTGGACTAGGTGTGCTATGTTGGTCAGTTGCATAAGAAAATTCAGTAAGTAACCATTGATCAAGTAGTGAAGATCTGTGGCCACATACTAGAATATTACTGATTACTGCAGCCCTATCCATTCAGATGCTCAAGTGATAATTGCAGTTATTACGTGAGTTATAGAATTAGATAAATTGTTCTGACTCATCAGCTGAATCCTGATTTGATGAGATATTTGTGACAGAACTAGGAATTATTGGGTGCTTTTACAAACAACCACACAGATTCCTCAGAAGTTCAATTCCTGCTCTTTCAACAGAGAATGCAGCTTTCGTTTCTCTTGTATAATAACAAGATCCATGCCTCATCCAATCAGGTTCAGGAGCTGTGTGTAGGTTCTTCCGTTAAAGGCAATCAATTTTGTAACTTTTGAGCATTGTAAAAGAAGAGAAGAAGAAGAGTTTGGATTTGATATCCCGCTTTATCACTACCCGAAGGAGTCTCAAAGCAGCTAACAATCTCCTTTCCCCTGCTCCCCCACAACAGACACCCTGTGAGGTGGGTGGGGCTGAGAGACTTCAGAGAAGTGTGACTAGCCCAAGGTCACCCAGCAGCTGCATGTGGAGGAGCGGAGACGCGAACCCAGTTCCCCAGATTACAAGTCTACCGCTCTTAACCACTACACCACACTGGCTTTCATTGTATCATATCTTATACTCATTTGGGAGCATCCATTGTTAGAAAATCTTTGAGGTTAGTGCTGCAATTGGAAGTTACAAAAGCAAATATTTTGAAGTCATTTGCTTTTCACGGGTGTCTTTCCCTAGAGAAAAATATCGAGTGTCCAATTTATTTTAAATTAATTCCTAAGCCCTCAAGAGCTGTGATTGCTGAGGATTTAATAAAATAATAAAAAAGCCAGCAGCAGTGCCTTAGCTCCAGTTTCAAACCATAGGGTTCGGCCAGGGATAGGGAACCTGTGGCTCACCATATTTATTCATTTATTGGGCTATCAACAACACACCAGGCTGATACAATAAAAATAAACGGCTGTGAATACCTTTGAATGCAGAAAATAAAAACAAAAACCCATTACTGTCACGAATGGGATGAATCTTAAAGAGGGATACCATCACATATTCTTCAACCAACCTAATCTACGGACAGATTGCAGATCTGGTACATATGAGCCCAGTTTTGAGCTGACTGCGAGTCTCGATTGCTGGTGACCTCTGGGTCCACGGCAGCCTGCCATTTTACATGCTGAAGCTGCCAAGGTAAGTCTCGGAGCAGCGAGGTGAAGAAGGCAGCGGCAGGCAAGGGATTCTTTTGAGTTTGAATTGGACACTTGGAAAAGGCCATGGCCACTAACCTCGTGGTGGGGGTATTTACAGGGAGGGCTATTTCCAGGACTAAGGCAAAACTGTGACGCTCCCGTGTTATTTTTGCTGTTGGGTGCTGCATGCTGTTTTAAGTAATCTTGCAATATACAGTGGGACCTTGACTTATGAACTACTCGACATCCGACGTTTTCGACTTACGAGCGGAGAAAGTGGCTGCGCGCTTACAATTTTTTCGACATCCGTTCACGGCTAGATGCGGTTTCCTCGACTTATGAATTTTTTAATGCAGTTTCATAGTATTGAAATGTGGTTTATTGAATGTTGTTATGTTATATTTTCATTTTTGCTGTGTTATTTTTGCTACGTTATAGTTTTGCTAGTTTATTATGACATTGGTATCTGAAGAAGTGTGCATGCACACGAAAGCTCATACCAATGACAAACTTAGTTGGTCTCTAAGGTGCTGTGGAAGGAATTTTTTTGATTTTATTATGACATTGTTTTGGAAATGTTTGTTTGAAATGCATTCTCGTTTCTTTGTTGTAAGCTGCTTTGAGCAGGGTGTGTGTGTGTGTGTGTGTGTGTGTGAGAGAGAGAGAGAGAGAGAGAGAGAAATGTGGCATACAAATAAAATGAACCAATGATTGAATGCACCAGCTCAAAAGATTCTGCCTTTAGTTGTCTTTGTTGTTCCTGTCTAACCACTAATTTTTCAAGTGATGGTTTGGGGACCTGAAACCCTCCCTTATCCCATTCCTGCTCCCTTTCAAAGAGCCAATCTTCCTGCTTTTGCTTCTTTTCACTAGGCCAGCAAATTCAATTTTACAGCCTGGTCGTGTTGCTTTCCGTAAGTTAATTGATAGCATGCTCCCACCTTTCCTACAGAGCCTTCAGAGAAAAGAAAATCTCCAATCCAAGGTGCTGTCGATAAAATCAGAGGTGGATGTGAGTCATGAAATGCCGGATTCAGACCCTTCAAGTCTACTTGAATGCAGCGCTTCATTGTGTGTTTGTGAAGTAAGATATGAGGACATCGGGTTCAGCTAGCATTTACTTCACTTCCTCCCCCCTCCACATTCATGGTGATAGCATGGCATGTCTTGCTAGGCACTTCACAAGGACGACTGAATCACTCTGACTCATTTACATATGTCTATGGATAAGCAGAAGCAAACTCTCAAAGGGTTGGGAAATTAAACAAGTGTCAAAAAAAAGACAATGGAAGTTTCACACAACCGCTCAAGGGCATGCATGGTTATGTCATCATCCATCACTGATGATCGGCCATGCTGGGAGTTGGTGTCCATCAACCTCTGAAGGGCCACACACTCCCCCATCCTTGGTTTATAGCCTTGGTCTTCAACGGAACCCACAAAATGAAGGATAGCACAGTTGGTTAGAGTGTGGTGCTACTAACACGAAGGTTGCAGGTTCGATCCCCGTATGGGACAGCTGCATATTCAGGTTGGACAAGATGATCCTCAGGGTCCCTTCCAACTCTATGATACTATGAACTGGGACAACTGCCATACCTTCCGCCCCTTCCTATGGTGACATCATGTCCCCTGTAACCCTGGCAACCTCCCCCTCTCAATTCTTCTGTCTATGTCCACTACTGAAAGGCAGGGGAAGGGGAAGGACAGCATTTACATTGCTCTTAATGGCCCAGTAGGGGACCCAGGTGGCGCTGTGGGTTAAACCACTGAGCCTAGGGCTTGCTGATCAGAAGGTCGGCGGTTCGAATCCCTGTGACGGGGTGAGCTCCCGTTGCTTGGTCCCAGCTCCTGCCAACCTAGCAGTTCGAAAGCACGTCAAAATGCAAGTAGATAAATAGGAACCGCTACAGCGGGAAGGTAAACGGCGGTTCCATGTGCTGCTCTGGTTTGCCAGAAGCGGCTTTGTCATGCTGGCCACATGACCTGGAAGCTGTACGCCAGCTCCCTCGGCCAATAATGCGAGATGAGCGTGCAACCCCAGAGTCGGTCACGACTGGACCTAATGGTCAGGGGTCCCTTTGCCTTTACCTAATGGCCCAGTACTCTGCTCTCTTTGTCTCTTAATGCTAGCTCTGTCAAGGATGGTGGTGGTGGTGGTGGTGGTGGTGATGATGATGGTGATGATGATAATAATAATAATAACATTGATATGCCACCTATCTGACTAGGATCATGGGTAGGCAAACTAAAGCCTGGAGGCCAGATCCAATCACCTTCTAAATTCGGCCTGCAGACAGTCCAGGAATCAGCGTGTTTTTACATGAGTAGAACGTGTGCTTTTATTTAAAATGCATCTCTGGGTTATTTGTGGGGCATAGGAATTTGTTCATTTCCCCCCCTTCAATATATAGTCCGGCCCCCCACAAGGTCTGAGGAACTGTGGACTTGCTCCCTGCTGAAAAAGTTTGCTAACCCCTGGATTAGGTGGCTCCAGTCACTCTGGGAGGCTTCCAACAAAAATAATAATGAAAGCACAAGAAAGAAAGCTAAGAAAGAAAACGAACTCTGTTAACCAGAGATGGGGAACCTGGGCTGCCCTTCAGGCATCATTGGACTCCAGCTCCCACCATAATGGACTCTTCCTCCACCTACTGTTGTCATCCCTATCTTCCTCCCTACCAGTTCCGAATGCACATTAGCCACCATAGCTGGATTTGAACCTGGAACCTGCTGTGTGGAAAGCATGAGTTCTATCACTGAGCTATAGCCCTTCCCCACATCCTTATCAGACAGATAGTATTTTTATAGTTTTGAGAGCTCCTGTTGAGTGCTGTGTTGGGATATCTGGCCGGGGAGAAGAATCGCAAATTGTGCAGTCCAACATTATCTGAAGGAACATGTTCCTCCATCTCCTCTAAATGTAGAAAATGATTCTGTTTTAAACACTGAACTCCCAAATCCTTAGTGAAAGGAGATAATTTTTTTGAAACCAAGTTTTTAAACTAGAAAGTAACAGCATTTCCAAAGTAGATTACAATAGGAATGTGTTTCTTTGAAAGTAAAGATCACAGCTGCAAGCTATATATGAAAATGATAGCTGTATTTGGAATGTTCTTTTTTGTGTGCAGTTTTCATGAAAGACCGAGTTTAAAAAAGATACTTTCTCTCCCCGCAGTTCAATATTCCTTTTTAATCTTTTGAAAAGCAGTCAATGACCCACCACCCTAGACTTAGAGGAACGTAATTAAGCCATTCATAATTTGTGTGCCTAATGAAGTACTTCTGTTGGGACTAGCAAAGTTGGGTTTTGTTCAGGTTCATCAGCAGGAATTGGACATTCCCTCCGAGACTTGGGTCTCTTATAGGAGAAACAATATGTTCTGTTTTAAGAACCAGATCTTCAAACTGACTGGATCCCAATAGAGTTGGCATTTGGCTTGTCAGTGTTGCCAATTAGCTCAAGCTACAGTGTCTCAAGTTGCGACCGACATTGGTAGTAGCGCAGAGCATCGATGCCAGTTCTTGGATCCTGGGCAGCTCTACCCACATCTGGGTCCTGCAGTGGGAACTGCTGAGATCATTGGCTTGAACAGGAAGTGCAGCCGGAGGTAAGCTCTGTTGAACAACAACAACAACAACAACATTAATCCACTGGTGGTTTTGCAGCAGGAAAAAGCAAACCCATCCATACAAGACAATGTGCCTTGGTTTTTGCCAGTGCTGTAGATCTCTGTACTATTTGCTGCACTATTCCAGAAGGTCTTCCAGCACTTAGGAGCAGCTTGTGATGGGGAAGAGCTGTAGTGTGTGGGCAGGATGGAAGAAAACTGGAGGCTGACTTTTCCGAGTGCATTTGCCTGGCTGAACTCTGATAATGACTCTTGCTTGCTTGGATGTGGAATGTGCATAGAAACCAGTCTAATGTACAAAAGTAAAATTGTACACCTGTTGCTCCACCCACTTTTGCCTCTGGCCCTGGGTCCAAAAAATTTTCTCCATCCTTGTCCCAGTGCCAAACCACTGTTGGATGCAACTCATGCTTATTACACTCCACCTACTCTTTAAAATGCCACATGCAGCAAGATGAATGAGTGCACTGGTGGCTAAATCCAGCGGCGGCAGTGTTCCCAACTGGCCCCTGAGGCCAGCAAGCTAGCTTAGGCAGCTCAGAGCTGGCTGCATGACACACACACAGTGTAATGATGTGTGTACCTTCCTCGCAAGTAAGTGGCTCCAAACCCCGTGCTTGGTTTTTACAGGGTTTTATTATATACAGTCACACCTCAGTTTAAGTACGCCTCGGTTTGAGTACTTTCAGTTTAAGTACTCTGTGGACCCGTCTGGAACAGATTAATCCACTTTCCATTACTTTCAATGGGAAAGTTTGATTCAGGTTAAGAACGCTTCAGGTTAAGTACAGACTTCCAGTACCAATTGTGTACTGTACTTAAACCGAGGTACCACTGTACATATGTACAAGACAGAGCAACAAAAAGCATGACTGTACTAATCCGATTCAGAATCCGGAAGCGCCCCCCTTCTCGATTTTTGCCAGCATAACCCCTGGGGCACCCTGAACCTCCTCCATTGGTCCCTCCTCTTCCCCCCCTCCTCTGTTGGGTGAGGGTGCTGGTGGAGCACCCTCTCCACTAGAGCTACTCAGTTGAGGGACCGGCACTGTGGTTCCTTGAGCCTCCTCCTCTTAGTGCTTTGGTCCGCCCTCTGCAGCCCTCCCTCTGGATCCCCCATCTCCTCAACATCTCTAAGGGTTTGCATCTCCTCCTGAGCCTCAGTCCCGGCTTCCGGAGGAAGCTGCCAGGCGCTTGGTGCTGGGGCTCTGGCAGCGTCTGAGATCCCGCACTCCGATCCTTCAGGCTCTCTGCTGATCCCTGGTGGTTCCCTGACACGCAGCTCTGTCCTCAGGTCCTGCTTGTGGGCTTCCCATAGGTATCTAGTTGCATAGCTGTCAACTTCCGGATTGGAAAATAAGGGATCAGCAGCTTCACCCAGCGGCGCAGCACCAGAAATCGGTTCTGTGCATGTCCAGACATGCGCAGAAGCGACTTCCAGTGCCGGCTCTGCCCGGGCATGCGCAGAAGCAATTTCCGGTGCCCAAACATGGGCAGAGCGGTACCGGAAATCGGTTCTGCGCATGCCCGGGCATGCACAGAGGCGATTTCCAGCAGCACTCGGCAAGTGAGCGAGCAGCCAGCTGCCGAGTGAGACATTTTACCGGGCAGCGGCTGGCTGCTCGCTCGTGGGGGGTGGGACGCCAAGTGGAGCCTCCCTGGCCAGCAGGGAGGGAGTGGGAGAGGAGCTGCTTCCTTTGAAATCCGGGAAAATTACGAGATATCTAACGATCCGGGATAGCAGCAGGAAATGGATTGAAATAAGGGAGTTTCCTGCAAAAAATGGGAGGGTTGACAGCTAGGATCTAGTTGGCCACTGTAAGACAATGGGCCTGATCAAACAGAGCTCTACTTGTGTTCTCCAACACTTCACGACTGCTCTTTACCCAACAGCATCAGCCACCTGATGATGACAACTGCATCACATGCTTGCCAACGTTCCTCAGATGAAAATAGAGACATTTCTCACCTTCCCCACAACTGACCCTCCTTGATTCCCCATTTTTTGTGTGTGTCACCTTGCTATCAGAAGAAGGTCCATCGCCGTCAGCACTACACCAACGGGACACAGCACCCTCCACCATCCTGAGAAAACCCCTTAATCCCAATTTTATTTATTTTATTCTTTGGTCGATCTACAAAAAAGAAAAAGAAAAACATACACCAATAAATAAATAAATTTCAGAAAGGGGAAAGACTAGATGCGGACGGACAAAGTATTTTAATTTTTGTTAAATCCTCGAGCTCCACTCTGCTCCCTCTTTCTTCCTGCCCTCTGCCTGCCCCTTGGATCCAGCACGTCATGTGGGGTTGGCAGCGGCAGCCTCTCCTCTTCCTCCTCCTTGCCAGCTCTCCAGCAGCTGATATGAGCTGCCATTGCTGAGGACAAGCTCTGGATCACCCTTCTCCCCGAGCTCATTGGTGGCAGCACAGGCAGGGGAAATAGGGACATCCTGGGATCAAAGCAGGAGCCAGGATGGCTTCCGTAATTCCGGGTCTGTTGTGGAAAATTGGAACCCTTGGAGGGGATGGCATCAACCTGCTGAATGGTAGGCCCGGCCCTGTGACTGAAGCACAACACAAAATTGGATTAGAAGGGCAAGGAGAGAGAGCAGTCTCTTCCAATCAGGCCGGCTAGCCCAATTGCAGCAACAGAACGGACAAACACAACAGTCACCATTGAATAAATGTCTTCCAAGATGCTCTCTCTGTTTGCAATGGCCCAAACCTTTGATTGCTAATGTGGTTGTTCTTATTGTAATCTGTTTACTGAGAACAAATGGTAGTTTCTTCTTTGCTTCCCACAAATAAGGCACTTAAATTGATGTCACAAACATACTAATTACCATCTGCTTGTGGCATCCATTGTAGTTAACAACAGAATGGGGATTATTATTATTTAATTTTTTAAAAAATGAAGCGTTCAGCTACAAAATATTAAGCCAAGCTCCATAGAGTTGTCTTCTTAAAAACTGATGTTCTGGAATTATTTTCCAAACTGGTTGTTGTCTCAAAACTTTTTCTTAATCAAGCAACACTGGATAAAATCCAGGAGTTGCGGTAAAAGCTGGGCTTTACCCCAAATACAAGCGGGAGCCTGGGAATTGGAGGAGCCAGGAAACCCTTCCTAATATTCTATAAGTATATAACGTTAATTAAAAGGCAATGAATTAGTTCCTAAGTTAGTGTTTTGTTCTATCCTGGTCTCCTGCGCAATGACTGTGCAGAAATGCCAAGGATAATACGAAGGCATAGTTAGAACTCAGCTAAGCTCCCAAGTTGTTGTTGTTGTTGTTGTTTGCTTGGTATATAAGGCTATCTACCCTGCCTCTGTCTTCCTAATTTAACTGTTTTAATTGTTTTGCTATTTTAATGGGCTTGTTTCATTGCACATTTTAGTTGTGGGAGTTTAATTTAATACTTTGAAAAAGTTGTTTTATTGTGAATTTTAATTGTCTGTTTATATATATATTCACAATTGGTTTCATGCTTAAATAGGTACTGCTCTGGCGGGAAGGTAAACAGTGTTTCTGTGCACTGCTCTTGTTCCGGTGTTCCGTTGCGCCAGAAGCGGCTTAGTCATGCTGGCCACATGACCTGGAAAAACTGTCTGCAGACAAACGCCGGCTCCCTTGGCCTGTAAAGTGAGATGAGCACTGTTGTGTATTGAGTCAAAGGATTTTATATCTGTATTATTATTGTCTGTATTTGCATTAGGATAAAGTAACTGCCTTTTGGTCCCAGAGGGTACAGCTACTATTGGTTCATTTAAGCTGCTGTATTTGGATCCTCTGTCTTATTGGTTTCCTCCAAAAGGCAGCACTGTGATTGCTTGATATTGTTCCCTCCAAAATGTATCCCTTCCTAGCTAGTCCCCTGTCCCTATAAATGTAGCTTTCCTCTCCTCAGTCTTCAGTCTTGTTCACTTTAATAAAGAGCTGTTACTAGAGAACTGTCTCCAGCATGTTATGTCAAGAGAGCTGAAATCACAAACCCCACGTCACAACAACTGGCGACGAAGGTGGGATCCGGAATGCTGAGGAGCGGTTAAACACAGCCCTGCCTCAGAGTCCGGATTGCAACTGAGAACAAGACTCACTGGCCAGCTGAGAAGACGACCCTGCCCGCTAGGACAATGGAGAGTCCAAGGGTATTGGAGCCCTTCCAGCCATCAGAGCCCCACACGTGGGAAGACTACGTCGAACGCTTCGAGTTCTTTGCAGTGGCTCAAGGGATCACCGATGCCAGCAAAAGAAGGGCCACATTCCTGAGCTACTGTGGGCCCGAGACCTTCAAGCTGGCCAAGGCATTGCTTGCTCCAGCGAAGCTGAGTGAAACATCTCTCAAAGATATTCTTGCCTGCCTAACGAGCCACTTGGCGCCTACTGAGACCAAGATGGCCCGGCGGATGGAGTTCCATAAGAGGCAGCAGCGTGCTGGGGAGTCTGTATCCACATTTCTGGCTGAGCTCCGGAAGCTCGCTCAGCACTGCGGCTTCCAAAATCTGGAAGAGACTCTCCTGGATCGGTTTATTGGGGGTCTGAGCAGCAAGAAAGCCAGAAGACGCATCGTGGCTAAAGAAGAGGTTACCCTTGCTTCAGCCTTGAAAGAGGCCACCGCCACGGAGAATTATGAAAGAGAGGAGCTTGATGCCAGTCGCAAGGCCACTAAGCCACAGGTAGAAGTTGCGCATGCCATGGACGAGCTAGAGGCTACTCCGAGCCAGAGCCCAGTCCGTGGGGTCGAGTCGGTGCGTCAGGCCTGCACAGTGCACAAAGATCGCCGAGGCAGTTGCCCAGGTTGTGGCGGAAACCATGAGCGGAAGAGTTGTCGTTTCAGGGATGCTATGTGTCGGATGTGCGGGAAGACTGGTCACATCGCCAGGGTCTGTAGATCGGCGGCGTCGGGAGCAACAGGAGCACCTAGACTGGAGCATCGCAGACCGCCCACAGCAACTCGTTTTCTAAAGGACTGCCACTACGTAACGGAGATCAACGGGAGGGCCGTGCAGTTTCCAGCGCAAGGCAAGGCACACGTCAAGGTGAAGATTGAGGGTCAGCAGTGCAACATGGAGGTGGACTCCGGATCTGCATTCACCATCGTGTCGGACCAGACCGCGAAGACATTCTTCCCCAGGGGTAAGTTGCCCCCTCTGGAGCCCTTCCCGGCAACCTTGCAGTCATACTCAGCGGGCCGCATCCATGTTATGGGAATGTGTGCCGTGAGAGTACAGTTCCGGGACAAACAGGCTGTACTCAAACTGGTGATTGCGAAGGGCAGTCGCCCCAGTCTCCTGGGCACTGACTGGTTCCCCGCCCTGGGACTGAGTATATCAGGGCTTAATTCAATCCAAACCTGCCCTGAGATGAGCGAGGCATTATGCAAGGAATTTGCTGGTCTCTTTAATGGAAAACTGGGTTGTTATAAAGGGCCCCCAGTTGACTTCGAGTTGGACCCCGGGGTGGCCCCAATACGACTCAAACCAAGGCGAGTGCCATTTGCACTGCAACCCAAGATCGAGGCAGAGCTGGATAAATTGGTCAAGCAGGGAGTTCTCTCACCTGTGGACTCTGCTAAGTGGGAGACTCCAATCGTCACACCCCTTAAAGCAAATGGGGAAGTCAGGATCTGTGCAGATTACAAATGTACTATCAATAAGGCGCTCAGGGGAAACTCATACCCCATTCCGGTCGTATCACATCTGTTGGCTAAACTGGCTGGGGGCAAGGTGTTTGCCAAAATTGACCTTGCACAAGCTTACCAACAGCTGCCAGTAACCCCACAATCAGCGGAAGCACAGACTATTGTCACACATAAAGGGGCGTTCAGAGTTAACAGATTACAGTTCGGAGTTTGTGTGGCCCCAGGGATTTTTCAAGGGCTCATGGAACGCCTGTTAAGAGGTCTGCCGGGGGTCTTGCCATTTTTTGATGACGTTTTGATTGCTGGAAAAGACCCACAGGAACTGGTTGCGCGTGTCCGTGCAGTGTTGCTCAAGTTCAAGGAGGTGGGGTTGCAACTGAAAAAGGAAAAATGCAGTTTTGGGGTGCCAACGGTGGATTTCTTGGGGTTTAAAATTGATGCATCAGGCATCCACCCCACAGATGCTAAGATTAAGGCCATCATCGAGGCACCACGACCACAGAACAAGACGGAGTTGCAGTCATTCCTGGGACTTATTAACTTTTATCATTCGTTCTTACCCCAGAAAGCTTCGGTAGCTGAACCATTACATAGACTATTGCAGAAAAAGAATGTGTGGCGATGGGGGCGGGAGCAGCAGAAGGCTTTTGACTCCTTGCGGGGAATGCTGAGTAGCAGGAGCGTCCTTGCTCATTATGATGAGTCAAAGCCGCTGGTCCTGGCATGTGATGCCTCTCAATACGGTCTGGGGGCTGTGCTGAGTCATAGGGAACCGGATGGGTCGGAAAAGCCCATCTCTTTCTATTCCCGTACGTTGTCGCCCACGGAGCGCAACTATGCTCAAATTGATAAAGAGGCACTGGCTATTGTGTCCGGAATCAAAAGGTTCTATGATTATTTGTACGGTCGCCATTTCTCCATTGAAACGGACCACAAACCACTGTTAGGGTTGTTCAACCCAAACAAACAAACGCCACAAATTCTCTCCCCCAGAATGTTGCGTTGGTCAATATTCCTGAATGGGTTCCAGTACACCTTGACCCATGTGCCGGGGAAACAGTTGTGCCATGCTGATGCGCTGAGTCGATTGCCCCTTCCTGGCGGGAGCAATGAGGATCCTGCTCCGGCGGAGCACATTATGATGCTAGAAACACTTCCGGGGGCTCCTGTAACAGCTACGGATATAGCTGAGAACACGAGGAAAGATGTTGTTCTCTCCCGTGTGCTCACTTGGGTGGGGAGGGGGTGGCCAGGTGGTCCGCATGAAGAAAAATTCAGGCCTTATGCGACAAGGCAGCACGAATTGTCCATGCATAAGGGTTGTCTCCTATGGGGAGATAGGGTGATCATCCCAGCACCACTGAGAAACAGGGTTCTTGAGACGCTTCACATGGGACACCCGGGAATGGTCAGGATGAAGTCACTAGCCCGATGTTATGTGTGGTGGCCTGGAATGGACCAGAACATAGAACAATGGGTACGAACATGCAAGGCATGCCAAGAGGTGCGGCCAGAAGTGGCCAGAGCACCAGTCCACTGGTGGGAGCAGTCCAGGACTCCCTGGAGCCGGCTGCACATAGATTTTGCTGGGCCATTCCAAGGGAAGGTCTTTTTGGTTATCGTTGATGCATATTCCAAATGGTTAGAAGTGGCGATGGTCCCTAGCATGGCATCAGCTGCCGTAATCAAGGTGTTGAGGCAGCTGTTTGCTACCCACGGGTTACCTGAGACCATTGTATCAGATAATGGGGCAGCTTTTGTATCCCAAGAATTCAGGGCATTCTTGGCTGATAACTTCATAAGAGGGGTCACATCCGCGCCCTTTCACCCATCCTCCAATGGGCAGGCTGAGCGCATGGTAAGAACAGCCAAAGAATCCATTGCGCGCTTAATGGAGGGTAACTGGTCGGCTCGCATTGCGCGAATGTTATTTTTGCAGCATGCGACACCGTGTACTGCGACGGGCAAGTCGCCAGCCGAGCTGCTCTTAGGTAGAAGACTGATAACGGTGCTGGATTATGTCCACCCAGATAAAATGCCAAGCCGTAATTCAAGAGCAACCCCCCAGGCTGAGACTGACACAACAAGGTATCTCGCCCCTGAAGATCTGGTCTGGGTGAGGAACTATTCACGAGGTCCGCGGTGGGTGGGTGGTGTGATCACCCGGGCTAGTGGACCTGTGTCCTATTATGTGACCTTGGAAAATGGGCAAGTTTGGAAGAGACATATAGATCAGCTGAGGCGCCGGGCGCTCAGCAGGGAGGAGTCAGATAATTCATCCCTGGCTAATGACGCACAGCTGCGAGACCAGAGTGAAAATGGTCCAGAGGTGCAGTCACCAGGGGCTTCAGCAAATGAACCAGGGTCTGCTAGTCCTCAGGATGACGAGGTACAGGTCGGGGACCCTGAGATGTCTGGGACTCCATCTGTTCCTGATGAAACCCCTATAGCAGCCCCTCCACCACAGGTAACACCCAATCCAGAACCTGCAACACCTGTTGTCAGGAGATCAGGTAGAAGTTGTGGGACCCCACAGTACCTGAGGGATTACATCTGCTGTGCTCACTAGGGGGGGAGGGGTGTTGTGTATTGAGTCAAAGGATTTTATATCTGTATTATTATTGTCTGTATTTGCATTAGGATAAAGTAACTGCCTTTTGGTCCCAGAGGGTACAGCTACTATTGGTTCATTTAAGCTGCTGTATTTGGATCCTCTGTCTTATTGGTTTCCTCCAAAAGGCAGCACTGTGATTGCTTGATATTGTTCCCTCCAAAATGTATCCCTTCCTAGCTAGTCCCCTGTCCCTATAAATGTAGCTTTCCTCTCCTCAGTCTTCAGTCTTGTTCACTTTAATAAAGAGCTGTTACTAGAGAACTGTCTCCAGCATGTTATGTCAAGAGAGCTGAAATCACAAACCCCACGTCACAACAAGCACTGCAACTCCAGAGTCATCTGCGACAGGACTTAACTGTCAGGGGTCCTTTACCTTTAGAAGAAGAAGAAGAGTTTGGATTTGATATCCCGCTTTATCACTACCCGAAGGAGTCTCAAAGCAGCTAACATTCTCCTTTCCCTTCCTCCCCCACAACAAACACTCTGTGAGGTGAGTGAGGCTGAGAGACTTCAGAGAAGTGTGACTAGCCCAAGGTCACCCAGCAGCTGCATGTGGAGGAGCGGAGACGCGAACCCGGTTCCCCAGATTACAAGTCTACTGCTCTTAGCCACTACACCACACTGGTATCTTACCTTTGCCCCATTATATTTTGTTGGAAGCCTCCCACAGTGGCTGGGGTAACCCAGTCAGATGGGTGGGATATAAATAAATTAATAATAATAATAATAATAATAATAATAATAATAATAATAATAATCTCGAAGTAAGTCTTACCCTACAGTTTCCAGTGCCCGTTTGCAATTATTTCTTTATCACAAAAGGTTTGATCTCAGGGGTGGGGGTGGAGGGGGGGGAGCACCCAATCAGCTTTAATAGCACAACCTGCATTTGCCAGCTTGCGATTGAATCCCACCCAGAAACTGTGACAGTCTGGATGTACTCTTAGATCCATGACACAACTCAAACAGTTCTCGTTTTTCTGCCAAAGGGCTGTTTCACTGCCCCCTTCAAATTATTTGTTTTTCATGACACTAGCTCCCCCCCCCTCCCGCCCGTCACTAATAAAGCTTGAAAGGTCCTCTGAGAGGTGCAGGCATCAGACAAATATCAGCGCACTGTTTTTTGCTGACAAAGCTCTGAGCAGCTCAAATTGGCCTCACTTCCTTCTGCAAGGGGACTGCATGCCACAGGGGAGAACACAGAAGACGATGACTTAGAATCCTGGATCGTGGTGGTGAGACACCGAAGGAAGAGCAGTTTACAGAAGGGAGGAGCTGGGAAGTGCTAGAAGCAGGGGGTTTGGGCGATCAAGGGGGGGCAGTGAGGAGAAGGAGGGTCTTCCAGGACGGGGTAGAGGCCGAGAGTGTGAGTGCAGACTCAGACAGAGAGGACTCAGAGGTTGCCATTGCTACCCAGAAGCAGGGCAGTCCCAGTCCTGCTGGCTTGCCTCCCCCTCTGCTACCCTGATCCAGGGAAGCCCTGCACATTGTTGTGCCCACCCGTCTGCTTGGGAGGGATCCAGAGTGAGAGGCTAGAGGAGGAAGGGCTGGGCTAGTGGTCAATTCCAGCAACATTTCAGCTGGATTAAGACAAACCAGAGGACTCTATTGTGTTGTTATTTTCCGTTAATAAAAAGCTAATTGCATTCCGTGCCTCCTGTGCTTGCCTGCCCTGTGGTTGACCTGGGCCCGCTTGACAGCCCCTTGACACTGGTCATGCTTGCTGGGGCTAATGTGTCACGATCCGGTCGGCGGGTGTTAGGACCAGAGGCAAGATGGTGGAGTAGAAGCAGGAACAGGTGCAGGGCTGAGGGTCCAGCCGCAGGCAGTTGCAGGGTCAAGGAGCAAGGCAGAGACGAAGGTCCAAGGAGCAAGAAACAAGGCGAAGGCTCAAGGAACAAGAAGCAAGGCGAAGGTCCACGGGTCGAGGAGCAAGGCGAAGGCAAAGCAAGGGTCCAAGGAACAAGAAGCACGGCGAAGGTTAAAGGAACAAGAAGCAAGGCGAAGGTCCACGGAGCAAGGATCAAGACGTCGGCAAGGCAAGGGTCCACGGAGCAAGGATCAAGACGTCGGCAAGGCAAGGGTCCATGGAGCAAGAATCAAGGCGTCGGCAAGGCAAGGGTCCAAGGAGCAGGAGGCCAGATGCAACCAGGCAGGGAAAGCGTTGCTGTGGCAAAGAGCTGAAGGGAAATGCTGAGCTTTTATCCCTCCCAGCTCCTGCCACCAGGTGCAGTGAGGTATCAAGTGGCCTCACCTGAGTGACCACTCCTTGCCTCTCCAGCACAAGCTGAGGTCTCCACCTGTGTGGCCACGCCTTGCTTCTCCAGCACAAGCTGAGGCAGGCCCCAGTCCTGCAAAGCACTACAGGCCCGAGAGCCTGACTCCTTCCCATACTCCTGACATAATGGGAGTTGTAGTTCAGCAACATCTGGAGAGCCAAAGGTTCCCACCCCTGTCCTCTTGTGTAGCCATAACTAACTTCCTGCCATTTCTGTCCACTGGCCCTTCCACTCTCAGCCTTTCAGAAATTTGAAGGTGGCCATCATGTTTTTTATTACGTGAGATTTTGACCTAGTGGTTTAGAAATATTCTTATAAAAATAATTTCAAAAATGTCTCCCCTTCATCTTTTATTTATTGATCCAGGCTAAACGTACCCAGCTGGTTTAACCTTTCCTTAAAGGATGCCAACAAGCAGTCATGAAAGCCTTCTTGATGTGTTGTCACATGGGGTCGCAAGAGGAAATGACGCCAAAGTTTGAGCTGGGTCCACCTATATGAGTCAACTCCCTGCATTAAGATAAAGGCTAATTTTCCAAATGCCTTTAATAAGACCAGAGAAAAACATAGCTGTCAGGCCACCATAAGGGCTGCTCAGAAGTGTTCAGACCTTCCTTTGATTTGCATATTTACATGTGCCCTATAATATATGGAAGTGGCTTGTCGAAGCATTTCTGTACAACTTACATCATTACATGGGAAAATGCTGCTAATTTATTTATAAATGTATAGCCCACTTTTACCACCTTTGTTTGGGTCTTGCTGTTGTTGTCAGCACAGCAATAAAAAAAAAACCAGAGGAATAGCAACCATTGTTTTGGTACTGTTATATATTACAATAAAACTACCAGATAAGCAAAATGAGCACTACAGAAAGACTATCCTCTGAAGGTTTATAATATGCATTATAAAACCTCCACCAATTTTATAGATGTGATCTAATCTTTTATCTGCTTTTTTAAAACACACAACTCCTAGCCCATTGACTGAGATGGAGGTGATAAGCATGCATCTAATTCTCCCTTTGTGGGTGCTACTTTGCTTGCTTACATTTATATTCATAATAGCATAGAATTGAAGAGTTGGAAGGGACCCCAAGGGTCATCCAGCCCAGCCCCCTGCCATGCAGGAATCCTGCCCGCAGCTGCCCTTGGGTGGGCTCAAACTACCAACCTTTTGGCTAACAGCCAGATGCACTGACTCATTGTGCCGATGCAACAGTGCATTCAGGTTTACTCACAAGAGCGGAAGCAGAACATAGCCACCATGTTAAGTAGCCATCAATATCCCCCATGGATTGGTTTAAATCTCCTTTAAGGCCAACCAAATTGATAGCTGTTGCTAGAATTTAACGATGCCTTGTGTGAAGAAGCACTTTCTTTTGTGTGTCCTGAATTTACCAAAGTTCAGCTTCAGTGGATAGCTCTGAGTTCTAGCACTATGAGAAAGGAAGAACATCATTTTTTTGTTGATGGAATTAAGTGGAGTTTGCACCCAGGGAAGCATGCATAGGACCGTGACTTCCAGGCTTTAGAGTTAATGGAGCGAATGAGACATTCCAGGACTGCATGGAAATTATCCTCTTCAGCTTGGGCAGTTGCTCAATTATGTCATATACAGAGATTTCCCTGAATGATGCAAAAGCAGAATTCCTTCTGGTGCTATCAGTTACTCCAAGGGTCAGAAGGGCAAAGGAAGAGGCACAAGAGCTCAGTATTGGCTGGCCCAATACATTTTGCTTTTTGGGGGCAGAGTATCAAATTGCAATAGCTGGACCATAAAGAAGGCTGATCGCCGAAGAATTGATGCTTTTGAATTATGGTGCTGGAGGAGACTCTTGAGAATCCCATGGACAAACCTATCCATTCTGAAGGAAATCAGCCCCGAGTGCTCACTGGAAGGACAGATCCTGAAGCTGAGTCTACAATACTTTGGCCACCTCGTGAGAAGAGAAGACTCCCTGGAAAAGAGAGTCTTGGGAAAGATGTTGGGAAAGATGGCGAGCACAAGGAGAAGGGGACGACAGAGGACGATATGGCTGGACAGTGTTCTTGAAGCTACAAACATGAGTTTGACCAAACTGTGGGAGGCAGTGCAAGACAGGAGTGCCTGGCGTGCTCTGGTCCATGGGGTCACGAAGAGTCGGACACGACTAAACGACTAAACAACAAAACCACCCCACAAGTCAAGGCATGTAACACCCAGGACCAGCCACATTATTCTGGCCTCCGAGGAACAAAATTACCTTCTGCATGCAAATCACGTGCTCTTCTACAGCCCTTTCCTGGGGGAAAAGGGGGGGGGAGGAGAGGCATTTGTATTAGGGTTCTGCCCTGCACCAGGTCTATATTTTCCTTTTACAAAGCGAACAAATGCAAGAGCCACTTTAAGCCTCCTGGGTGAACATCTTGTCTCCCTACTCCCCTGACTATTTTAATAGTCAGTGAAGCCAGAGAAAAACGCCAAGAGGAAGGAGTCTGATTGCTTTTTGCCCTGTCTCGCTGCTTCCTCTGTACTAACAGCAGGACAGAAATCAATCTTTTGGAGGAGCCGAACAGTTAATACCAACTGGCACGCATGGCAGCCACGCATCCCCAAGTCACACAGTGCTATCTATCATGGTCACCATGCTGTGAGCAAGTGGACATTGCCGTGCTGCTGACAGCAGCCCAGGTTTTTTGTGGATATTTTTTAAAGCAGCAGCCTTCTCTCAAGATGAGGTTTGGTGAGACAGCAGGACACCCAACCCACACTCCATGCCTCGGGGGATGGATTCCTGATGACCTCCAGGGCTTGTCTGTGCTGGTCTTTCCAATAATGCCATACATTTGTTGCTTAGTGGTTGTTGTTGTTTAGTCGTTTAGTCGTGTCCGACTCTTCGTGACCCCATGGACCATAGCACGCCAGGCACTCCTGTCTTGCACTGCCTCCCGCAGTTTGGTCAAACTCATGTTCGTAGCTTCGAGAACACTGTCCAACCATCTTGTCCTCTGTCGTCCCCTTCTCCTAGTGCCCTCAATCTTTCCCAACATCAGGGTCTTTTCCAAGGATTCTTCTCTTCTCATGAGGTGGCCAAAGTATTGGAGCCTCAGCTTCACGATCTGTCCTTCCAGGGAGCACTCAGGGCTGATTTCCTTAAGAATGGATAGGTTTGATCTTCTAGCAGTCCATGGGACTCTCAAGAGTCTCCTCCAGCACCAAAATTCAAAAGCATCAATTCTTCGACGATCAGCCTTCTTTATGGTCCAGCTCTCACTTCCATACATCACTACTGGGAAAACCATAGCTTTAACTATACGGACCTTTGTCGGCAAAGTGATGTCTCTGCTTTTTAAGATGCTGTCTAGGTTTGTCATTGCTTTTCTCCCAAGAAGCAGGCGTCTTTTAATTTCGTGACTGCTGTCACCATCTGCAGTGATCAAGGAGCCCAAGAAAGTAAAATCTCTCACTGCCTCCATTTCTTCCCCTTCTATTTGCCAGGAGGTGATGGGACCAGTGACCATGATCTTGGTTTTTTTGATGTTGAGCTTCAGACCATATTTTGCGCTCTCCTCTTTCACCCTCATTAAAAGGTTCTTTAATTCCTCCTCGCTTTCTGCCATCAAGGTTGTGTCATCTGCATATCTGAGGTTGTTGATATTTCTTCCGGCAATCTTAATTCCGGCTTGGGATTCATCTAGTCCAGCCTTTCGCATGATGAATTCTGCATATAAGTTAAATAAGCAGGGAGACAATATACAACCTTGTCGTACTCCTTTCCCAATTTTGAACCAATCAGTTGTTCCATATCCAGTTCTAACTGTAGCTTCTTGTCCCACATAGAGATTTCTCAGGAGACAGATGAGGTGATCAGGCACTCCCATTTCTTTAAGAACTTGCCATAGTTTGCTGTGGTCGACACAGTCAAAGGCTTTTGCATAGTCAATGAAGCAGAAGTAGACGTTTTTCTGGAACTCTCTAGCTTTCTCCATAATCCAGCGCATGTTTGCTATTTGGTCTCTGGTTCCTCTGCCCTTTCGAAATCCAGCTTGCACTTCTGGGAGTTCTCGGTCCACATACTGCCTAAGCCTGCCTTGTAGAATTTTAAGCATAACCTTGCTAGCGTGTGAAATGAGCGCAATTGTGCGGTAGTTAGAGCATTCTTTGGCACTGCCCTTCTTTGGAATTGGGATGTAGACTGATCTTTTCCAATCCTCTGGCCATTGCTGAGTTTTCCAAACTTGCTGGCATATTGGGTGTAGCACCTTAACAGCATCATCTTTTAAAATTTTAAATAGTTCAGCTGGAATATCATCACTTCCACTGGCCTTGTTATTAGCAATGCTTTCTAAGGCCCATTTGACTTCACTCTCCAAGATGTCTGGCTCAAGGTCAGCAACCACACTACCTGGGGTGTATGAGACCTCCATATCTTTCTGGTATAATTCCTCTGTGTATTCTTGCCACCTCTTCTTGATGTCTTCTGCTTCTGTTAGGTCCTTACCACTTTTGTCCTTGATTATGGTAATCTTTGTACGAAATGTTCCTTTCATATCACCAATTTTCTTGAACAGATCTCTGGTTTTCCCCATTCTATTGTTTTCCTCTATTTCTTTGCATTGCTCATTTAAGAAGACCCTCTTGTCTCTCCTTGCTGTTTTTTGGAAATCTGCATTCAGTTTCCTGTATCTTTCCCTATCTCCCTTGCATTTTGCTTGCCTCCTCTCCTCCGCTATTTGTAAGGCCTCGTTGGACAGCCATTTTGCTTTCTTGCATTTCCTTTTCCTTGGGATGGTTTTCATTGCTGCCTCCTGTATAATGTTACGAGCCTCCATCCATAGTTCTTCAGGCACTCTGTCCACCAAATCTAAATCCTTAAACCTGTTCCTCACTTCCACTGTGTATTCATAAGGGATTTGATTCAGATTGTATCTTACTGGCCCAGTGGTTTTTCCTACTTTCTTCAGTTTAAGCTGGAATTTTGCTATAAGAAGCTGATGATCTGAGTTACAATCAGCTCCAGGTCTTGTTTTTGCTGACTGTATAGAGCTTCTCCATCTTTGGCTGCAGAGAATATAATCAATCTGATTTCGATGCTGCCCATTTGGTGATATCCATGTGTAGAGTCGTCTCTTGTGTTGTTGGAAGAGAGTGTTTGTGATGACCAGCTTGTTCTCTTGACAGAACTCTATTAGCCTTTGCCCTGCTTCATTTTGAACTCCAAGGCCAAACTTGCCAGTTGTTCCTTTTATCTCTTGATTCCCTACTTTAGCATTCCAATCCCCTGTAATGAGAAGAACATCCTTCTTTGGTGTCATTTCTAGAAGTTGTTGTAGGTCTTCATAGAATTGGTCAATTTCACTTTCTTCAGCACCAGTAGTTGGTGCATAAACTTGGATTACTGTGATGTTAAAAGGTCTGCCTTGGATTCGTATCGAGATCATTCTGTCATTTTTGAGATTGCATCCCATTACAGCTTTTGCCACTCTTTTGTTGACTATGAGGGCCACTCCATTTCTGCTACAGGATTCTTGCCCACAGTAGTAGATATGATAGTCACCCGAACTGAATTCGCCCATTCCCTTCCATTTTAGTTCACTGATGCCCAGGATGTCGATATTTATTCTTGTCATCTCATTTTTGACCACATCCAGCTTACCTCTATTCATGGTTCTTACATTCCAGGTTCCTATGCAATATTTTTCTTTACAGCATCGGACTTTCCTTTCGCTTCCAGGCATATCCGCAACTGAGCGTCCTTTCGGCTTTGGCCCAGCCGCTTCATCAGCTCTGAATCTACTTGTACTTATCCTCCGCTCTTCCTCAGTAGCATGTTGGACGCCTTCCGACCTGAGGGGCTCATCTTCCAGCGTCATAACTTTTATATGCCTGTTGTCTTTGTCCATGGAGTTTTCTTGGCAGGGATACTGGAGTGGCTTGCCAGTTCCTTCTCCAGGTGGATCACGTTTAGTCAAAACTCTCCACTATGACCTGTCCATCTTGGGTGGCCCTGCATGGCATAGCTCATAGCTTCTCTGAGTTATTCAAGCCCCTTCGCCACGACAAGGCATTGATCCATGAAGGGGGTAGTGGTATCATATTAAAAAAACATTTTAGAGTTTTACTCACTTTATACCTATGCTTATCATCTTACACCCCCGTCCAATGTTTGGGCACATTTTGCAGAGAAGTAAATGGAAACAATAGCCAACAATCTGGATGAAATCAACCGTGTTTCTCCAAAAATAAGACACCGTCTTATATTTATTTTTCCTCAGAAAAATACACTATGGCTTATTTTCAGGGGATGTCTTATTTTTTACCCTCCTCCTCCTGCCACGGCCGGCATTGCTGCTGCACCTATCACTATGTCTTATTTTGGGGGTATGGCTTATATTCCTTGAATGCTTAAAAATCCTGCTACGGCTTATTTTATGGCTACGTCTTATTTTTGGAGAAACAAGGAAGAAGTGTTCAAGTAAGGAAAGTGGTTGAGGGATGAGTTTTCAGCTTTACCTTATGTTCACATGGGACGTTTCCTCTCTCTCTCCGGTACTCTGAGCCACTAGGCGTGAGGCAAGCTATATGGGATTAATTTCAGGGGAGCACAAATTTTATTTAATTTCTACACTGCCTCCTGATAAGGGGCAGCATCTTTTGGTGGAAAGGCAGGATGTGAGCTTAAGCAGCAAATAAATCAGATAAGTATTGATAGCTTGTGGAGCTGCCTCAGAAGTTGCCAGCTGGTTTACACTGCATTAAACTGAGTCAGATCATTGGCCCAACTTGCTCAATATTCTCTTTGCTCATTGGCATAAGGATGTAAGACGAGTCTGCTGGGCCAGGCCACAACAATAGTCTCCCCAGGGTTTCAAACAGGGATATCTCCCAACCCAAGAAGCTCTGCCACTGAAGTGCAGCCCTTCCTCAGAATGAGGAATGAAGATCAGGGAAAATAAGGGTTCTGGGAGTTTATCTACATGTAGAAACTATTTAAATGGACAGGCGAGGGAATGCCAGTGTACTGGAAGAAGCAAAGATCACCGGTGTCAAAGCAATGATTCTTCAACACCCACTTCGTTGGACTGGCCATATTGTTTGGGTGCCTGATTAGCGTCTTCCAAAGCAACTACTCTACTCCGAACTTAAGAATGGAAAGTGAAATACTGGCGGACAACAAAAGAGGTTTAAATACACTCTTAAGGCAAACCTTTTAAAAAAGTAGTATAAGCACCAAAAATTGGGAAACACTGGCCTGCGAGCTCTCCAATTGGAGAACAGCCTCTATTAAAGGCGCCATGGATTTTGAAGAAGCACGAATTCAGAACGAAAGGGAGAAACTAACTAAGAGTAAGACCAGGGGTCCCCGAACTAAGGCCCGGGGGCCAGATGCGGCCCAATTGCCTTCTCAATCTGGCCCGCAGACGGTCCGGAAATCAGCATGTTTTTACATGAGTAGAATGTGTCCTTTTATTTAAAATGCATCTCTGGGTTATTTGTGGGGCATAGGAATTTGTTCATTTTTTCCCTTCAAAATATAGTCCGCCCCCCCCCCAAAGTCTGAGGGACAGTGAACCGGCCCCCTGCTGAAAAAGTTTGCTGACCCCTGAGTAAAGCACATTTGGCAAATCCTAATCGTGATCAACTCCTGCCAGGAAACATATGTCCCCATTGTGGAAGGATGTGCAGATACAAAATTGGCCTCCACTGTCATTTATGGACACACTGCTAAGACTGCATTCATGGAAGACAAACTCACTCAGCCACAAGTGATCGCCAAAAGAGAGAGATGTCAATATAAGAACCAACAATTGAGGGGACTGGAGGTTCACATCTGGCTCCTGGGTTCTGAGTTTCCTTCTCCCTTGTTTGAAGTAAAATAATGATCATGTGCAAAGCCAAACTACACATTTAATGGAATCATGTAGTTAGCTAACACCTTCTGTTGTGTCGTGGCTTAAGAAGTCCAGATACGCATCTTCAATAGAACAGTTCTTTATTCAGGGCAAAACAGGACTGACTCTGAGGGCAGGAAGGCTACATTTATAGGCACGGGGGACTAGCTAGAAAGGGATACATTTTGGAGGGCACAATATCAGGCAATCACAGTGCTGCCTTTTGGAGGAAACCAATAAGACAGAGGATCCAAATACAGCAGCTTAAATGAACCAATAGTAGCTGTACCTTCTGGAACCAAAAGGCAGTTACTTAACCCTAAAGCACATACAGACAATAGTAATGCAGATATAAAATCCTTTGACTCAATACTCAACACCTTCCATAAATAAAACTTGTTGCAGTTTTTCAAACTCCAGTGCCCTGTGCGGAGGGGAGAACCAAGGATATTAGTGAAAAAGGAGTTGGCTACAAAGGATTGCAGATGCAACTCCTGACACAGACACCCTGACTAGGACTAGAAACAATTTACTCCTCCAAATTCTCCCCAAAATTCCTCTGGGACTTTTGGTGTTGAATGTTAATGGGAGCAATTGACTTATTTTTTTAAAAAACATTTTCTAAGCTGCTTCACATTTTAAAAATTCCAAGCGGTATGCAAAAACACAACAGTAAAACTATCACAACACAGGAGACACAACACAAAGAACAGTGTAACAGGAATACACACACACACACACAGAGGGAGAGGGAGAGAAAGAGAAAGAGGGAGGGGGAGGGAGAGGGAGAGGGAGAGACAGAGAGAGAGAACAACAGAAAATAAATAACAACATGGTTCAATCTTATGGGTCAGGGAAGTCTGGACAAAAGGTTCTGTCTTTTTACAAGACCTCTGAAACAACTGATATCCTTCATGTATGGCCATGATGGATCTCTGACTTCCTTAACTGACAGGTTTTGTGCAGCTAAAAGAGAAGTCTCTTCTGACTGAGCAGTCTTTGTCTGCCAGACATTGTGGGGGCTCAGAAACCACATGATCCATATCTGACAAATGTTAGCGGCTTTCTTTTGTAGCCTGACTAGGATTCTAATTGAAACTGAAGAAGAATTCAAGAACATGTAAAACTTGCCTGCCAAATTAAAAGCCCCCGAGGTATTTCTCCGAGTCTGACCTGGGAGAACTCGGACAGTATCTCTATAAGCAAGTAGTAACACCTGAACCATGTTGGAATGGATGGCTCCCTGGCCAAATTTCCCCAGAATTTAACATGGTAACAAACTGGCTGCAAGCTGGTGTTCCTGTATAACAAAATTGTCTGCTAACCAACATGAACATTGCCTGATGAAGTTTGCCAAGAACATGGACCAGATATTCCATAATGATATATTATGTTTCCATGTCAACAATGTGGACAGAAATTTAAACTGTTACTTTTCTCTAAAAACAAATAATTGCTCTGAAAACAAAGGGTTCTTGATCTTACTTTCTGAATGGATCTTCATATAACTCTGAGATGAATGCTTGGAATTAGTTCTCATATATATATAGCTAATCCCTTAAATTGGGCCAATTAATATATTTCACTTTTAGTTAGCTAAATCACCATTGTGTGGGTTTAAGCACCCCAAAAATAAATAGGTAAAGGCTAACTCCATGCAGGCCTAAATGTGTTTATATATATATATATATATATATATATATATATATATATATATATATATATATATATATTACAGCAACCCAAAGGAAGATTCAATAGTGTATTAAAACATTTTGTTACTCACTGTCATACCAACAATATTTACTACACAGTTCTGGACAGATGATCTGAATTTATTTCAGATTCAGTGTTTGTTTTGGCCTGACATTTATGTGATGAAAATGACCCAGCTGTGACAATCAGTCACTACGTAGTCACACATTGCATAATGTGATGCAGTATGTTACACCATAATTTAGTAATCTGATACCAGATGTAGTATTAATAGTGTGTGTGAAGGCCTCATGCAATGTCTCGTCCAACCATCATTTTGCTTTGTTTCCGGCTTACTGTTGAATCCCAGTCCAAGGCCAGTTGCCAAGCAAGCAGAGGCTACGAGTCTCTGAGGGAAACTTGCCTGAGAGCAGAAGCCGCATGCAAAGCCAGAGAGTCCAAAGGTCAGGGAATCCAGATGATCACAGAGCCAAGGGTCTAGTCCAGAGATCAGGGAATCCAGTTGATCACAGAGCCAAGGGTCGAGATGGAGAGCAGAGAGAAGAGAGCAGCAAGGTGGAGCCAGGAACCACAGCCGTTGTTTCCAGCATCCGATTGCTGCCAAGAGCCTTGTTTAAGAAGCCTGGAGCCGGCTGGTTCTCATCAGTGCCCGCTGGTTCCCATTGTTGCCTTCTGCTCTGTGACGTTGAAGGCTGATCAGGTGCAGGTGGAGTCACTTCACCTTCACTTCAGGCTGCTGTTCAGCAGGCGAAGCTGACTCCTGGCTCATGACACTATCATATTGGGAGCTCGTTAATGAAATTTTACATTTGCTCAAGCAATTCAAATTGATGCATCTAAACAAGGAGAGTGTGTCCATGTGGTAATGACATGGTGATGATCCCGATCTAATTAATTGCGGTGCTTAAATCTCTATCTGCCACGAGCAAGATCACATCATACTTGATTTAATAACATTAGGTAACTTGGTTGCAGATACAAGCCTATTCAGGGTGTTGATTAAGCACATGAGTGTAAATGAAATCAAGAAAGCTGCATGAAATCTGGGGGCACGGTGGGCGATGCAATAAAGATGTCTTTATTGTAATTGTACACTGTGTTAGGTTTATGCCATAAGCCACCCTGGTAGGGTTTCACTGAAGGACTGTGTGTAAATGTTTAAAATACAAGAGTGAATATTGGGCGGGGTGGCTGAATAGCTCAGATGATTATCTCTGCTGTTCCCTTGGCATTGTTTAGAGCAGGCATCCCCAAACTGTGGCCCTCCAGATGTTTTGGCCTACAACTCCCATGATCCCTAGCTAACAGGACCAGCGGTCAGGGAAGATGGGAATTGTAGTCCAAAACATCTGGAGGGCTGAAGTTTGGGGGTGCCTGGTCTAGAACTCTAGATCAGGCATAGGCAACCTTGGCTCTCCAGATGTTTTGGGACTACAACTCCCATGATCCTTGACCACTGGCTCTGTTAACTAGGGATCATGGGAGTTGTAGTTCCAAAACATCTGGAGGGCTGCAGTTTGGGGATGCCTGATCTAGATTCTAATTCCACCAGTAAAACTGAAGAGCTGTCCAATGTACCAGAGAGCAAGGTTCCAGAAGAGCAGGGGAGCTGTCCAACCTCATTCGCCAGGAAGCTGAGCTAGGTGATATGTTGCATCAGCAATGGCTTGACACCAAATGAGAAGCTTTATAGCTGATCACGGCTGTCCCTTTCTGGAGGACCAACAGGGTCCTGATGCAAGGCTCATGCTGATTCCAGTTTTAGTGGAGAGGGGAACGTAGCTTCTGCCGAGGCCCATAATCCATCTCTGCCCCCCAAAACCTTGGGAGTGATTTTTAGTGGATGTTTTATTTTATGCATTTATTAAAAATAAACCACCCAATTTACCACACCTGGCTCCCAAAGGGACTAACAAAAAACAAAACATATGGGACAGAATTCAACTAATGAGTCGCGTCAAATGAAGCCTTGCTCAAGGGCAGGCATCCCCAAACTGCGGCCCTCCAGATGTTTTGGCCTACAACTCCAATGATCCCTAGCTAACAGGACCAGTGGTTGGGGAAGATGGGAATTGTAGTCCAAAACATCTGGAGGGCCAAAGTTTGGGGATGCCTGCTCAAGGGCTTCTACTTGAGCAAAGGGGCTTCCCCCCCCCATCCTTCCCCATGTTCCCCAAGATTGATTCTGGTATAGGAAGATGGAGTATGATATGAATTTATCTTTGAACCTTATCTTCAATCCAAATTATTTGCTCTGGATTAATAAAGCCAAGCCTAATAGGCCACTTTAGACCAGTTTGGTAGGGAGGAGAATGTAAATATTCTACATTTACAAATGTGAAACCATCAGGAGTCTTGGTCAGCAATTAACTTACTGGAGAAGGAAGAGAGTCATGGAAAGACAATAAGAAGTCTCTATCTGCAGGGCTGCAACTTAGTATGCAGGGCTATAACTAAATAGGCCCCAGGTTCATGACCTGGCAAGTCCAGATAGGATGGAGAAAAATCATGAAAGAACCAATGCCAGTCAATAGATGGCCCATTGGTTGTTGTTGTTTAGTCATTTAGTCATGTCCGACTCTTTGTGACCACATGGACCAGAGCATGCCAGGCACTCCTGTCTTCCACTGCCTCCCGCAGTTTGGTCAAACTCATGTTGGTAGCTTCGAGGGCACTGTCCAACCACCTCGTCCTCTGTTGTCCCCTTCTCCTAGTGCCCTCAATCTTTCCCAACATCAGGGTCTTTTCCAGGGACCCAGCATCAGGGTCTTTTTCTGGGAGTGATCCTTCATGGATCACTGCCTTGTCATGGTGAAGGGGCTTGAATAACTCAGAGAAGCTATGAGCGATGCCGTGCAGGGCCACCCAAGATGGACAGGTCATAGCTGAGAGTTTCGACTAAATGTGATCCACCTGGAGAAGGAACTGGCAAAACACTCCAGTATTTTGCCAAGAAAACTCCATGGACAAAGACAACAGGCCCATTGGTATGTTGTCATATAAAGGCATTTTTCTAATAGCTGGTTGTTTGGGGCATATGAAGGTATTACCAAACCAATAATGAATGAGATTAGGAGGGATTGATAACATAATGAAACAAGCCCTGAGTTGATTTTTATATATAGCACTAATACTCTGGCAAATATATAGTGCTGTCTCTCTCTTTAAAAGTGTGGCAATTTGCTTACAGTACATCCCTCGGCTTACACACCTCAGCTCGTGAACAGTGATGTTTTTGTTTATTTGGAATGATAGCACCTGACAGATTGTTAATCTTCTCCGCTCTGTTCTGGCCTGGCACCAAGACTCACAATAAATCCCAAGCTATTGCTACGATCCTTATGGTCAGATCCTGTGCATGTATACTCAGAAGTACGCTCACTGTGAGTGACGTCCAAGTAAATGTTGTATCTGTTGCCTACTGAAGAGCTTCTAGGCAACTCACGGTTAAAAATGAAATGCACAATATCACCATACATTATTTTTTTTTGAAGAAGAACATGTAAAATTCAGCATTGCAATCAAACACTCAGCCACAAATCCCCTCTTCACTAATCGGGATAAAACACAGAGCCCCCTGTGTAACTATGAGCAGCTCCTATAAGCAATTTTTAGCCACTGGCTGAGAAAAAGAAGAAGTTAATTCCAAAATATTGACAAGTTGCAAGTGCTGTTGAAAAGCCTGTTGGAGGGGAGTCTTTGCCTGGCACGGAAAAGATTATAAAGTGTGTACCAAGTGAGCTTTCCTCGGGGAAGCTTTTCACAGGCTGAGGAGCTCTTTTTCCCAGATTTCCGCACTCCAAGAGGGCCTTACCCAGCCTGTTCCAGTGTGCCTTTTCATAGGTAGGTACCAAATGTATTTTGGTTCAGCTCAATCCAGGAATCCCCTTTGCGATATTCTACACATGCTAATTATTTTTATATATATTTTTATCATCTTTATTTGACTTCCCCCCACTCATAAGAATGTCTCGGAGTGCCTTGCATTGCAAACACATTAAAACCAAGAATAAGAGCATGGGTAGGCAAACTAAAGTCCGGGGGCTGGATCCGGCCCACTCGCCTTCTCAATCTGGCCCACAGACGGTCCGGGAATCAGCGTGGTTTTACATGAGTAGAATGTGTCCTTTTTAAAAAGTGCATCTCTGAGTTATTTGCATACCTGCCAAGTTCCTGCCTGAAAAATAAGGGATCGAACCGGAAGTAGCAGACCGGGAGTAGCGCTGCCGCCATTTTGGAACTGGGCGGAGCATGCTCAGAAGTGACTTTTGATGCTGCTCTGCCCAGGTCCAAAATGGCCACCACACCAGAAGTCACGCTGCAGCCATTTTGGAACTGGGCAGAGCAGCATCAAAAGTCGCTTCTGAGCAGGCTCAGTTCCAAAATGGCCACCGCGCCAGAATAAACCGGGGAAAAACAAAAAACAAAAATCCGTTTTTCCGGCTGGGAACAGTTGGGAAAACGGGGGTTTCCCAGGGAATACGGGAGACTTGGCAGCTATGGTTATTTGTGAGGCATAGGAATTCGTTCATTTCACCCCCCCAAAATTTAGTCCGGCCCCCCACAAGGTCTGAGGGACAGTGGACCGGCCCCCTGCTGAAAAAGTTTGCTGACCCCTGAATAAGAGCAAGAAGAAAGAGGAGCCTAAAATGCTCATCCATAGATATATGTAAAAGGGAAGATCCTACTCACCCCCAACCAGAAAGATGAGCACAGAAGAGATAGAAGATACAGTAGAAGATAGAATCATAGAATTGGAAGGGCTCACAAGGATCATCTAGTCCAACCCCCTGCAATGCAATGCAGGAATCTTACCCTTTCTTTCTTTGGCGATCACTCATGGCCGAGTAAGATTGTTTTCCATAAACACGGTTTTAACTGTGAGTCCGTAAGTGACTGTGGAGGCCAATTCTGGATGCACATGTCCTTCCACAGTGGGGACATAGGTTTCCAGGCGGGAGTTGATCACGGTGTGGATTTGTCAAGCGTGCCTTCCTCTTAGCACGTTTCTCCCATGCGTCCTGAGTTTGAGTGTCTTCAAAACCTATGACACCTTTTGGTAAAGGCTGTTCTCCAACTGGAGCGCTCGCAGGCAATGAGGCAAGTGTTTCCCAGTTGTCAGTGTTTATACTACATTTTTAAAGATTTGCCTTGAGACAGTCTTTAAACCTCTTTTGTTGACCACCAGCATTACACTTTCCATTTTTAAGTTCGGAATAGAGAAGTTGCTTTGGAAGACGATCATCAGGCATCCGCACAACATGACCAGTCCAACGAAGTTGATGTTGAAGAATCATTGCTTCAACGCTGGTGATCTTTGCTTCTTACCCAACATGGGACTCAAACCCATGGCCCTGAGATTAGGAGTCTTATGCTCTACTGACTGAGCTATCCTCTGCCGCAAACAGATCTGCAGACCTCCAAATTAAGGGTCAAAAGCCTGGGTGATTAAAAATGCTTTTGCATGGTGCCTAGAAACAAACAATGATGGCTTGTGGTGGGACTCCCTGGGGTAAGCATTCCATAAATAGGGAGCCACCAGTGAGAAGGCCCGTTCTTGTATTACCACCTCCCAAACAACCCTAGGAGGAGGCCTCTCCCAAACTGATGCCATCCTGCTGTACTGGTTTGGGCTGATGGGAATTGTAGTGCATAGCATCTTCAGGACCTCAGATTGAGGAAGGTTGCTCAATCCCTTCCTTCCCACCATCTTTTTGCATAACACTGTTTCCAGCACATTCCCGTTGCCTTGTCTTGAGTTTGTTCATGTTTTGTAGCAAAAGCCATTTTCAGCTACATTCACTCAGGGGGATGGCTTGAAATTACTGCATCAGCTTGGAGGCAGTTCCATTTGGGGGCAGAACAATAGCCAGAGGATGGGCAAGCAGTTGGCCCAAATCATCCTTTTCTTTGCAGAATTGATTGGGGTCACCTCAAATTGCCCATTTCCGACTTGGACTCGAATCAGAAAAGCCATTTGAAGATGAAAGGGCTGTACAAGATGCAGCCGTGAAGGTCACATTCTGACAAGGTGCATGTATCATGACTCACAAAAGGGATGCAGCAATGGCATCGTCAAAGGCCTTCCCTTTGTCCTGCAGACTGTGCTGTTAAGTTGCACCTCTGTATCAAAGAAGCTGCTGCCTCTTCTTTCAGAAGGATAATGAAGCAACACCATCCATTGAGTTCTGGTTTAGGAGTTATGCTGAAAGTGTGTGAGAGAAACTCACCCTGGCTAATGGTGTGTTTCAACTGGGTTGCTGGTTCCTGTATATAGTGTTCACAGAGTGGCATCTGTTTAGCATAAATGTCATTGACTGATGTGCTGGAACAGAACCATGGAGACTCTTTGGTTGCGGCCAAAGAGTCACAGAGCAAACATCAATCTCATTTGGATTCTGGGTATACTGACTCACACGTTTAAATTAAGATGGGTGTACCGATGGTTACCATATCCTTAATTTGAGCTGAAGGGGTGTTCCCCTCCCCCCTTTATTAAAAGAAGTTGCATGCCAAGGGCCTGAGCCTTGGAGTTCCCATAGATAATAAACAGACAGGCGTGAATATTTTAAGTTAATGGGATAAAATAGGCCACAACTTTATTGGTTACAGATGTGAGCGGTTTGGCTTAGGTATTGGGTGAAACCAGACTACTGTATATCCCGACTCCTGCCCATCTGCAGGAAGTCTCACTAATGGTAAACCGCCAGTAGGGGGAGCACTATGACATACGTCAAATCGAGGCACCCCACGAGGTCTCCGTTGGGGTCGTGGCATGGCCCTAGCCAGGGCCGGTGCTAGGGCTTTTTGCGCCCTAGGCAAAAACAGCTTCTGGCGGTCCCTGGGCGCATGCGTCATGACGCATGCGTAACACCGCTGATGCCCCTGCGTCCCCTCCATTGGCGGGAGGAGCGCGGGCCAAGGGGGGAGCTCGGGGCCCTCCCGCCTGTGGAGGGGACGCTTTGAGCCGCTCAGCGGCGGCTGCAGCGAGCGAGCGGCGGCGCTCCTCCTGCCTATGGGGGGGCGCTGTGCGCTCCTCAGCGAGCGAGCGGGTGGCGGCGGCGGCAGCGCCCACAGCTGAAGGCTTCAGCTGAAGGCGCTTGCCGCCGCTACCACCACCGCTCGCTCGCTGCAGCCACCGCTGGGGGGCTCTCGGCGTCCCCTCCATAGGCTCACACAAGCCTCTCGTGCCACTTCTGTTGCGCAGTGCTCTCTGCAAGTATAGTGTGCCCAGACTTCTGAAGTCTGGGTTGCTGATTTAAGCTGCACCAGGGATCGGAGATCGCCTGGCACTTCGGCCGGCAGGGCTGGAGCCAGCTGGGGGCCTGCCGGTTGCCCCTGTTTCCCCGGTCGCACGCCAACAGGTCGCTGTGATAGCAACACATAAAAAGAGGGTGGGTGGGCTGGGAGATCCAGCGAGGAGGTGAAAGGAGGACACCCCCTGGCTGCACCACAGTTTAATCAGCCAGGTAGCCGGGAGTCACCATGATGCAGGTGGCATCCTTCCATCCTCCAGCCAGGTCACTGGGAGGTCCTGGATGCCTGGCCACAACACCCCCCACCAGGGAAGGTGAGCAGACTTGTAAGTCCCATTTACTTCAATTGGGCTTGTTCCCAGGTGAGCGGGAATAATAATAATAAATTTTATTAAAATCCTGCCCTCCAGCCTCAGGGCGATTAACATCACAATATATGACACATTAAAGGGGTGGCCAACTCCCAAGAGACTGCGATCTACTCACAGAGTTAAAAACTGGCAGTGATCTACCCCCTTTTTGGGGGTTCAAAGTTGTTGAGCTTTTTTAGGAAGGAGGAAGGGCCATTTTGAGGGGGTTTGCGTCAAAGTTGTTGAGTTTTTTTCAGGGAGCAGGTAAAATGTTGAGCTTTTTTAAGGGGAGCCACAGTTGTTCAGCTTCTTTGGAGGGAGCCAATGATCTACCAGTGATCTACTGTAGACGTCCAGTGATCTACCGGTAGATCACAATCTACCTGTTGAACATGCCAGCATTAAGACATAAAATTCAGCAATCGTCTGAAATACAGCTTAAAATCAAATTAAAATCAAAGTAAGATCAGATGGCTACCCGCAAATTATAACTATAACTATGGGGGTTGGGAGCCTTAAGTACTCACCAGGCTCAGCTATTTGAATGAGTCCGTGAGAAGAGTTGGAGAGGCAGGGTCTTGTAAAAGGAGAGGGATCAGATTCAGCCCTGGCCAAAGACCTGGCGGAACAGCTCTGTCTTGCAGGCCCTGTGGAAAGGTGTCAAGTCCCGTAGGGCCCTGGTCTCTTGTGACAGAGCATTCCATCAGACTGGGGCCAGGGCTGAAAAGGCCCTGGCTCTGGTCGAGGCCAGTCTAACCTCCCTGAGGCCCGGGACCTCCAAGACGCTATTGTTTGCAGACTGTAAGATCCTCCACGGGGCATACCAGGAGAGGCAGCCCCGTAGGTACGAAGGTCCCAGGTCCTATAGGGCTTTAAAGGTATAGAATTGCAGCCAAATTGCAGACACTTCAGACTGCAGATTGAACCTCTGAATAGCAAGCTCTCTTTAGCACCTCAGCCCAGGACTAATTGCAGCCATCAGCAGCCATTAACAGCCATCTCCAGGTTTACCACTCCCATCAGCCCACCACCCATTCCCACCCACCCCCACCACCCTCTGTATATATATAGGGTTTGACACTTCTGTTTCTAGTGTATCTGAAGAAGTGTGCATGCACACGAAAGCTCATACCAAAATATAAACTTAGTTGGTCTTTAAGGTGCTACTGAAGGAATTTTTTTATTTTGCTCTGAAGAGCAGTTGCTAGAAACCACAGAAGAAGAGTGCGCTTTTGCGCTCCAGTCTTGCTTGTGGGTTTCCCACAGGCTGGCCACTGTGAGAATGGGGTGCTGGACTAGATGGGCCACTGGCCTGATCCAGCAGGCTCTTCTATTGCTTAATGGCGCTTGCTTCCAAGTAGATATGCACACCGGCATGTGTTGCAAGTAATCTAAAGAACCATGACATAGGGAACAGCAAGGATACCGATCATACAATTAAATTAGAAATAGATGCAGAGATGGGAGATTGCCCTGAAATGTATCATGCAAGAATATATATCTCCACCATGCCTGATTGAAACCCTCCCACGAAGATCAGCAGAAGTGGGTTTTAGATCAATAAAATTGTGACCATAATTGTAGAGGGCAAGCTGGGACTGTGTGCAGGTCAACTGAATGAATTGGCAAGAAGTGAATTGATTATAAATGGCGACCAGTGTGTGGTATAATTTTGTTTTCGTAAACCCTTCAGATGTGATTCACAGGTCACTTTATATGGCGGAGTCTTGCTGAAGGAGGTAATATGAAAACATCAGCGTTAAATAGAGATTCAGTGAACCCATAAAAATGCGAGGATTTTCTTTTTTATTCTCATTTTGCCTCCGAGAACAACATGGCCTCCTTTCTTCAGTGTGACTCAATCTGATGTATATAAACTCAAGGACATCTAGAATGCCGTTCATGAAACAAAGAATGTTAAGTTCAGGACCTTCAGTGTTAATATATTTTATTCTAATGTTCACCTTGCTCTTACACTTCGCTCTACTTAGAAGTCATGAAGTGCGCCTCGAGCAGCCACTGAATGCCAGACTCCCCTCTTACCGTCCTCTCCTACGAATGAACTAAGTGAATCATCCTTATAATTGGAGTGAGAGGTGACAACGAGAGACATGTGCAAGAGCAACAACACATCACTAGAACGCATCCGAGAGTTGTGAGTTGTGTCTCACCACCTTTTGTTGAACAAGTAAGAGCTGTTTGACGGTGGAATGGACTCCCTCGGGAGGTTGCGGACTCTCCTAGCTTGGAGGTTTTTAAGTAGAGGTTAATAATAATAATAATAATAATAATAATAATAATAATAATAATAATAGTGCTGGAGGAGACTCTTGAGAGTCCCATGGACTGCAAGAAGATCAAACCTATCCATGCTTAAGGAAATTAGCCCTGAGTGCTCACTGGAAGGACAGATCGTGAAGCTGAGGCTCCAATACTTTGGCCACCTCATGAGAAGAGAAGAATCCTTGGAAAAGACCCTGATGTTGGGAAAGATGGAGGGCACTAGGAGAAGGGGACGACAGAGGACGAGATGGTTGGACAGTGTTCTCGAAGCTATGAACATGAGTTTGACCAAACTGTGGGAGGCAGTGGAAGACAGGAGTGCCTGGCGTGCTATGGTCCATGGGGTCACGAAGAGTCGGACACGACTAAACGACTAAACAACAAATAATAATAATAATAATAATTTATACCCTGCCCATCTGGCTGGGCTTCCAACAGAAAAATACAATACAATAATCTACTAAACATTAAACGCCTCCGTAAACAGGGAGGTTGGGTGGCCACCTGTCTTGGATTCCTGCACTGCAGGGCATTGAACTAGATGGCCCTTGGAGTCCCTTCCAACTCTACAATTTTATGATTCTAATCAACCCCTCTTCCCAGGGGAACTCTGGGAATTGTAGTTCTGGGAGCAGTCTCCTAACAACTCACAGCATCCTTAACCAACTATAGCTCCCAGAATCCTTTGGGGAAAGCCACGAGCATTTAGAGTGGTGCACTGCCGCTTTAAACTCATGGCATGAATGTGGCCTCAGTGCTGTCCCTTTTAGGACTCAGCAGGGACAAGGCTGGGAACAAAAACAAATCAGCTGGCCACATTTCCCCTCCCTGAAAAGCAAATTAAAAGTCTTGAGTATTGGACAGCCGTTCGGGGCAGATCTATTTTCCTCCCACCCCATTTAACATGGCATTACATTCTTTGGTTGAGTCAGCTGGGGGCGGAGGGAAGTTTAAATAAAAATCACTCTTTCTTTCCCAAAATAATTACTCCTTCCTTAATGGCCCTGCTATCCCTTTGAAGTGGCATATGCTGCAAATCTGGAATCTTTAATTATATAAGGAACCACAACTGGAGAGACTCTTTTAGCATATTAAGTGAAAGGTGGTTTCAAAACAATTCTCTGATGTCACCTGACTGTGGGATCTGGAGGAACATTGTCAGAGATGGAAATTGGCATAGTGAATCAGTTGTGCCCCTGGAGCCTTAGGGGAGGGGAGGCTACAGCCCGTGGGCCAATTTTGCCCAATAGGCCTGTACATTTGACCCATGTGGTCAGTTTCTGCAAGCACAAGGACTGCCTCTGACCTGGACCCTGCAATCACCATCTGAGGACCTTCTTTGTGTGCATCCTCCATGTGAGATCCGGAGGCTGGCAGCATGATGACGGGCCTTTTCTGTGGTGGCTCCCAGCTTATGGAATGCTCTCCCCAGAGAGGCTCGCCTGGCACCTTTGTTACATATCTTTAAGCGCCAGGCAAAAAAATTCTACTTCTGCCAGGCCTTTGGCTAAACAATCCATGGCCTTTTAAACTGTGTGTGCATGGGTTCTTGTTTTCGTTTATTACTATGTTATGTATTTTTGTGGTTTTATATTGTAACCTGCCCTGTGATTCTTGGATGAATGGCAGTATAGAAATTTAATAAATCATCTACATCCACGTGCCTCCTTGCAGAAAGCAAGTCTGAACTTGCCTGTGTATCATTCAACCCTACTTGGTTGTTATCTCCCTACAACCATATGGGCCAATTTTGACAGGTGACGTCTGGGACTGACTGGATGAGGAGAAGTGGGGGGAGCCTCCCACCCAGGAGCCGCCCAAGGAAGACAAGGAAGACGACTTAAGACAATGTCTTAGACAATGGGGAAGATGACTTTGTTGTTGTTGTTTAGTCGTTTAGTCGCGTCCGACTCTTCGTGACCCCATGGACCATAGCACGCCAGGCACTCCTGTCTTGCACTGCCTCCCGCAGTTTGCTCAAACTCATGTTCGTAGAGATGCCCAAGAAAGACAAGGAAGACGACTTAGACAATGTCTTAGACAATGGGGAAGATGACTTAGACAATGTCTAATGTCTTGGACAATGGGGAAGATGACTTAGACAATGGGGAAGATGACTTAGACAATGGGGAAGATGACTTAGACAATGTCTAAGGTCTTGGACAATGGGGAAGGGTTGAGCTGGGAGATGCCAGAAGCTGGAAGGTGGAAGAGGAAGGAAGGTCAGAGGAAGCAGACCCTTCCAGGACAGGTCTGGAGGCTGCATGTCTCAGTGTGAGCACAGACACAGTTGCATGTGGAGACCTTTTAACCAACCCCAAGAAATAAATTCAGACAAGACTCAAATTTTTGGTTTGGTTTTTGGCAGAATTTAGGCCACAACTTTATTGATTACACTCAACTGAGTGGTTGCATAGGCTCTGGTTTGACTAGCTACCTGTAGCCCTGCAGGCAGCGCTGACTCTAAATCAGCCTTGGATGAACACCTGGGACAGAGGCAAGCAGGAGCCTGTAAGCCATAGCTGCCAAGTTATCCCTTTTTTAAAAGGGATTTTCCCTTATGCTGAATAGGCTTCCTTGCGAGAAAAGGGAAAACTTGGCAGCTATGCTGTAAGCTGTAATGTATTACAAGCCCTGCTAGGCCTTCACCCAGATAAGCCCTGGACTCAGGCTCCAGGCATAACCCCGCATGGGGAAGACCAACCATGAGCCCGTGGATTCCTTTTAGAGGAATACCCAACGCACAGGGATGGCTACGCACCCTGCCATCCCTATCCACCTGAACCAGAGTGTTATGTACTTTCACAGAGCCTATCCGCAACCTTACAAGTTGTGACAATTTGCTACGTGGCAGGCGAAACCCAAGTGGCACCAGCCAATCAGCCAAGTGTGGAAAATTCCTGCCGTGCCCCTGTCCCAATGACATGTGACACACGACGGCACAGCAAGGTCAAGCGCAAGCCCTAAATAAAGGGAGAGGTGGGCGGGTGTTCCGATGCACTGAGCCCGAAAGAGGAAGCTCGGGGACACGTGCATCAGCTTAAGTAGTGGTCCCTCAATCGGTTTGACAGGTGTCCCTCAAGCCCGATTGCTCCCAAGACCGAGGGACCACCAATAGGGTGTTGCGGCCGCTCCAATGTTCCCACCCACAACACAGGGTCTGGTTGCCAGGTCGCACTGCAACATATTCCCTCTTGTTAGGGAGGACCCGATAAAGGGAGGAATCAGAGGGTTCGCCTTCCATCCTGCAGCAGGACAGTCTTAGTCCTACTGGCTCTCCTACTCTGACACCCCACTCTACATGTTGCTGAGCAACTAGCCAGACAGAACCAGAGGAGGTGCTCACTCCATGTCACAGTATCCGTCTGTCGGGGAGCGCTTCAGAGTGAGAGGCTAGAGGGGAAAGGCAGGGACGGAGCTCAGATTTCTGCAACTTCTCAAGCTAAAGAAGTTGAGCCAAAGGGAGACTTTGCTGTGTTGCTTTCTGTAAATAAAAAGTCAATTGCATTCCAAGCCTCTGGTCTCTTCTTGGTTTGCAGGGGCCTGGCAGTTCCCATTTCAGTTCTTGTGACAAGCAGGTAGATTTTTTTTGGCCGGTGGGCCAATCTTTATCCCCCCCCCCTAGACTGCAGGACAACTTTGACATGGACCACCCCCCCTGTCAATCATCTGATTTAATAATGGCCACATTCACACCAGACATTTAAAGCACCATGATGCCTGATGCCACTTTAAACAGCCATGGCTTCCCCAAAGAATCCTGGGAGTTGTAATTAAATTAGGCCTCTATTCTCCTCACAGGGCCACAATGAAGCTCTAAACAAGGGTCAAACACAATCACTTCTATTTTTAAAAAAAATATATTTATTGATTTTACAAAATAAAACATACAACACAGAAAAAGAAAACGCACAAGGTATACACAAAAACAGATTACAAACACTACAATAAACAAGAAATATCAAAAGACATTCTTCTATCAAAAAATTCTATCTTTATCGACTTCCTCCAATCCCTCCCTCCTGCGTTTCATTATATTACTTCCTTAGTACTTCCATGTCTTGATTCCATTCTTGTTAATAATTATCTAAACAAATTTATCACTTACTATCTTATCAATCTTATAATCACTTATAATTATCTCAAAATACAATTCTATTCTTAATAAATCCTAAAACTCAATACAATAACAACACTTAACTAAATCTTAATTTATAATAGCAACTCAACTAATACTCTTCCACAACCTCTTTAACAAACACAATCACTTCTAGATGGGTGCTTTCCATTCCAAGATTTGTCCCGCCAGCCTGCTAAAGTAGGATGAAAGGTCTCTTCTGCTGATCAGGCAAAGGCAGTAGACCAAGCTTCTGTTATTTATATCATGTCAATCCAATCTAGAGTTTTCATATTCCCTGCCAATGGCTGATGTTGCACAATCTAAGCCAAGAGAGCCTCAGTGTTCTCTGAGAGGGGCTCATGAACCTTCCACAACCTCCTGAGGTTGCTGGACTACAACTCCCATCGCCCCCAATCACAGGCTATCCTTGCTGGGGCTGATGGGAGTTGTAGTTCAACATCGTCTGGCGGACACTACGTTAGAGAAGGCATTCTTAGCCCCTCTCTCAACACACCAATGCTCTCTGGCATGCTGTTTGGGCATCGCTGCCTTAGACACTGGAAATAAAGTCACAATAAAACCAAAGAAGCTGTGTGTGTGTGTGTGTGTGTGTGTGTGTGTACAAGTGTGAGATGAAGCAAGAAGTCCCTGTTCCCTCCGATTTCGCTGTCTTGGAATATTATAAATTGCCCAGGAGGAATTATGCTTTAATTCCTCTTGGTTACATGAAACACATATTCTAATTACTTTATTAAGCAAAGCTATAATGATGGGGAGCCCAAGCAATTAAGTATTATCTGTCTTAGTCACTTAATCAGAAGGGTGCAACGCACAGCTCCACCCCTATCCCCAGTACTTTCTGTTGCAGATAACGAGGTTGGCTTTGAACAACTACTTTAAAGGCACCCCAACCCCCCAAAAATGTAGCAAGCGACTTGCAAGGATTGATTAAAGAAGTTTGCTGGCTGCAAAATTAAAGAATTAAAGAATTCAAAGTGGATTAGTGACTTTTTCCTTCCAAATTTTAGGAAGGGCTTTGTATTCCACCTTCACCATTTTCTTCATCTGGTACAGGGGTTTTATTTTATGTATAAACTGGACTGCGTTTTTGCACCTACACACCCACCCACCACTTTCAATTGTTCTCTGAGAGGTGGAGGAGAGGAAAAAAAAAGGAAAACTGGGACATTCAGAGATCGGATCAGAAACTTGGACGGCTTTTGTAATTCCGGGACTGTTCCTGGAAAACCAGGACACTTGGAGGGTATGTATAAGTCGTCATCAAAGAACTGTCCAATGGAGACAAGGTTGTAGATGCAGTACAAAAAAAAATTACAGGGAGCTCAGGAAAAGTAGAACAGTTTGAATCAGTAATGCTTCTGAATACTAGAAACCACAGGAGGGTATATGCTCTTGTGCTCAGATCCTGCTTGGTGGTTTCCCACAGGCACCTGGTTAGCTGATGTGAGGACAGGATGCAGCCCCTGACCTTTCCAAGACTGTACACAACTCATAAGCAGCTGCAACCAAGTGAAATATATTAGCAGCAGATTTGTTAGGGTGTGACAGATTGGGCTGGCTTGTGTAGAACTCCAGGGTGTTAAGTGTTAAGCCTGCCACTTTTTCTATAGGTTTTAGCCTGACATTGCTTTGCCTTTCAAGGGGTCGCCTGTATTCAGGGGCCCAGTAGGAATTTTGCCGCTTGGCTGATTGGCTGTTGCTATTTGGTTTTTGCCTACTGCTTAGCAAATTGTCACAACTTGTTAGGTTGGCCATTAGGCTTTGGTTAATAAATTGGTTGTAGGAGGGGTATGGCATTAAATTGTCTACCCCCCTATTTTGCTCCTCATAGAAGTATTCCGTTAAAGGAATCCTGGGGCTCAGGGACTCTAGTCACATCCCCGCCATAGGCAGGAATGATGGGCCATTACAGAGCTGAGCCTTGGGGAACATTCCTGGGTCGAGAGGAGAGTGCCCGTGAACAGTACCTCCACTCCCTGGGGGTGTTTACTTGACTTACCTACGCATAGGTAAGTCAGAGCTGGTCCTGACCCAAAGGGGGTCAGATGGAAATGGTCCTGTCCCAAAATGGGTCAGATGGAAATGGTCCTGTCCCAAAATCAGTCAGATGGAATTGGTCCTGCCCCAAGCGGGGCAGATGGAATGGTCAGATGGAAATTGGTGCTGTCCCTTAGAGGGGACAGATGGATTAACCAAAGCCTAAGCCAACACCCAGAATTAAATTGCACTTTAAATAAAGTTGTGGCCAGAACTATGCCAAAAACCCAAACCTAAAATAATGTGTGAGTTGTGAGTTATTTAGGGGGGATTTCTGGGAGCTTCGTCACGCAATCATGAGTTGGTTACTCCACAGTTAATTTTCTCATTGTTTTCATGCCTGGCCTCTCACGTCTCCAGCAGTTTCCTTGGAACTGCAGAACTGCACCTCCTGGCTGTGATTAAAGGGGCTCAATTAAATTAAATGCAAATTGTACAACCATGCCATTTTGAATCACAAGCTTATGTTCTCATTTTATTGTGTCATCTTTAGTGTAATTAAGCTTCCATTTAGGCCCAGAAACTGTGCTGTGCTGTCCTTTGCTTCGGTTTGCCAAGTGGAATCACCAAGTTAAGCAAACCTGTTAGTCGTGGTCATATTTATAGCCTGTCTTTTCTCTGAGGAGACTGGCAGAGCACTTTGTGGTTCTCAAGAATGCTTAAGGAATTTTGTATTTGCGAGCTGCAACACTGAACAGACCCAATCCAGACTCCAGACCAATGTGTGAACTAGAAAATTATTAGGGCTGTGTACCAGAGTCAGCTGAAACCTCTTGAACTGAGCCAGTTGTGGGTAGGTGGGTGGGAGTTTGGGCTTGGGTCAAGTTGGGCCAAGACATCCTCAGATTACGCCAAGTCAGGCTACTTAGAGGAATCCAGGGCTATCAGAGGAAGGGGCTTGGGCTGGAAGACTTTTAGGATCTGCTTCACCAGATGTGTATAAGAAGCAGGGTATAAATATATTATTATTATTATTATTATTATTATTATTATTTGTTGTTGTTGTTGTTGTTGTTTAGTCGTTTAGTCATGTCCAACTCTTCGTGACCCCATGGACCAGAGCACACCAGGCACTCCTGTCTTCCACTGCCTCCTGCAGCTTAGTCAAACTCATGTTCGTAGCTTTGAGAACACTGTCCAACCATCCTGCCCTCTGTCATCCCCTTCTCCTAGTGCCCTCAATCTTTCCCAACATCAGGGTCTTTTCCAAGGATTCTTCTCTTCTCATGAGGTGGCCAAAGTATTGGAGCCTCAGCTTCACGATCTGTCCTTCCAGTGAGCACTCAGGGCTGATTTCCTTCAGAATGGATAGGTTTGATCTTCTTGCAGTCCATGGGACTCTCAAGAGTCTCCTCCAGCACCATAGTTCAAAAGCATCAATTCTTTAGCGATCAGCCTTCTTTATGGCTGTGTGAGTGTCTGGAGGCGGTTGGAGGTTGGATGGCGGCTAACAGATTGAGGTTGAATCCTGACAAGACAGAAGTACTGTTTGTGGGGGACAGGTGGCGGGAAGGTGTGGGGGACTCCCTGGTCCTGAATGAGGTAACTGTGCCCCTGAAGGACCAGGTGCGCAGCCTGGGAGTCATTTTGGACTCACAGCTGTCCATGGAGGCACAGGTTAATTCTGTATCCAGGGCAGCTGTTTATCAGCTCCATCTGGTACGCAGGCTGAGTCCCTACCTGCCCACTGACTGTCTCGCCAGAGTGGTGCATGCTCTAGTTATCTCTCGCTTGGACCACTGCAATGCGCTCTATGTTTGGCTACCTTTGAAGGTGACCCGGAAACTACAATTAATCCAGAATGCGGCAGCTAGACTGGTGACTGGGAGCAGCCACTGAGACCACATAACACCGGTCTTGAAACACCTGCATTGGCTCCCAGTACGTTTCCGAGCACAATTCAATGTGTTGGTGCTGACCTTTAAAGCCCTAAACGGCCTTGGTCCAGTATACCTGAAGGAGCGTCTCCACCTCCATCGCTCTGCCCGGACACTGAGGTCCAGTGCCGAGGGCCTTCTGGTGGTTCCCTCACTGAGAGAAGCAAAGCTACAGGGAACCATGCAGAGGGCCTTCTCGGTAGTGGCACCCGACCTGTGGAACGCCCTCCCACCAGATGTCAGAAAGAAAAACAACTACCAGACTTTTAGAGGACATATGAAGGCAGCCCTGTTTAGGGAAGCTTTTAATTTTTAAGAAATTAGTGTATTTTAATATTTCTGTTGGAAGCCGTCCAGAGTGGCTGGGGAAACCCAGCCAGATGGGCGTGGTATAAATAACAACAACAACAACAACAACAACAACAACAACAACAACAACAACAATAATAATAATGGTCCAGCTCTCACTTCCATACACAACTACTGGGCAAACCATAGCTTTAACTATACAGACCTTTGTCGGCAAGGTGATGTCTCTGCTTTTTAAGATGCTGTTTAGGTTTGTCATAGCTTTTCTTCCAAGAAGCAGGCGTCTTTTAATTCCGTGACTGCTGTCACCATCTGTAGTGATCATGGAGCCCAAGAAAGTAAAATCTCTCACTGCCTCCATTTCTTCCCCTTCTATTTGCCAGGAGGTGATGGGACCAGTGGCCATGATCTTAGTTTTTTTGATGTTGAGCTTCAGATTATATTTTGCGCTCTTTCACCCTCATTAAAAGGTTCTTTAATTCCTCCTCACTTTCTGCCATCAAGGTTGTGTCATCTGCATATCTGAGGTTGTTGATATTTCTTCTGGCAATCTTAATTCCGGCTTGGGATCCATCTAGTCCAGCCTTTCGCATGATGAATTCTGCATATAAGTTAAATAAGCAGGGAGACAATATACAACCTTGTCGTACTCCTTTCCCAATTTTGAACCAATCAGTTGTTCCATATCCAGTTCTAACTGTAGCTTCTTGTGCCACATAGAGATTTCTGAGGAGACAGATGAGGTGATCAGGCACTCCCATTTCTTTAAGAACTTGCCATAGTTTGCTGTGGTCGACAAAGTCAAAGGCTTTTGCATAGTCAATGAAGCAGAAATAGATGTTTTTCTGGAACTCTCTAGCTTTCTCCATAATCCAACACATGTTTGCAATTTGGTCTCTGGTTCCTCTGCCCCTTCGAAATCCAGCTTTCACTTCTGGGAGTTCTCGGTCCACATACTGCCTAAGCCTGCCTTGTAGAAATTTAAGCATAACCTTACTAGCATGTAAAATTAGTGCAATTGTGCGGTAGTTGGAGCATTCTTTGGCACTGCCCTTCTTGGATGTAAACTGATCTTCTCCAATCCTCTGGCCACTGCTGAGTTTTCCAAACTTGCTGGCATATTGAGTGTAGCACCTTAACAGCATCATCTTTTAAAATTTTAAATAGTTCAGCTGGAATATCATCACTTCCACTGGCCTTGTTATTAGCAGTGCTTTCTAAGGCCCATTTGACTTCACTCTCCAGGATGTCTGGCTCAAGGTCAGCAACCACACTACCTGGGGTATACGAGACATCCCTATCTTTCTGGTATAATTCCTCTGTGTATTCTTGCAACCTCTTCTTGATGTCTTCTGCTTCTGTTAGGTCCTTACCTTATGGCACGGGTGTCAAACACAAGGCCCGGGGGCCAAATCCGGCCCGCCAGACCTTGTCATGTGGCCCGCCCTCTAGAAGCAGGGCCGGCGCAACCACTATGGCCAGGACCCCGGCGGAGCGCGCAGCCGTGGGCAAGAGGGCGAGAGCGGCGCCCACCACTTGCTCCGGGGCTTTCAGTTCAGCATGTTTCGGAGTGATCCTCCGGCGGCCCGCACCTGCGACGCCTCCCCACAGCCCCGACATCAGGCGCTGGGCAGCCAATGGCAAGCCAAGGCGCCCGCGGCCGCTCCTCCGGAAATCAGAAGAGGAGCTCAACAGAGTGCAAAAGGGCCAGAGCCGCCCAGGGTCCAGGCGGAGGGGAAGTCGTGAGCTGGGCAGGCGGTCAGGCGCCACGCTCCCAGCCTCATGCCCTGCCGAGCTCGTGGGGATTCCCCTCAGCAGGGAAGGCGCCGGAGCCCGCAGAGCTCGCCAACCGAACAGCAGCAGCAGCCGCCGCCACTGCTGCCAAAGCTGAGGCAGGAGCAGCAGCTGTGCGAGGTCTCACGTTCTCTCAGAGCCTCACACTGCTTCTCGCGTTCTCCCTCCCCCTGGGTGTGGGGCTGGCTCCCTCTCTCTGGATGGATGGAGTGTGCAGCTGCCTCTCGTGTGTGTGTTTTTAGAAAGATTCAGATTTTTTTTTTAGGGAAAAAATGCGTGTGCACGCACGCCCCCCCCCTTTTGGGTGGAGTGGGGTGGCAATGGCTCTTTAGGTTGTGTTCCTAAAGTTGTGTTCCTCTAAGCCAGGGAGGGGCTGCGAGTTTCTTCCCACTGCCACCAGTACTCTCCCCCCCCCACCAAAAAAGTGTGGCGGGGTCAATCTAGCAACGTTCCCTCGCCCCCAATGCTTGCCAGCCTTCTCCCTAGCAAGGAGTCCTGCTCGCAGAGCAGGATATTATTAGGATTCGCAGTGAAGCATCCTCCTTGATGTCAGGTCTTTGCTCTCCTCTCTCGCTCTCTTTCTCTCTCTCCCCCCACCTCCACCCTCGCGCCACAACCAGTCTAGCAAACGGGAGAGGGGGAAACAAAAGCGTCATGTCAAATTGGTTGCGCCACAGCAGCTTTTTGGCTAGTACTCCAAAAGGAGCAGGGGGGGGGGCTTCTCAGAAGGAGGACAGGAAGGACTGCAAGAGCCCTTTAAAAAGGTGCTTTGAAGCTTTAGCACGGGGGGAGGGAGGGGTATGTGTGCAAATCTCAGACTTGGGCCGTGGTTTTAAGAGTTTGGTCAAAGTGTGCGCGTTTCAGACTCCCTCTCCTCCTCTCTCTCCCTGCGCCTCTCCCTCTCCGGAGGTTTAGTATGCTGGCTGACAGGTACGCTCCGAACTTTCCCCCTTCTGTTTGTAGGTCCGATCTTTCCCCCTTCTGTTTTACCGTCTCCTCCCCCCTGCTTTGATGTCTGTTACCAAAAATCATTTTTCAATAAATTGTACAATAATTGTACATTTGAATATCTACTTGTGATTATTCTGACTATGTTTCTGCTTTCAGAGCTAGTTATTACTTACATTCTTACAAAAACCAGTAATAATTGAATGCAGTGACAATAATTTATGATAATAAAGAGTGGACACATAGTCCTACATATACAACCGGCCCTTTGAGGGTGACCAAACTGCTGATGCGGCCCCCGATGAATTTGAGTTTGACACCCCTGCCTTATGGTAATCTTTGTACGAAATGTTCCTTTCATATCTTCAATTTTCTTGAACAGATCTGTTCCCCCCCATTCTATTGTTTCCCTCTATTTCTTTGCATTGCTCATTTAAGAATACCCTCTTGTCTCTCCTTGCTATTTTTTGAAAATTTGCATTCAATTTCCTGTATCTTTCACTATCTCCCTCGCATTTTGCTTGCCTTCTCTCCCCCGCTATTTGTAAGGCCTCCTTGGACAGCCACTTTGCTTTCTTTGCTTTCTTGCTTAGATTATATTAGGATGTCCCTATTTTCATCAGATAAATATTGGAGGGTATGGAGCTGTCCAACCCCTGAGCTATCTGAAGGCTGAAGTATAGGGAATTTTTTAAAAAAGTTTAATGTTTTGTTATAGGAAAAGAAGTAGGAAGGGAACAACTAGCTACTTTAAAGGAATGAGCTGCATCCAAGAGTACTAAAGGAGCTTGCAGGTGTAATTTCAGAGCCCTTGTCTAATATCTTTGAGAATTCTTGGAGAACAGGTGAGGTCCCTACATACTGGAGGCAGGCAAATGTTGTCCCCATCTTCAAAAAGGGGGGAAATGAAGACCTGGGTAACTACCAACCGCTGAGCTTGACATTGATACCAGGGAAGGAGCTAGGACAGACAATACAACAGTCAGTGAGCATTTAGAAAAGGATGCTATGATTAATAAGACCCAGCATGGATTCCTCATAAATAAGTCATGCCAGACCAATCTGATTTCATTTTTTGATGGAATTACAAACTTTGTGAATCAGGTAAATGCTGTGAACATTTGGGGCATATTTTTCAATATGAACCAACCTGATCCACACTTCTTGGACTAATTTGTGGCTCGGTACATAGCTGTTCTTCAGTTTTCGGAATTTTCTGATACAATTTTTTGTGGTGATATCCGCATCCTACATACAAAATGCATTTAAAGTCCACAGCTTGCCCCCCACCCCAAGAATCCTGAGAACTGTAGTTTGCCCCTCACAGAGCTACAATTCCCTTTGCAAAGTACAGTTCCCAATATTCTTTGGGGGAAATCATGTGGGTAAAATCATTTTAGGGTACCATTTTACGATAAAATGCACAAAAAATGCATATTATGTGTACAAAAATATTGTGAAATTCACTGCAGGTTGAAACAGTACAGAACAAGCTCATGACTGACTTGTGGAACTGACATAGACAGCAGATAAACCGATTCATCCATCCCTATTCATAACGATGTATTGTTTCATCTTTGTCTTTATTTGCCTTCAGGGCTTTGACGAGATTGAGTTAGAGGTGCAATCAATGTCTTGAGAGAGATCTTGGTAGCTGTCCAATTAAGTGCTGAATGCTGTCAGGCGTTTACAAAGATCATTAGTCATGATGAAGTTTCCTGGAACAGCGGCTGCAACTACCCAATCATGGCTTTAATGGCTTTAACTTCATTTTATCCCGATGAGATGGGCAACAGGCTCTTCTGGAGCATATGATATACGAAGTCCTGCAGATTCGCTGATAACCATTCCCTAGGCAATCACCGCAGAGCTCAGTGGAGGAAGGGGTCATGATCTCTTCGAAGCATATCCTGCATTCCTGCAGTTTTGAAGCTTTGCCATTGAGGGGACTAGTAAGTACATCTGCAGAAGGATTAGTGAGCCCTCTTATATAAGGCTAAATTGGGATTAGCTGCAAAGAATGCTTGCCTGTACTGATAAGAGTGAGCTGATCCCAGAAAGTCTTCTTTTTTGGGTGAGAGGAATTCATTTCAAAGTAGTGTGACTTAGCTTTCTGTGCTTTGCACACTTCAGAATAGAATTTGTCCTTTTGTAAACAACAACAACAACCAAAAAAATTAGCTGCTAGTAGAAGAAACAAAAAAGGCACCAGCACAACAGATACCTTCGCTTGCCCCACCTGCAACAAAACATGTCTCTCCTGTACCACTTTCTACAGCTGCAGTAGGTGCTGTAACTCTCCAATGGTTTGACTTCACCCCCCCAAAAAAGGCACACTCTTCCATTGTCTCCGGAGACAGAAGGATGCCAACCAACTCAGAGTAGACCCACTGAAAGTAATGACTACGACAAACCAAGGTCCATTAATTGCAACCCTTGCAGTCAACAATTAATAAAAGTGATACTATAAAAATGTACTAAGTTGGTTTGCTGGTTTAAACCAAAGGCCCATCAAAGCCCAGAAGTCTGTCTCCACCAATTTTTGTTGTTGGCATCTGTCTCGGGACAAGAGTAACTTAGATAGTTTGACTTTACTCCCGAAGGCGCACTCTTCCATTGTCTCCCAGTATCACCAATAGGCAGCCAAGAATTCCACAAGGAAAGCATAATCTGTTGTGTTATGAACATTGAAGATCCACTTTCACATCGCTGCTTATAATAGGGGTGGGAAACCTCAGGCCTTGTTGTTGTTCAGTCGTTTAGTCGTGTCTGACTCTTTGTTACCCCATCGACCAGAGCACGCCAGGCACTCCTGTCTTCCACTGCCTCCCGCAGTGTGGTCAGACTCATATTGGTAGCTTCGAGAACACTGTCCAACCATCTCGTCCTCTGTCGTCCCCTTCTCCTTGTGCCAGTGTGGTGTAGTGGTTAAGAGCTGTAGACTCGTATTCTGGTGAACCGGGTTCGCACCTCCGCTTCTCCACATGCAGCTTCTGGGTGACCTTGGGATAGTCACACTTCTTTGAAGTCTCTCAGCCTCACTCACCTCACAGAGTGTTTGTTGTGGGGGAGGAAGGGAAAGGAGAATGTTAGCCGCTTTGAGACTTCTTTGGGTGGTGATAAAGCGGGATATCAAATCCAAACTACTACTCCTCCTCCTCCTCCTCCTCCTCCTCCTCCTCCTCCTCCTCCTCTTCTTCTTCTTCTTCACAGCTTGTTTTACTACACTGTCAAGTGCTTTGGGTCCCCAGTCTTCACTAAAAAAGCAGCAATGGAAAAACCCTGGCTAAGCTATTATTCTCTGTCACAGAGCTGGCCTGTGGGAGATGGACCCCTGCCTTGTTGGCTTAGAGAGACGGTCTTTGCTTATAGCTAATGCTGTTGGCATTTAGAATGAACTTTAATTCCTTTAATTGCCAAGCTTAGCTGTTGATATTCAGAAGAATTCTAACTGAAGTGTTTTGGGTTTGATTTTTGATTAAAACAAAAAACAGAAACAGGTGGAGGACAGGGAAATGCTGGGATATATCAAAACACCAAGGAGAACTGAATAATGCTGTACATTTGTATTAATAAGAGATGGAAATCAAAGGTATGGATCCTGAGAGAAAATTTAAGGCAGACTTGCCTTTTATGGTGCTGCTGTTTCCTCTTCCAGCCAGCCAGTCAGCTGTGTTGTCTTCCAATATACTCTATTACATTCTGCCAATGGTCGGTGGACACTCATTATGCTTTGTCCTTAACGGGTACATGAGCAACAGCACTCATGCCCAAACACTGCAGATAAAGGGAATTAATTCATATCCTATTTTCAATATTTGCCCCAACTGTTTTACCATTTTTAATGCAATGCTGGCTGAATGAGGTGCTGGCTCATATACTTAATAAAAGCATGCTCATTCTCCCTCACTGAGCTAATCTTAATGCAGTATTATTATTATTATTATTATTATTATTATTATTATTATTATTATTATTACAAACATATAGATAATCATGGTCCATGGGGTCACGAAGAGTCGGACACGACTAAACAACAACAACAACAACAACAACAACAACAACAACAACAACAACAACAACAACAACATGATGTTGTTGGCATCTATCTGTCTCGAGAGACAATGGAGTGTGCCTCCAGGGGTGAAGTCAAACCACTGTGTTTGGAGCACCAATGTGACCTCCCTGGGCAGTGTTTACGGAGGTCCTGGGCTGCCCAGACAAGACCCCCCTCTTGGCCTGGCTGATGTGGTCCAAAGGAAAGTGGAGCCATACATTTGGCACCAGCTTGGCTGCAGGAGTTGCCGGAAGGAGGCCTAGAATTTGCCACCCTACCATCTTAGGGACTCCACTTCGGATTTGCATAGGGTTTACTCCTGAGCCTTTTCTTTCCCCATAATATCCTTCAAGGCAGCGGAGGTTTAGGATCAGAGATTTCTTTCTCCTAGAGGGGCTAACTTCCATGTTGACGAGCCCCACCTACAGTTCATGCAGAAACCACCTTAGCCATTGGACCAACTATTGGTCTCATCCACTCAATCTACTGGAGCCTGTCTTCACATGCAGGGCAAGTCTCAAACTCACTAAGGGTTTGAAACCCATTGATTACACTCACCTGGTTTAGTCAGCCAGTCTAAGCCATTCTCGGGATGTGGCCACCGTCGCATGCTGGCAGCTTCTAGGAGTCACAGGTGAGAGCTGAGTGCAGGCAGGGTGGGGACCAAAGGTGGACAAATGTGTTACCAGACACCATGGGAGACAAAGGGCAGCAGGCTGGCCTCAGCTGATGCAGGCACTCCCAGTACTGACCTGCCGGGCATCTCCACCCTCCGGTGCAGCCAGGAGGTATCAATCTAGACTCCAAGAGCCTAGATACGCTTCAGTAGAATCCACGTAGCTTGAGCGGTGAGAGAGAGAGAGAGAGAGAGACGTGTTGGCTTATTTACAGGCATTTATTAAGCATATCTCAGGAGAGAGGAAAAACATGTCCTCTCCTTCTTCATCAGCACAGCACAGCAGAGCGAAAGCAATAGCAATATACAACGGAAGTGCACAGACATGTGACATACAACAGCTGTTGTTGTTGTTGTTTAGTCGTTTAGTCATGTCCGACTCCTCGTGACCCCATGGACCAGAGCACGCCAGGCACTCCTGTCTTCCACTGCCTCCCGCAGTTTGGTCAAACTCATGTTCGTAGCTTTGAGAACACTGTCCAACCATCTCGTCCTCTGTCGTCCCCTTCTCCTTGTGCCCTCAATCTTTCCCAACATCAGGGTCTTTTCCAAGGATTCTTCTCTTCTCATGAGGTGGCCAAAGTATTGGAGCCTCAGCTTCAGGATCTGTCCTTCCAGTGAGCACTCAGGGCTGATTTCCTTCAGAATGGATAGGTTTGATTTTCTTGCAGTCCATGGGACTCTCAAGAGTCTCCTCCAGCACCATAATTCAAAAGCATCAATTCTTCGGCGATCAGCCTTCTTTATGGTCCAGCTCTCACTTCCATACATCACTACTGGGAAAACCATAGCTTTAACTATACGGACCTTTGTCGGCAAGGTGATGTCTCTGCTTTTTAAGATGCTGTCTAGGTTTGTCATTGCTTTTCTCCCAAGAAGCAGGCGTCTTTTAATTTCGTGACTGCTGTCACCATCTGCAGTAATCAAGGAGCCCAAGAAAGTAAAATCTCTCACTGACTCCATTTCTTCCCCTTCTATTTGCCAGGAGGTGATGGGACCAGTGGCCATGATCTTGGTTTTTTTGATGTTGAGCTTCAGACCATATTTTGCACTCTCCTCTTTCACCCTCTTTCACCTTCCATACAATAGCTATGCGTCCGTAACTTAAGGTGGAACTGAATTCCCAACAAAACTATCCCAGAAAGAGCATGATGTGTCCCCCAGCAGAGGTACTATCCCTAACACCACCCCCTCACAAAATGATATTTCGGAGAAACACGATAAATTGTGAATGAATAAACTCAGCGCTGTTCCCCCTTCCCCCGAAACCTGATGAGTAACACTTCTTCCGATTTCCCACCCACAAAAGCCTGTAATGAAGAAGTGCAACTGAATGACAGCCAGCTATTTAAAGCAAAATAGCAATAAAATGCTGTGGCATCATCAGATCAATTGAGATTGCATAAAGCTAAAGCTAAAGCAGGGGCTTAATCTGCTTCATTAAAAAAAAATGGATCTAGTGTGGTTTGTATCTCTTGGCGATATTGCTTGATTGCTTTGACAAAATGAAGGTGGCGGCGGCAAAATAACACAGGAGCAAGGAAAGGTGGGGGAGGGGAACCCGGGGGGAGGGATGTTGCACATTCAAGGCTGGTTAATGCACTGCTCCCCCCCCCCAACACTTCTACTGGCAAGTAGGTTCTACATGTTGCAGGGCATAGGAGCAAGCTAGGCTCAGCCAACGACTCTGACACCTGGCTTGAGAGCAGTACATGTGAAAAGGATCTAGGAGTCTTGGTAGACCACAAACTTGACATGAGTCAGCAGTGTGATGCAGCAGCTAAAAAAAAGCCAATGCAGTTCTGGGCTGCATCAATAGGAGTATAGCATCTAGATCTAGGGAAGTAATAGTACCACTGTATTCTGCTCTGGCCAGACCTCACCTGGAGTACTGTGTCCAGTTCTGGGCACCACAGTTCAAGAAGGATACTGACAAGCTGGAACGTGTCCAGAAGAGGGCAACCAAAATGGTCAAAGGCCTGGAAACGATGCCCTATGAGGAACGACTTAGGGAGCTGGGTATGTTCAGCCTGGAGAAGAGAAGGTTAAGGGGTAATATGATAGCCATGTTCAAATATATGAAAGGATGTCATGTGGAGGAGGGAGAAAGATTGTTTTCTGCTGCTCCAGAGAAGCGGACACAAGAAAGAAGATTCCACCTAAACATTACTGTGTCCAGTTCTGGGCACCACAGTTCAAGAAGGATACTGACAAGCTGGAACGTGTCCAGAAGAGGGCAACCAAAATGGTCAAAGGCCTGGAAACGATGCCTTATGAGGAACGGCTTAGGGAGCTGGGTATGTTTAGCCTGGAGAAGAGAAGGTTAAGGGGTGATATGATAGCCATGTTCAAATATATAAAAGGATGTCATATAGAGGAGGGAGAAAGGTTGTTTTCTGCTGCTCCTGAGAAGCGGACACGGAGCAACGGATTCAAACTACAAGAAAGAAAATTCCACCTAAACATTAGGAAGAACTTCCTGAGAGTAAGAGCTGTTCGGCAGTGGAATTTGCTACCAAGGAGTGTGGTGGAGTCTCCTTCTTTGGAGGTCTTTAAGCAGAGGCTTGACAGGCACATGTCAAGAATGCTTTGATGGTGTTTCCTGCTTGGCAGGGGGTTGGACTGGATGGCCCTTGTGGTCTCTTCCAACTCTATGATTCTATGATTTAAGTCCCCAATCCTGGCTCAGCTGAAGAAATGCCACCTAACTTGCTTATCCCAGCTTAGCCAGGGCTCAGTTGGCTGAGCCAAATCTGGCGATGCTCTGTTCCCACAGCTAGAGGCATAAATGCATAAATGCTTCTGAATACCAGTTGTTGGAGACCACAGGAGCAGAGGCAAATTTAGGACAGCGCAACTGGTTTCCCTGCACAGTACACAGGGCCCAAGAGAGCACCTCCCTGCCTCCTTCCCAAAGTCTAGTTAGTGCTTGGCTTTGGGAAGGATGCTTGATGACAGTGTGCTAGAGTCCCTCTGCTTCCTTCCCAAAGCCTAGTTAGCACTTGCTCAGCTTTGGGAAGGCAGCATGAGGGCGTCAAATTTTGGCATCTCACAGGGGACCATATTAACAAGGTCCACCTCTGACAGTGGTGGAGAAGTGCTCTTGTGCTCAGATCCTGCTTGCTCGTTTCCCACAGGCATCTGGTTGGCCACTGTGAGAACAGGATGCAGGACTAGATAAGCCATTGGTCTGATCCAGCAAGATCTGAGCCAAAGTAGAAATGTTGTTGTTGTTTAGTCGTTTAGTCGTGTCCGACTCTTCGTGACCCCATGGACCATAGCACGCCAGGCACTCCTGTCTTCCACTGCCTCCCACAGTTTGGTCAAACTCATGTTCGTAGCTTTGAGAACACTGTCCAACCATCTCGTCCTCTGTCGTCCCCTTGTGCCCTCAATCTTTCCCAACATCAGGGTCTTTTCCAGGGAGTCTTCTCTTCTCATGATGTGGCCAAAGTAGAAATAAGCCCCCTAAAAGCTTAAACTTCAGAGACCCTAATCCTGGAGGGGCCCCAGAAGCAAATTTAGTCCACATTGCTTTAAAAAAGAGAGTCTGGTAGACCCAATTTGAGTCATACGACTCAAATTGATTTTTTGTTTTGTTTTCAACTATCCCAAAGTCTGAGAGTCAGTAGCACAGATGTTGTAAAGGTTGTTGTAAACAATCCCACTGAAGAAGAATACAGTGGTTACCCAGACCTTGTTGCTGGTTGCAAAGTGGTCCCCATAACAGTTCGAACTTCAGAGTCCCAAAAATGTAGCTCCACCACTGACTCAGAAGGCTTCCTTTCTGCAGACATATCCCCAATGCATGGACAGTGTGAGGATGGAGCTAGCATGGGATGCAGTGAATGAGGGAGAGCCAGCAAGGGTTTCTCAATACAATTGCATGGACAGAAGAGCACTCAAAATAGGCTTTAGCTAGGCTGCAGTCCTATACTCGCTTACCAGGGAGTAAGCTCTACTGAACTTGGTGGGACTTACATCTGGGTAGATGTGTATAGGATTGCACACTGTAGTGACGTGTGATGGTGAGGATCTTATTTGTTTGCTCCTAATCCAAAAGAGTGTGAGGACTTCAGGAATGGCGGAGCAGTTAGGTAAGTGTAAGCATATATACAAAGTTGTTGCAGAAGCCCAGGTTCAACTTCAAAGGAGAAAAATCATGGGGTTTCTGATCTGACTTTCATGAGAATGAGCATTGATCCTGATTTGCTTGTGGGGTGTTTACACATCTTTCTGTTACTCATTCGTTCATCCCACACTTTTGAATGAAATTCCCCATAATTTTCCAAACCACAAAATGTCCGCTTTTTTATTTATAAAAAAGTAGATTAGTTGTGAATTAGACAGAGCTCTTTAGTGCTCTTTAATTGCGCACGCCTAACGTTCTGGTGTGTGGTTCAATTGTTTCCTCAAAATAATGGCAGTCCGGAGGCAATAATCCCTAGAAATTGCACACTGCACTTTTTGCGTGATAGAAGACCGTGTTAAAGCATCATGGTAAGGTGATCTGTTAGAGCTCTGGGAACAAAGAACATGTCAGGCAGGCAGGACATATTCTTTTGGCACTCTTAAAAATTATGCTTGTTTCTTGCTGTGTTAAGATCCGCAAGATGCAATTTGGTCATTTGTAAACTATGTCCTGTAAGGCCTAAATGAAACCCCACGTTGAATAAATGGCTGCTATACTCTTATGTCGGAATCTGCCATGATTGTGAGGGGCTAAAAATGCTCTTTTCATGGCATGGAGTACAAATATTCATCAATGATTCTTCTTCTTTCGCAGTGAAAAGATGATTGCCTCCCCAATTTTTTTGTCATCAGATAACAATACATTTATGTTGTGTGTGCATTGTATTTTCTGTCTCTAGGCTAATGCATCTCCTTTTGACGTCACTATCAATAACCCTGCATCCCTGAGTTAATCTTTCCTATTTAAAAAGATAATAGAAAAAGGCACAAAGAAGAAGACTGACTGAAAATAATTCAGACATTGCCGTTAAGATCTCTGGATTTCTGAGTTGCCTGCATATCCCTGAGCCCAATTCAAGGTATTTGTGTTGACATTAAAAGCCTTAAATGATTGGTTTCCCCATACTTTAAGAACTGTTTGACCCATTGCATATTTGCCTGATCATAGAGGTCTTGGGGAGAACCACTGCTATATTTTTGTGTATGGATCAAGTCAGAACAGGCCATATTTCTGTGTATGGATCAAGTCAGATCAAAGGCATTGTGCACTGTCTGTCTGTCTGTCTGTCTGTCTGTCTGTCTGTCTGTCTGTCTGTCTGTCTGTCTGTCTGTCTGTCTGTCTCTATATCTATCTATCTATCTATCTATCTATCATCTATATCTATCTATCTATCTATCTATCTATCTATCTATCCTGTATTGCCTTTATAAAACTCTCCCATGGGTAAATACTTCTATTCATTCAGAATTTCCTTATAGGCCAATCAGATTGTTTTGAAATTAGATTGTTATTAGGCTGTGTGGCAAAATAAGGTGGTGTAGTGGTTAGAGTGTGAGACTAGGACTTTGGAGACCAGGATGAATGAAGATCAGGAGAACCATCTTGAGCTCCTCGGAGAAAAGACAAGATATAAATGCAATAATAAATGACCATGTGGATATGGTACTTTTTGTAGTGGTCCGAAATAAAACATAATCAAACATAAGGAAGAAAGCGTAGAATTTCCGTGTGAGAGTTTTTAATAATATTTACTAAGGAGAACAATGTCAAAGTTGAAGTGAATTTGTTTCTTTGCTCAAAGAGAATGAAGGTCCCTTTGCCCCACCTCCCCCAAGAAGAGGAAAAAACCATAAATGGCAAACATTACATAGGATAGGTTAATAAATTGAACAAAACATTGAACATCCATGACAAAAAAAGCAGCATGCCAATCAAGTTCTGGTTAAAAAACGAAACCCAAAGCACAATAAAGGCTTACAAATTTAACAAACTGTCTAGTCCTTTGAAGAAATAGCAGAATATTTTTTTATTTAATTTAGTTTTCTGCACACAGTTGGCTATGAAGAAGAAGTTGCTTTACAAGTCTTGAGAAATTCTGGGAGGATGAAGGCATGAACAGATTCTTAGATTGCTCTGCTATAGTCCAACACAGAGCTATGGCACTTATGGAAGAATGATTAGTCATGTAGTGGAATCGGTATGTCTGAGCCATATGCCCCGATCTATAGACCCATGGCTGCTCATGTGCACCTCGATATCTTGTGAACATGCAACCTGATGCTCATGTGCTGCGCATACCTCAGCTACATCGGGAATCACGCGCACAATTGGGTGCTGCATGCAGAAATCTCCAACCTGATTTATTAGCTGGGGCTGCATGGCCCACAGTTCCGTAAAATATGCTGCAAATGCAACAACCAAAGGTTCAAGGTCAGGAAGAGGAGGAATTGGAGGAATTGTATGGAGGAACTGGACTGAGATCATGTACAGTGGTGCCTCACTAGACGAATTTAATTCTTTCCACGGGTCTATTCTTATAATGAAAAATTCGTCTAGCGAATCCCATAGGAATGCATTGATTTTTGGGGGGATTTTTTTTGCCCATAGGAACGCATTAATTGAATTTCAATGCATTCCTATGGGAAACCGCGATTCGCTAGACAAATTTTCCGTAAAACGAATTCAACCTCCGCTAGAAAAAACTTTCTTTAAGCGAAAAATTCGTCTTACGGGGCGTTCGTTAAATGAGGCACCACTGTATTTACTATTTAAAAAATAAGTACCCCACCTTTTTCTCCGGAGAGACTCAAACAATAATAAAACAATTTTGTGATTTTTAGGTTGTAACTGCCCTGAGACCTGCGGGTATAGGGTGCTGCACAAATTTATTTATTTATTTAACAAACAGAACGGAGCAAACATAATCCCTAAGCCACACAATAATTCACTCACATCCCAAAGTGAACAATATCTTTAACTAATAAATTTGTCTTTGGTTGTCTATGCAGTAGAGGTGAGGATGCTGCCTTGTATCAAGTCCATCTTGGGGCAGATCTGCACCCATCGTTTATAACGTTATAAAAACGTGTTATTAAAATGCGACACCAGGGGGTGCTGCAGAGCAGCGAGCCACCGGCAATGGGAAACTGCATCAAACGTTTTAAATGTTTTCAAATATAACGTTCTATAAGATCAATGGAGATCCGGCCACAGTCAGCACTGTCTCTAGGACTGCAGACAAGAAACATTTCCCAGCCTTACCTGGAGACATCAGGGACTGAACCTGGGAACTTCAGCACTGAAGGCAAATACTCTACTGCTGAGCTAGGGCTGAGATAGTCACCCAGAAGAAGCAAGTAACATTTTATTGCCTGACCGCGCAGGCTTGAATTTCCATTTCTTATTTAACCAGGTTAACATTTCAGCTCTCCTTCCTCACCCAACAGCAGACTGGCCCAGCTGCAGCTGCAGATTTGACTGGCTTATGTGTATGTATACCACTAGCCCCAACCAATGATCAGAGAAAGTGAAAGGTATACTTCCACAACAACTGGTGGATACCCCAGTGGATACCGTACAGCCCCAGCTGCTTTGCACTCACTGTTGGATCTGGGCCCCGCTCTTCTGCATTCATTTCAAAGCAGAGGGGCCTTCTCTGGGTTCCTCCCAGGCTTTGAAACTCCCTCCCTCCTCCTGTTGGCCGGGGGAGACTTTCCCGTTCCAACAGGCTTTGGGAATCAACTGATTTTAATGAAAGGGCTGGTGCCATGATGTTTGTACTGGAATTATTGGTATGTTCAAAACAGGTTTTATATATGTATACAGTGGTACCTTGGGTTACAGACGCTTCAGGTTACAGACTCCACTAACCCAGAAATGATACCTCAGGTTAAGAACTTTGCTTCAGGATGAGAACAGAAATTGTGTGGCGGCAGCACGGCAGCAGAGGGAAGCCCCATTAGCTAAAGTGGTACCTCAGGTGAAGAACAGTTTCAGGTTAAGAACGGACCTCCAGAACGAATTAAGTTCTTAACCCAAGGTACCACTGTATAGCTTAAATTCTACCAGTGTTTAATTGTATTTTAATGATTGATTGCCATATGTTTTTAGCGGTTCTTGTTTTTATCTGTAAGTTGCCTTAAGTCCCAGCAGGAAAAAAGAATGGGGTGAATATAATAATAATAATAATAATAATAATAATAATAATAATAATAATACAGTCATACCTTGGAACTCAAACAGAATCCATTCCGGAAGTCCGTTCAACTTCCGAAACATTTGAAAACCAAAGCGCGGCTTCTGATTGGCTGCAGGAAGCTCCTGCAGCCAATCGAAAGCTGCGGAGGCGGAGGCCCCCGTCGGCTTCCAAAAGAACGTTCAAAAACCGGAACAGTCACTTCTGGTTTACGATCGTTTGGGAGCCGAAACTCCCAAGGCTTTCGGGAGCCGAGCTACTGTGCTTTTTAAAAGGTACTTTTACCTTTTAGGGGAAAAGGTACCACTACTTACCATGCCACAATTTAAATATTTGGTCGGGAAACGTGCTGGTGTTGTGTAGCCTTGAGTACCCCCAGAAAAAAGCACTAATCCTCATTATCATCTGTCCACAGAGAGGAATGAGCATGTCAACCAGCTCCCTCCATTTAAATGAAGAAGGAAGCCAGTCTGTCAGAGCTCCCTGTGAGCATCAGGATGCATGCGTGTTGCAGAACCAGGCATATATATCACAAACACACACACACACCTTGGAATCACTTAAAAATGGTATTTACTAGTACAGTACAGAAGTGAAAGTGGTAGAAAGAAGGACAGAGTAGGCGCATTGCGCAGTGCCAGTTCTGTCAATGTTATACAGCAGTGAGGGCTATTAGATGTGCCATTGGGGCACTTCTTCTATTCAAAGGCTCACTGCCTGGCAGCTGCCTCCAACAGCATCGAAGAATCCAGTTTTGAAGTGCTGGTAGCTGAACACGCAAGCCTAGTCTAGAGTTTATAGTTGCTAACTGTACAAAACATTCCCAAAGTGTGAAAAGTCTGCTTTCAGTCTGGCACTGCAGTTGACATTCCATGCTATCGGGAGCAGAGGGAGGGAGGGAGGGAGGGAGGGAGGGAGGGAGGGAGGGAGGGAACGGCAGATGACAGGCAATTAACCCCATTTCAAATAGGTAAACGCCTTTGACGCACAGTCTTAAAACGCTGCCGTGTGGCTTGAGATTGACCCTGCATGGACAATGTTTAAGAAAGCGCCCTTCTCATGCTGGGCTTCTGTTCTCCACCTGCACACAATTCCCAGTTAACTGCGGTTCCAAGAAAAGCAGAATGGCCCTTAATTTTCAGATGTCACCTCAATTTCAGATGTGGTGTGTGCAGCATTGAAATCTAGTTCTTACTACACCTGCACTAAACCTGCATTGAAGGCTGTGGTCTAAACCACTGAGCCTCTTGGGCTTGCCGATCAGAAGGTTGGCGGTTTGAATCCCCGCAATGGGGTGAGCTCCCGTTGCTCTGTCCCAGCTCCTGCCAACGTAGCAGTTCGAAAGCACGCCAGTGTAAGTAGATAAATAGGTACCACTGTGGCGGGAAGGTAAACGGCGTTTCTATGCTCTCTGGCACTTGTCATGGTGTCCCATTGTGCCAGAAGCGTTTTAGTCCTGCTGGCCACATGACCTGGAAAGCTGTCTGTGGACAAATGCCAGCTCCCTCGGCCTGAAAGTGAGACGAGTGCCACAACCCCATAGTCACTTTTGACTGGACTTAACTGTCCTTGGGTCCTTTACCTTTACCTACCAGCTCAGACTGCTGGTAGGGGCTTGTATGATCCAATTCTCCTCCACCTAAAAAGAAATCACAGCACATAGAAAACAGGGGGAAAGATTCCTAAGCTACTCTTCTCCCTGAAATATATTTTCCCATGCTCAGGGATTTGTTTTGTGTCCAGTGCTATAAGTCGCCCGCTACAGTTTAAAGTAGTACAACCCAGGTACAGATTTAGCAATTCAGCAACAAGTAGGTCTGAATAAGGATGCATAAGGATGGTTAAGCATCAGAGAGCTTATGTTTCCCCCAAAGTAATGTTTTGCAAAATTGTGTTCTGGGACACCCTTGGAATACAAGCCCTATTGGGGGCAAACGGTGGGATTCTAAATAACAGGACTGGCCCAGGGCGAAACAGGAGGAAAACGCTGGCACCCTGTCTCTTCATTTACATCTTCTCTTCATTCTTATCTTCAGCAACATCTGTTTACAACATCTTTAGCACCTCACGGTATTGGAAACAACGTTGAATTTATCTTTGTTGGTATCTCTATGAACCTATCCAAAAGAATATCTAAAGACGGAGTTTTACATCTGGAAAACATATCAGAACTGGACATTCAGATGAAGTTAAACATTTAACAGTATATTGGTTGTTTTCAGAATTGTCAGTTTGTAAGTTTCTGTGGCTTTCACATAAAGCTTTATTTATACAGTATACAGATTTGTCTCAGAAGTTTGATAAATAACATATGCTGATCAATGCATAATTGCTTTAGAGTTCATTGCGTATCGCCCATAGGGTTGCCAGACTCAATAGAGGACAGGACTTCTGTGCCTTTAATTGCCCTGCTCTCATTTGAGTCTGGGAACCTTAAAGAGAAACCAGCAGACCCTTTGCTTGGAAATTAAACAAAGGGTCTGCTGGTTTCTCTTTAAGGTTTCCAGACTCAAAAGAGAGCAGGGCAATTAAAGGCACAGAAGTCCTGTCCACTATTGAGTCTGGCAACCCTAATCGCCCATGTGTTGCATGTTTTATGTCATACGAAGAAGGTTGTAGGGCAGGATAGCCAATACGATGCCCCCCCCAGATGCTGTTGGACTTCAGCTCTCATCAGTTTTAGTCAGCATGGCCAATGGTCAATGTTGACAGGAGTTGTAGTCCAGTAGCATTCAGGGGCATAGCTGTCAAGTTCTCCCTTTTTTTAATATTCCCTTATGCTGAATAGACTTCCTCGCGAGAAAAGGGAAAACTTGACAGCTATGTTCAGGGAGCATCATGTTGGCTACCCCTAGTGTGGGACAAAGGGAACTCCTCCTCCTCCTCCTCCTCCTCCTCCTCCTCCTCCTCCTCCTCCTCCTCCTCCTCCTCCTCTGCATGCTTTGACAGCATATCAGGTGGTGAACAACCCACCACCCACCACTGGTCAAATAAAATGCCTTCTTTACAGAAAGTGTTAATGAGTTCCAGAATAATTCTGGTTGCTGCTGGATCAGACTAAAGGCCCTACGTAGTCCAGTATTTTGTTCTCATGGTGTGCTGCTGGAACATGATGCATAGAAAGGCGGCTAAGTTAGGGGTTGGGGAAAACAAATCTGTGATATGGTCTGAGGGAATGTGATACAGCAACCTTGCTGAAGCTAAGCAGATTTGGGTCTGGCCTCTGCCTGGATAAGACTATCTTAAAAGCTTACGTGTGCCACCTTGAGTTCCAAGCTTTAGCTACTCCATATCACGATGAGAACACATGAAGCTGTTTTATACTGATTCAGACCATCGACCCTTCTAGCCCAGCATTGTCTCTGCTGACACCAGCCCTCCAGAGTTTCAAGGAGGAGTGTTACTGATCCCCTGCCTGAAATGTGGAGGTCTACTGCCAGTCACTGTAGACCAGTGCAGACCTTGCTGTAGACAAGATGGAGCTGGATGGACCAATGGCCTGACTCAATATGGGCAGCTTCCTGTCTTCCTAAGGTTCTTTCCTGTCACCTTCTTCCCGATCCTTCTTTTAAGAAGATTCCACCTCAACATTAGGAAGAACTTCCTGACAGTAAGAGCTGTTTGGCGGTGGAATTTGCTACCAAGGAGTGTGGTGGGGTCTCCTTCTTTGGAGGTCTTTAAGCGGAGGCTTGACAGGCATATGTCAAGAATGCTTTGATGGTGTTTCCTGCTTGGCAGGGGGGGGGTTGGACTGGATGGCCCTTGTGGTCTCTACCAACTCTATGATTCTATGATTCTAATGGGGGATGGCAAGAATTGAACCTAGGACCTTTTGAAACTTTCTGTCAAGTTTCCCAACTCTGTTAGCTAAAACAATGTCTTTCTTAGCCAGAACTTCCAGTGTGCCTCTTTTTATCATGGTGCAGTGCCTCTCCTTCAGTTTCTCAGCTACTTTCTCCCCCCATGAATGAAGGTTGTGTTTCTCTACCTCCTTTGCAGGACAGTTCATAATTTCAGTGGGTATGGGGCTGAGTTAACCTTATCATAGCAAGGTGGCTGAGGGTAGTGTGGTCTGACTCAGTAGAAGGTAGCATCCTGTGACTTCTACAACAACAATGGACAGCTGTGTCAGGAGAGTGAAGACAGCTTCCCTGGCTTACCAGACTTCCAGGCAAGCCCAGCTGAGGTTTATAGGAAGCGTGGGGGACACAAAAGAGCTGCAGGATGTAGACTTCCGTAAAGATGAAATGAAAAGAACTGATACTCATTTTTTTAAAAAAGCAACAAAAAACTGGCCATCTTGAAAGTAAGGTAAAGTGCAAAACAAAACAAAACCCTGCTCATGAGAATGTTACCCAAATGTTCTCTCCTGTTGGATAATTTTTGGATGCAATTTCTTTTCTTGTGAATTGACAGCAAATGTTAGGGTGGGGTGGGGGAAACACAAAGAAATATTTGGCACAGCACTAACATATCTACTAATGATATCATTTAAAATGTTCTGTGCCCTGAAACGAACTCCTTGTGAAAGCATTCTAGGCATCAGTGAGATTTCAGCCATGCCATCATGACACAATAAGTGCAGGAGCTTGGCGGATTCTCACTTAGAGGTGGTTTTTGTACAACTGCTGAAACCTCATCGTAACTCCTGAAATTTGGGTCTAGGACTTTTGCCGTCTGAAGAAACTGCAGGATCTTTTTTTTTTTTGCCGGAGAGCACATAACAGAGACATAAATATTCCATGCCCTCGTCGTGTTTTACAAGCTCAGGTCAACTTGCTACTAAGCAAGAAGAAAATCATTTTGCTCTTACATCTTATTAGTGATATCCTTTACAATGTAATTAAAAATAGCACTTGTGCTGGAGGTTAGATCAAGCCCGTTGCAGTTACAAAATATTTACAATAAAATAGACTTCGGGTCATAAGGCCAAGATTTATCCGTCCCCCGTCCTCCATTGCCCCCAGATGTAGCTAATAGCATAGCAAAGGAGCCGAATGAAGGGGTGGGGAGAAAAAGTCAATGACACATTATACAATTTGACATCAATTCCTCACATGCTTGATAAACCTTGAGGCAACCTCTGTATTTAGTATGGTAGCATTCATAGTACCAGCTGGTGAAAACAACAATTCCCAACAGATTAGGAAATGGGATTTCCCCCCAGCTCCAAGAGAAAGTCCTGCAGAAAAATGCAATATACAAGATTCGTAACATATTTACAATCTTTTATTTCTGCACAGAGAAAAGTCTCTTTAAAACTCTTCACCTCATGCACCAATTAAAAATAAATAAATAGAAGCACACAGACAAAAGTTAACCCTGTTTGAATTCAGACATGTCCTCAACCATTGGGAGGGGAGAGAGGTAGCGAAGCCACATTCATAGAATCATTGTAGAGTTGCAAGGGATCCTGAGGGTCATCTAGTCCAACCCCCGGAAATGCAGGAATCTGAACAAAAGCATCCATGACATCTTGTTCGTTATGTTTGACTAGCAAACGTTCTGTCATTATGACTGGTGTGGTGTGGATGACTACAGGGCAATTAAGCAGGTGGAGAGGAGGAGACCAGCCTGCTCTCTGTGTTGCCCCAGCCACTGAGAATCAAGCCCTGCTCTTCATCTACATAGTGCCACATTGGGTTCTGTCTCTTGGTCATACTAGACTGTGACACAACAGTAGGATTTCGATATAGCTAGATCAGGGGTCAGCAAACTTTTTCAGGAGGGGGCCAGTCCACTGTCCCTCAGACCTTGTGGGGGGCCGGACCAACCCTCTCCCGAAAGGACCTCTTCGGCACTGCGCCATCGTTATTGTCTACCTCAGCCTCAGGGTCCCACTTAGCTCTTGGCCGTACGCAGCCGCCTCAGAGGGAAGGAAGGGGCGTCGCCCAGAGGCGTTCGCGGCTTAGGATTGGCTGCTTCCTGCAGCCAATCCGAAGCTGCGCCAGCATCATGGAAGTCAGTCCCTGTGCAGCGAGGCCTCCACACCGTGCCGGTTTAGCATGGAGACCGACTGAGCAGGCGGCAGGGGCTGCAGAGTTCGCGGGCCGGATTTATGAGCCCGGTGGGCCGCATCTGGCCCCCGGGCCATAGTTTGCTGACCCCTGAACTAGATCATCAAAGCCCATCAAAAGCTTCTGGTTGAGCATAGACCAGATCAAAAATTACAGAGCGAAACCACACTGTCAGGGAATGAACTGAAGAGGAGGCTTGGGAAGCAGCCCCTCCTTCCCCTTTGCTTCCCTCGGAGGAGGAGGGGGAGTGGGGGGAACCGGTTCCTCTTTCTCCAGTAGTTTCCAGAGAAGAGGGAGACAGTAATTAATAATAATAATAATAATAATAATAATAATAATAATAATAATAATAATAATTTTATTATTATTTATACCCCACCCATCTGGCAGGGTTTCCCCAGCCACTCTGGGTGGCTCCCAACAGATCACCTAAAACAGAATAAACGTCCCTAAGCATGGCTGCCTTCAGATGTCTTCTAAAAGTCCGGTAGTTTTTTATTTCCTTGACATCTGGTGGGAGGGTGTTTCACAGGGCGGGCGCCACTACCGAGAAGGCCCTCTGCCTGGTTCCCTGTAACCTCACTTCTCACAGTGAGGGAACTGCCAGAAGGCCCTCGACACTGGACTTCAGCATCCAGGGTGAACGATGGAGATGGAGACGCTCCTTCAGGATTGTATTACAGCAAAACACAGAGCTGCCAAGTTATGAGATCTTAGGGGAAGGAGGGGAAGTTGGAGAACGGCCAGAAGAGACTTTCTCAGAGAGCACAGAAGCTCCACCCTCACTTGTCACTCACTCAGAATTCAAAAGCAAAGGACTCAATGACATTTGACTCCTTAAGCCTCCCATACAGCCATGGGCTGTTGCTGGGGAAGGAAGGAGAGGGGCTCAGAGTAAGCAACGTCACCATGGTGTGCCTCGCTCCAGAATTGCTGAATAAAAACCACAAATAAGAATTCTCTGGTTTCTTCTTTGATCCTTGATGCTACCGGGGGAGGAGAGAATCCATCGAGCCTGACACACACATTCCCTATGCCTCATATAACACGAGGGGAGGTGCCCCATATGAGTTTGACAGAATCTGCCCATCTCCAAGTTAGGCATGAGCTAAACTGCCGATTCCATCTTGTTTCATTCTAACTGGCACTCAGTCATAGCTCTGCCTTGTCCCATTTTGTGTGGACTTCTTTTTGTCAGAACAGACCCGAAGTCCATGTTTAGGCTGCCTGCATTTCGTATCCACATTTCACATAAAATATGCCACTTTCGATGCTTTTATCCTTAAGATACCAATGTGTGTTTTTGTGCACACTTTTCCCAGACCGAAACTATATTGCAAAATCTGGAGATGTGCTTAACTATATTGCAAAATCTGGAGATGGCAGCAGCATGCTGGTCTGCAAGTGAGCTCAGACTAGGTTGGTCCACTGCGAAAAGCAGACCAATATACACACACACACACACACACACACACACACACACACAGTGGTGCCTGGCTAGACGAATTTAATTCGTTCCACAGGTCTTTTCTTATAACGAATGCATTGAATTTTTATTTATTTATTTTTTTGCCCATAGGAACACATTAATTGAATTTCAATGCATTCCTATGGGAAACCGCGATTTGCTAGACGATTTTTTCATAAAACGAACTTGTCTAGCGAGGCAACCTCTGCTCGAAAAATCCTTTCATTAAGCGGAAATTTCGTTAAGCAGGGCATTCGTTAAGCGAGGCACCACTGTATATATATATATATATATATATATATATATATATATATATATATATATATAGTTTGGCCCGCCACTTGGTCTGAGGGACGGTGGACTGAAAAAGCTTGCTGACCCCTGTTTTAGAGTTATTGCCAGCATGGTAAGTTGCACATGCTGAACAAAATGCACATCGCATGTGTATCTTTGGTTGGAAATACAGTAAATGCAATCCCTTCACGGAAACCCATTATTTAAGAGAGAATAAAATGCTTGAGAGAACACACCTCTCTGTTCTGAAAGCAGTAGGTGTCTGAAGTGTCATCATCTTCCCCCTGCTCCCCCCCCACTTTTTGCATTATGAACATTAAACTTCAGTTTTCTTTTCTTTCCCTGACATATTAAGTATATATAGATATATATTCAAATGCTGGTATTAATTCTGTAAATCTTCAAAACGGAGCTGATAATTTCTTAAATATGCAACTATACAGAGGTCTCCACACAGTTTCGGTATATCCTTCCTGAGTTTCAAAGTCACACTAAAAACATATAGCCTCTGCCAAAGTTTACTAAAATAGCTTTTCTTCTTTGCCATATCAGAATTAATTGCCCCTTGCATTTACAGGGTCTTTACAATGGGAGGTTGCGAGAGGGAACTGAATCAATGTTAGGCAGTAAAGTGTCAGAAAAAAGGTAAAGAACATACAGTTTTTCTACAGTTGAAAAACGAAGTATTGCTCATAAAAGGGAACATTCACCTTGAACGAACAATGAGCGTGATTCAGTCAAAGTCAAATACTTCTGAAGCCCAAAGAATTCTGGATACTGTAGTTTGTCACAAGTGCTGGGAATGCTAGCTCTGCAAAGGTTAAACTACAGCTCCCAGGATTCTTTGGGGGTTGAGGTGTGCCTTAAACAAGTTTGCAGTCTAAGGGGGCAAGCCAAACCCCAGCGGCAAATTGCAGAGGGCAGAAAGGGGCGCAGAGTAGCAGAGCCACCATTCCATTTACAGCCTTGTCCTGGTGGCAGGCGATGAAGGTTGGGCAAGAGGATTGTTGTGCCAGCCTGGAGCTCATGCAGCCATCATGCCCAAGTAGAACTAGATGCCATCTCATGACAGCAGTGGGACAAGCTGTCACAATGCCCAAACTGGACGATTGTTCACCACATGATAGGTCAGCCATGTCAGCTCAGAGTTGGAATGGACAAATATGCAAGTGCCAGTTTCTCATCCCCCCCCCCAAAAAAAACCCCAAGTCTGGTTTGCCCCATTTCTGCATCGCGTTGTGAACTGTGTTATAAATCTGCATGCAAAATTTGTACTCGTTTAAGCGCTCGTTTTTGTACTAATGCACACATTTTTGCAATAATTCCCCCCTAATATTTTTGAACATTATTTTTTTTTACTAATATGCTTGTTCCTCTTATACAGGCTTTTCTTTGTATGAGTATTCTGCTTGGGAAATGGCACCATTTGGAGGAGTGTCAATTCAAATGATAGCTGTAGTTTTGGTTTGCACATAGTTTCAGAAGGTCCAGATTTCATTGATCTGCATTAAAATGAACGGATTTATCTTTCTTTGTCTGTCCCCTAAAGCTTGGGGACAATATCTGTTCTATACTATACATAAGACAGGGCTGGATTCAGCTGAAGACGCAGTCATTAATTTTCTTTTCCCTGAAAGGAGGGGAAATTGTTAGAAGTCACCATCCACACCACGTCCTCACAAGACAGTGCAAGCATTCTGCTTCCTGAGAACCATATTTTGTACAAACGTTGAAGGACCCTGGTAGACCTGCTGTTTCTACATCAAAGTCCACGGCTGGCTTCAGCCTGTTGGTTTGTTTACCTTCTTCCTCTGTATCTGAATCCCAACTTCATATTGATACCTAGCTATCAAATATAGAAAGATGTAAACAGAAGGTGCGTTGTCAAGAAGACAAGATTCCAGCCGTCACAGCACGCTCCTTCGGTGGGGGACAAGACAGGGCAGGGTAAGCAGGAACAAGATGTACAACTTTAAGAAAAGCATTGTTGGAATTCACAAAACGGTGCCCTTTTGCGCCCACTGTCCCCTTATCTACAAGGTCTCAGTTTTGAACTGGTCATTGTTATTTAAAGCAGGAGACGGTTTGCTCTTCTGAACTTCGGTCCCTGCTTTGGAAGTGTCATGAAAAAGCAGCCTCGGCACCCACAATGACATTAAGATCCGTTTGTATTCCTTCCGGAAGTTTTGGTTCAGAAGTCCATAGATTATTGCGTTAAGGCAACTGTTGAAGTAGGCCATGAAGTAGCTCACCACAAACAACCACTCGGGAACCCTGGGCGCTATTCCAGACGGGTTTATGGCCACAGCCAGCCCAATGAAGTTCAGCGGCGCCCAGCAGAAGGCAAAGATCACAAACACAACAAACATGGTGACAAAGTTCCTGAAGTCACTCGGCTTCAGCCTCAGCTTGACTTCTGATTTTACTCTCCTCCGCACTTGGATCACCAGGATCCAGATTCGAAGGTAGCAGAAGCACACGATGCCGATGGGCACGACGAAGTGGATGACGACCACAGCGATGGTATAGTAGGAGCTGGCTGTCTGGGTGAAGGTGCACGAATAGATGCGCGGGTCGTACGTGAGAGAGCCGACGAAAAAATTGGGCACCGTGGCGATAACCGTCAGCACCCAAATCAAGCAGACGTACAGCATGGTGTTCCACCAGCTGTACACTTTGTCATATGTGAAACTGTGGCATATGTAGCAGTACCTGTTGATTGCGATGGCAGTGATGTTGAAGATGGAGCCGATGACGCTCAGTCCCATCACAAAGCCGCTTGCTTTACAGTGCATATCCCCCAAGGACCAGCCATTGTGGAAGATGGCCATGAGCACTAAGGGGAAAGGGTACAAGGCCACCACTAAGTCTGCCAGGGCCAGGCTCACCACAAATGCATTACCTAGGAGAAGGAGAGAGAAAGAGGGGGAAAAACACACACATCATAATAATAATTCATTGGACATCCCAACTCACAGGAAACTAACAAACAACAATAAGGAGCAACAGAATACCAGAATTTCATGCCTGTTAAGACTGAAAATCCAACTCTAAAATACAGGACCCTCCCCCTCAAAAAAACTGAATATTGTGTTCTACCTATGCCCACCTGAAGAGTCTTAGGGACAATCACCCAAACACAACACTATGTCTTCACATAATGGTCTTCAGAGGGTGCAATTGGGAGGGGGGAGGTTGGTGGCTGCCTCTCAGTAATAGTCAGGAAGATATCTGCTGTTGATCTGCCAGTAAGTCTCCCTTCCGGCCCCTCAAAATGGTGGAAGTCCCCTCACTTTTGCCGTCATGATTTGTGATTTAAACTCAAGGATACCCAAAGTTGAACCCCTTCAGATGTTATTGGATCCATCATCCTTCAACGTTGGCCACGCTGACTGATGGGAGTTGGGGGGGGGGTCCAACATCTGCAGGGCACCATCTTGACTACCCCTGGTATAAACTTCACAACAGCATGCCTGTCAGTTCATAATCTTCTTTGACTCTGCTAACTGATCAGGATGCTGGCAGATGGAATGACCATGCCCATTCATTTCTCAGAACTGCAAAGAAAGCCCTCCATCCCACAATGGGGGAAATTGCTTCTGGGTTTCAGGAAACCTCAGGAGGGGGAAGTGCTCTTGTGTTAGGGTCCTGCTTGTAAGCTTCCCACAGGCATGTGTTTGGGCACCGTGAGAACAGGGTTCTGGACTAGAGAGGCCACTGGCCTGATCCAATAGGCTGTTCTTGTGTTCCTATGGCCTTAACCAAGCCATTTGTATCTTAAGTTTCCTGTCCCTAAAATGGGCGCAACATCCAAGATTTATAATGAACTCAAGAAGGTGTTGAAAAACACATTTATTAAGAAACCAGAAGCATTTCTAGTGGGCATTGTCGGTAAAGAGATTCCTAAGAAAAATGTTTCTTTTTTTATGTATGCCTCGATGGTGGCAAGAATTTTACTAGCCAAGAACTGGAAATCCCATGTATTACCAACAGTTGATGACTGGCAGATGAAGATGATGGCTGAGATGACCGGAAGGATCCGCAACCGGGGAGAAGAAGCGGCAGAAGAAGAATGGAAAGATTTCAAGCTATATTTTAAAAAAATATGCAAAAGTTACATATTAAGATCAGAATTAGGATAAAAAGAAACTGTGGAATGTATGAATATGTTAAGTAGAAAGGAGTAAAATAAGTTTAGAAAATGTTATTAAAATGTATTAGAAATTGCTAAAAATTAATCTGGTAAAGAACCACAGTAGATGGGAGCCCGAGGGGGTCCCCATATATAATGTGAATGAAAAAGGAATAAGTAATTCGGATTTCTGTGTTTATTTTTTCTTTTTATTGTTGTTATTGTAGTGCCTTGTTATATTTTCTGTTGTGTTATTCTTTGTTGTGATTATTTTTTTAAAAAAAAATATTAAAAATTATTATAAAAAATAAAATAAAATGGGCGCAACACCAATTTCCTTTGCAGGGTTTGCTTATGAGGGCGAAATTACTCCTTTTGCAAGCTTAAAAAAGAAAAGAAAGGAATGATAGCTAACAGCCCATGTTATGGACTGATGGTTCATGATGCAGTCCGTTTGCTAAAGCTAAGCATGTTTGGGTCTGGTCGCTGCCTGGATGGGAGACCACTGGCTTGAGTTCCATGGAAAAAGAGAGACAGGATTTAAAGGTATCAGATAGAGATATTCTTGAACAGTGACTGTAAGGGGGACTCCCTACAGGGAGCCAGCCCCCATCATCCTGACATCTACCTCATCAAGTACAGAGAGCACCAGTGGTTCTGAAGCAGCCAGAGGGGGAGGGAGAGACTCGGAGGGAGAGAGAAATCAGAGTGAGGAACAATGGGAAAGCTCGGAGGCGGAGGGATGCAGGCAGACGCTTGGGGATACTGCAGAACCAGGGAACCGACTGCTGAGGGAGGAAGCTGAAAGGGCATTGCTCCTTCCGGCGCCAGAAGTAAGGAGAGCGCCACAACGCAGGTCAAGGGGGCGGCGTTTTGGGGGTGCCCAGACTACTTTGCTGGCATAGGAACAGACGTACGCCATTGCCGGATTCTGATTCGGGATGAGAGGTCATGTTTTAAGCTGTCTCTACACTGTAAATACTTTGCACAATAAAAGTCTTTAAAGACAAACTGGACTCAAGCGGAGTTACTCTAGAGTAGCCACGATGACCCTCTGACAGTGACAATGAAATATTTGCCTCTTCTGATAAATGGCACAAATTGAACTGACCTACAGGAATGTACTTTCCTTTGAGTGATGATGAGCTGCGTTCTTTCAACCCCTTTATGTTCTGCCACCGGAGCAATTTGGAAAGAAAGCACCTCCTCTATACCCTACCGAAATGCTGACAACAATGTAGAAAACTCAAAGCAACGAGAAGCCAGTGAAAAGAAAAGCTTTCAAATGCTCAGAAGTTTCTGGGATCCTTGAAATGCATTCCTCCCCCTCCTGGCAAAGGAATGGGAGCTCTTTGTCAATCTTTAAATGATGTTCCTTTCATCACTTTGCGCTCTCTCTACAAAAAGCAATTCCTTTCTCCCCGCCTCCCAACAGCAGGATATTAAAATTGATATTTGCAAAAAAAAAAAAAATACGGAGCGCATTTCTCACAACATTTCTTCTGCAGAGTTTGCGGGATGAAGACCAAGTCAAATCCGCAGTGGCTTCCCAGCTGTATTTATGATAGGAAAGCTCTCAATAGTAGGTTTTTGATATCTGGGCAGTAATGGGTATTGGGAGGGGGGCTTTAATTGGATCGCTGTTTGCTTGCCTGCTTTTATGAAAATAAAAGTAATATACACCACTTTGCCCCATATATGCCCACTCAACCCCTTTGATCTGTCGACCTGGCACTATTAGAAGTGCCTCATAATACTCATCCTGCAGTCGTGTTAGAAATCGGTCATTTGGTGTGGTTGGTACATAAACTTTGGAACTCCCTGCCTATTGACACCAGGAAGATGCTTTTGTTATTTTCTCTTTTGGGTGCCTGCTTAAAACATTTTTGTTTAGGCAAGTCTACCCAGATACACAGGACTCAGCATGTTTTCATCCCTTTTACTATTAATTTTAATTAATGTTTTAAATTGTTTTAACTGTTGTTTTTACTGATGATTTTAATATTTCTTGTACACCATTTGGAGGTCTTAATATTATCAAGTGGTATAGAACTCTTGTTCAGTAAATAATAACTTGCTTTTTATTTTATTTTTTAAAATGCACTTATCCATCCATCAATCTGAAATTTTTATAGAGTTGGAGAACACCTCAGAGGTCATCTACTCCAACCCACTGCTAAACAAAGAGTGTAATCCCTGGTAGATAATCACACCATACTTCATACACATCCAAGGATGAAGACTGTTCCTCTTACCATTACAAAGTTCCTCCTAATGTTTATCCAAAATCTGCTGGTCCTAGTTCTTCCCTCTGGTACAACAGGGGGCAAGGTTGCTTCCACACCTTTGCGTTTAACGCACTTTTATACCACTTTGCCTGCCATGTTTCACCGCAAAGAATCCTGGGAACTGTAGTTTGCTATGGGCACTGAGAGCAGTTAGAAGACACCCCACACACACACACACTGCAGAGAGTTATAATCCCTAGAGTCAATTCCTTTTCCAAAGGACTGGCAATTGCAGGTCTGTGAGAGATATGGTGGTCTTCTAACAACTCCCAGTACCTCTAAGAAGCTACAGTTTCCATATTCATTTGGGGGAACCCATGATATGAGAATGCCATAGTGCAGGTGTGACCCAAGTCGGCTCCATCTACTGGGGGACAGCCCCTCAGATAGTTGAAGGTCATTAAAATGTCCCCCACAGCCGTTGCCTGAATATTCTCCTCCAGCCTAAACACAGTCCAGAGTTTCAAATGGCCTCGTCTTGTTTATAAAACTGGAATGGTGCATTCAGAGACTTCTGCTCACAGTTTAGGGTTGGCATATTTTGAAGAGCAAAAAAAGAGGACGCTGTGACGGCTCTCGTTTTAAGTACCCTTACAACCAGCAATTATGTCTATGTCTCATCCAGAAGGTATAGCCAGACACATTTTGGCGAATTTTAAAGATGTCCATCCGGACAGAAATTTTACCCCTGACAAAGAGGACATGCCCTGGAAAAAGAAGACACAGGGCCTTCTCAGTAGTGGCACCCGCCCTGTGGAACGCCCTCCCACCAGATGTCAAAGAGAAGAACAACTACCAGACTTTTAGCAGACATCTGAAGGCAGCCCTGTTTAGGGAAGCTTTTAATGTTTAATAGATTATTGTATTTTCATATTCTGTTGGAAGCCGCCCAGAGTGGCTGGGGGAACCCAGCCAGATGGATGGGGTATAAATAATAATATATTATTATTAATTATTATTATTATTATTATTTATTTTATTATTATTTATTATTATTATTATTATTATTATTATTATTATTATTATTATTATTATTATTATTATTATTATACCATAGCTCACTGCACCTCTGATGGTGCCTGGTTTTGCTTCTAGCCCCCCCCCCCCAAGTATGTGTCTCTTGGAAAGTTGACTAGAAGGAAATGTGGCCTCTGGAAAGGCTGAAAAAGGCCCTTCACCTCTGTTTTATGCATCCTAACAAGAATCATTTACAGGTGTAAGGTGGAAGCATGCCCCTGATTTTTAATACAGAGGGGTGCTGAAAATGCATATTGGCTATGCTTTATGGCTATGCTTCCGCCCCCATGATGGAAGATACTCAGTATTTCCGTTACGGTGCCTCCTTGTGTGTGTCCTTGGTACCTTTACCTATGCAGGGTTATGCCCCAAATAAACGTAGCCTTAATTAAACCAGTTGCCCTTTCTTTGTAGTTTGGGGAATGCATATGCAATTTTGTTTTGTTTTGAAAGATTAAAATATAGATTATGCAAAGCCAGTCCCAGTGGGGAGAAGAGGCATCTTATTGCCAGCTGATGTGGAACAAAATATATGCAGAAGTAAGTTGCCATGAACAACAGCAGCAGCAACAATGGAAATCTGCCAGATACATTAATGGAGAACTGCAGCTACAGTTGTCAGCACACCAAAAACGGAGAGATGCTAATATCTAGAGGTGAAACTCTGAACTTACCATTATATCCTTCTGACTGTGAACAAAATATAACCAAGTATAGTGATGCCTCGCAAGACGAATGCCTCTCGCAACGAAAAACTCGCAAGACGGAAGCTTTTTGCGTTTTTTTTTTGGTGACTCGCAAGATGAATTTTTCTATGGCCACGCTTCGCAAGACGAATTTTTTTGCATATTTTTTTTTTCTTTTGGTTTGTTTTAAATGCTATGGGAAACTGCGCTTCGCAGGACAAAATTTTCGCAATACGAAACGACTCGCAGAACGAATTAATTTCGTCTTGCGAGGCATCACTGTATAGGACCAAGATGAGGATTGCAGAGCAGAGAGTGAGTCCTGACATGATAAAGGCGCTGTGGTTGAGTGGATCCCGAGTCCAGGAATTGTGTATGGCAGCCTGTTCTAGATGGCGTTGTGTTGCACCCTTCCTTAAGGAACAGGTATACAGCCTGAGTTTATTCCACATCCAACACTGTTAACGGAGACACAAGTAGCCTCCATTGTGAAGGGAGCCACTTTCTAGCTTCTGCTGGTTCTTCAGCTACAGCCATTCTGGGATGAGAATAGGATGGTCATGGTGGTAAATTCATTGGCAACTCCCAAGACAGATATCAGCAATGGGCTCTACTGGGGGTTGCTGTTGGGCATGGGTGGGGAACCTACACTCTTGTAGATAATGTTGGGATACAGCTCCTAATGGTTGGCACCCATCTGTCTCAGGAGACAATGGAGTGCTCATCTGCGAATGAAGTGAAACCAATATGTTAGCAGCACTGAGATGACCTCTCTGGGGCGCAAGCCTGGGCAGTGTGTATGGAGGTCCTGGGCTGCTCAGGTGACTAGACCCCATTCTTGGCCTCGCTCACGTCATCTAAAGGAAAGCAGAACGGTATGTCTGACACTAGCTTGGCTGCAGCTGCTGCTGGAAGGAGGAATGCATGGCACCACCCAACCATTCTAGGGCCTCCACTTCAGATCTGTGTCAGGGTTACACCTTAGCCTTTTCTTCTCCCGAAGATACCCTGCAAGGCAGTGGAGGTTCAGGATCAGAGTTCTCCTTCTGCTAGATAGGCCACCTTCCCAGATGGATGAGCCCTCACTTCTACAGCATGTGCAGAAACTGCCTTCTTGACTATTGGACCCACAGTTGATCTGCCAGAGCCTGTCTTTGCATGCAGGCGAAGTCTCTAAGTCATTGAGGGTTTGAGACCCATCGGTTACCCTCACCTGGTTTAGCTGGCCAGTGGAAGCTGTTCCTAGGGTGGGGCCGCTGTCTCATGCTGGCAGCGTCTAGGAGCCACAGGTAAGAGCTGAGTGCAAGGTGGGGGACCAAAGGTGGACAAACTACCCCAGAAGAAGCACGACCCAGAGTACCCCTCCCCTAACACTCCATACATACCATGGGAGTTGGAATCCAACAGCATATGGAGGATCCACTATGTGACACCGGAGAATTATATTTTCAGAGCCCACCCTCTTTTTTGTGATTCTATTATTTATTACTACTACTACTACTACTACTACTACTACTACTACTGGTAAGTTTTCAAACGGTTTTTAATGTTGTATTTTAAATTGTTGCAACCTTAAAGTGAAAGCAGGGGGCAATAAAATATATAATTTAACCATCATCTTCATGCTGACCGATTGTCCTGCTCTCACCTTCCTCTTGCACTTTGATTGTTGCCGAATAACGCTAGATCTTTTCATATCCCAAATCTTGGAAACATAATATAAACTGGATGTAAGGGTGACTCCCTACAGGGAGCCAGCCCCCATCATCCTGACATCCACCTCGTCAAGGACAGAGAGCACCAGTGGTTCTGAAGCAGCCAGAGGGGGAGGGAGAGACTCAGAGGGGGAGAGAAATCAGAGTGGGGAACAATGGGAAAGCTCGGGGGTGGAGGGATGCAAGCGGATGCTTAGGGATGCTGCAGAGCCAGGGAACCGACTGCTGAGGGAGGAAGCTGAAAGGGCATCACTCCTTCCAGCACCAGAAGTAAGGAGAGTGCCGCAACGCAGGTCAAGGGGGCAGTGTTTTGGGGTGCCCAGACTACTTTGCTGGTGTAGGAACAGACGTACGCCATTGCCGGATTCTGATTCGGGATGAGAGGTCATGTTTTAAGCTGTCTCTACACTGTAAATACTTTGCACAATAAAAGTCTTTAAAGACAAACTGGACTCAGGCGGAGTTACTCCAGAGTAGCCACGATGACCCTCTGACACCACCCAAAGCCACAAATATGGGCTTGATATACAGTATCCAAGAATCATAGAATTGTAGAGTTCGAAGGGGCCATGAGTGTCATCTTGTCCACCCCCCTGCAATGCAGGAACCTTTTGCCCAAGCCCGCACTCCTGAGATTAAGAGTCTCATCCTTTACCAACTGAGTCATCTCAATTCTGTTCCGTTTCCTGATTAGCATGCCCTCCAACATTTATTTCTCTGATGAAAATAGGGACGTCTCATTCCATCATGATAATTTTGCTATTTATACCTCACACATCTTACCGGGTTGCCCCAGCCACTCTGGGTGGCTTCCAACATATAGAAACATTAATAAAATAATAAAACATTAAACTTTTTTTTAAAAAAAACCCTTCCCTATACAGGATTGCCTTCAGATGGCTCAGGGGTTGGATAACTCCATACCCTTCAACATTTCTCTAATGAAAATAGGGGCATCCTACTGAAAAGTGGGCCCAAATCAGAAACCGGGACGGCTTCTCTAAATCTGGGACGTCCCTGGAAAATAGGGACACTTGGTGGGGGGCGGTCTGCAACAGGTCCACAGTGCTGCAGATGCTTTCTCTGTTTGCATACTCTCCTAACCTACCACAGGTGGTAAAATAAACAATCCTCATCACTCCATTGTTAACTGGGGCTTTAAGCTCCCCCACGCAGATAAAGCTACTCAGTTACCGCCTCCCAAGAAGATCTCATCCAGCATTAATAAAGGTGATTATAATGACTCTCTGTTGCCACCTTGTGTCTCAGGGTAATTCCGTGAAAATGTCAACCTACAGGCTCATTTTTCATTTATACACAGTATATAGCTAACATGTTCTATAACATTTTAAAGACAATTCCCCCAAGTTTCATTATCTGACAACAGTTTCTTTAAAATGACATTTTTACACATGAGTAAAACAAGACATGCAAAGTGGCGAAGAAAATTTCCTCTACTATTTCTCTACAGTCCAGTTAAAGTCACCCCTAAAAAAATATAGAATCTGTTTTAAAATGGAAAATCAAATCTTGGAAGATACCAGCACTTACTCCCCACCCCCCACCCAAAGCTGAAAAGCCTTATCTTGATTGTGTTCATGTGAACGTAAGCAAAGTGTTAGGTATTGCTAAAGGTATTGCCTAGAAGAGAATATCTTACTTTGTTTCTGTGCTGTGCCCACATTTTGAGAGGAGTGTACATGACTGGTCCCCCTTCCATAACTGGTCTTCCCTTCCATAAGTTTGGAGGAAGGTAGACCCTGGTCTGTCCTCTAGGCCAGGGGTGGCCAACTCCCAAGAGACTGTGATCTACTTTCAGAATTAAAATCTGGCGGTGATCTACCCCCATTTTGGGGGTTCGGCTCTAAGTTGTTGAGCTTTTTTTAGGGAGAAAGAAAGGGGGGGTGACCAGATTTGGTAACCTTTTTTGGGGGAGCACTGCCCAAATACTTTTCTTATGGGGGACAACAGAAACTTTTAGAGCTTTCTTGGAAGAGAGTTGCATAAAAGCACTCACAAAACTGTATGCCGCACAAACTCCTTTACCCACTCCATTAACCTACCTATCAAAATTTCTTTAAAAATACATGCCTTCATCCATTGTTAGTGTGACACCTGCATCACCATTTGGTAATCAACTGTTTGATATCAGGTGAGTACTGTGTCAGGGCCAGCTTCAGGGAATCCTTAAGGTGCTCATCTGTCATGTTTGAACATTGCATACTCGTTGTTATTTTTAAATATGAAAATGCAGATTCACACAAATAAGTAGAACCAAAACATGAGTGTAAAATTTCACTAGAGTCTAGGCAGTGGTCCTGGGAGTGACAGCGGCTCTTTCCCCCACCTGTGAAATGTCATGTGGCATGCCACCAAATCTCACAGTAGCCACAGATTTAGCAGGCTGTTACCTGAATCAAATCACTCTTTTTTTCAGCCTCTGCTTTCCCACCAGCCATCTGCAATGTAAGCATAACATCAGCCCACCTTGCAAGGTCGTCGTAGCGCAGTAATGCCAGTGAAGTGCTATGACTACTCAGAAATAATAATAATAATAATAATAATAATAATAATAATAATTTATTATTTATACCTCACCCATCTGGCTGGGTTTCCCCAGCCACTCTGGGCAGCTTCCAACAAAATATTAAAATACAATTGTGCGTCAAACATTGAAAGCTTCCCTAAACAGGGCTGTCTTCAGATGTCTTCTAAAAGTCTGGTAGTTGTTTTTCTCTTTGACATCTGGTGGGAGGGCGTTCCACAGGGCAGGTGCCACTACCAAGAAGGCCCTCTGCCTGGTTCCCTGTAACCTCACTTCCCACAGTGAAGGAACTGCCAGAAGGCCCTTGGCACTGGACCTCAGTGTCCGGGGAGAATGATGGGGGTGGAGACACTCCTTCAGGCATGTGTTTCAGGGACCGAATGCATTATTATTAGTGCCAACTGACAAGCTGAGCTATGTATACATCACATTCTTTCATAATGCCCACAAATCTAAGGTGTGACCATATTTGGAATGCTGTGTGAAGTTCTTGTCACCTCAAAAAGGATATTGCAGAGCTGGGAAAGGTTCAGAAAAAGGCAACAAAAACGATCAAGGCAATGGAGAAATTCTCCTGTGGGGAAATGGTGCTTGGGGGACTCTTTAATTTAGAGAAAAGGAGAGTCAGCGGTGACAGGATAGAAGTTTACAAAATTATGCATGGCATCTAGGAAGGGGATAGAGAAAAGTTTTTCTCCCTGTCTCATAACACTAGAATCCAGTGAGGCTGAATGTTGGAAGATGTGAGGACAGATGAAAGAAAGTGATGCAGCAGCAGCAAAAAAAAGGGGGGGGGGCGCACACTAAAGCTATTCTAGGCTGCATCAACAGAAGTCTAGTGTCCACATCAAGGAAAGTCATAGTACCACTCTATTCTGCCTTGATCAGACCACACCTGGAATACTGTATTCAATTCTGGGCACCACAATTTAAGGAGGAGTGGAGCTGGAGTGCGTGCAGAGCAAGGCAACCAAGATGATCAAGGGTCTGGAAACCAAAGCCTGATGAAGAACGATCGAAGGGGTGGGGTATGTTTAGCCTAGAAAAGAGGAGATCTTCAAATATCTCAAGGGCTGTCACATGGGAAATGGAGCAAGCTTGTTTTCTCCTGCTCTGGAGAAGATGACTCCAACCAATGGCTTCTGACAGTAAGAGTAAGACATTGGAACAGTCTCCCTAATTGGAAGTTTTTAAGCAAAGGTTGAATGGTCATCTGTCATGAATGCTTGAGCCAACATTCCTGCATTGCAGGGGGTTGAACTAGATGACCCCGACGTCCCTCTGTGATTCTATGTCTTCGTGCTGTGCATAGTTAAACTATGGAACTCGTTATCACAGGAAGCACTGATGACCATCAATTTGGTTGGCTTTAAAAGAGGATTGGACAAACCAGTGGAAGATAAGCATATCATTGGCTACTGACCCCGATGGCAATGTTCTGCCTCCACTGTGTCTGAATGCCAGTTGCTGTGACCTGTAAATGGAGACAGTGCTGTTGTGTTCGGATCCTGCTTGCAGGCTTCCCACGGGCCTCTGGTTGGCCAAAGTGAGAAGAGGACGCTGAACTAGATGGACCATTGGCCTGATGGAGCAGACTCTTCTTATGCTATTATATGCTCAAACCAATGCAGACTTTTCCTATGCAAAGCATCTTAGTAGAGGTCTAGGAGATAGTCACGTGGTGTGCTACAAGAGTCATGCAACTGCAGTTCATTGGGAATTTTCCATGATTTGTAATGACAGGTCAATATTGAATTACACTGCTATCCACAACCTAATCCAAGCCCCAGGCGCACACAGGGCATATGACACAAACACCCAGCAGAATGATTAATAACTGCCAGAATAGCAGCAATCCCAGTCTGCCCTCTTAACGGGCACAGTCAAGTCCTGAAGATGAAGAATACCAACAGGCACGGCAAGCGATAATCCTTGCCCTGAGGAAAAGTTGTAGCTCTGTAGCTGAGCAACTGGAATCCTGTGTATAGCTCTGGTGGCCTCACCTCACAAAGGATATTGTAGGGTTGGGGAAATGTTCACTTAAACATTCAAGGGAGTGGAGCGATTCCCCTATAGCAGTGGTTTTCAACCAGTGTGCCATGGAACCCTGGGGTGCCTTGAAAGATGGTGAGGGGGGGTCACGGGCAACACCCCTCCTCTGATGCCCTCCCTTGGCAACCTTTGTCGAAGCAAATGTCTGTCGTTGAGAAGATTGCTGGAAGTCTTCCAGAGAGTTTGCTATGCCCCTTTGCTGGAGTGCAGGGGCGGAGGGAGAGACTTTGTGATTTAATCTTAAAATGGAACTTTTATGTGTGAGCACGTTAGATAGTAATTTTATTTGTATGCTTTGTAAGAAACGTGCACCCTCTTTATAAGTAATTTTAGTTACAATAAATACTGAAAAGTATTTCTTGGTTGGTCTTACTTGCCTTTGAATGAGTGAAGCTGAGTCCAGAGCCAGACCCTTCGGACGCTACTAGACATTTGGTTGCTAATTGGGTTATAAATTGTGAGCTAAACCGTGCAACCCAGATAAGGGGCAGAAGGAGTCTCCCTAAACCTTCTAAGGAATTGTACGACTGGGAGTGGTGGCAGCCTACTTGTAACTGTATTGCTAAGCTCTAAGACAGCCCCTGGCTTTATCTAAGTTCCCGCCGGGGTAGAAGGGGCTTCAAAGGATCGCTACATCACCATGTGATGAAGCTGGGGAGTCGCCCCCCCCCTGTCTCTCTCTACTCCAGCCCCTTATCCAAGGTGCCGCTGGACTCGGCAGAGAGGACAGGGCGCACTTCCCCACACTTCTGTTTTAAACTTGCACAGGTCTCACGGTATGCTGCCACCACTGAACACCCCTTAGGGTCGTTCAGACAAAAGTTAGCCTGGAAGGGTGCGAGCAGTTTAGGACCAGATTCAGCTTAGCAGCCTAAAGGAACAAAACCCAAGACACAACGTCCTTTAACTATTTATTCAAAAGTAAGGTTAAACAAGAATGGTTATGCAGTTCTCAACAAAAAGGTTACAATTAAAACAACAAAGATACAAACTTTTGCCCTCTTGCACCTCTGCCCCCCCCCAAAGGCTTGCGCAGCTGTTTATTGCAGCAGCCCTGGTTGTAAGTTCTGCAGGCAAATGGTGCCTCTGGGAGGCCCTTTTCTTTGGGGTGGGGGGGGATGGCAGCAGCTACTGCCTGGAGGACCCCCAAGGAGAAGGGAGAGGAGAGGAGGCTGAGGGGACACTCCACAAGGGAGGGTGTTTGAAAAAGGGTGAGAGGCTGCCTGCTCTGCAGGCAAGGGGTGACATAACAGGGCTCCTGAGCCCCACAGGGGTGCCGCAGGAAGAATGCAGTTGGTCAAGGGAGCCATGGACTCAAAAAGGTTGAAAACCCCTGTAAAGGGTGCAGAGTTTGGGGGATTTTTTTGGTTACAGGTAGGTAGCCGTGTAGGTCTGGGTCAAAGTAAAATAAAAAAATTCCTTCAGTAGCACCTTAAAGACCAACTAAGTTTTTATTTTGGTATGAGCTTTCGTGTGCATGCACACTTCTTCAGATACAGTGAAATAGAAGTTTAGACGGGGATTTTTTTGGTTTAGCTAACAGGAGAGTAAGAGGGGAGAAAGTGGACAGATATTTTTTTTTCCTCCAGGTGTGGCATGCCCCAGCGGTCCCAACTTGAATAAAATATTGGAAGGGGGGCACAAGCATTGAATGGCAATGCCCATCAATTTGGGGGAGCAGCCCCCTCAAGTATTTTATTGGGGGGGGGGTTGAAGGGAACTCGACCCCAAGGAGTTGGCTCCTATGCTATTCCCCTGAGCTGGCTCCTGACTTGCTGGATGAGGCTATGACAACCAGCCCGCAGTCAACAAGAGCTCTTGGAAAGTTGAGCCCTTTCTGTACCTAATAACTACAAAAGGCAGGCACATTACCCAGCATGTGCTTGAGGAGTCAAGTGCTGCTAAGAGCCGCTGCTAGTCTTGACCATCTGCTCTTTTGGGGAAAGGGGCCTTAAAAGCCATCGTCTGCTGGTATGCCTCATCTTTATAACAATGCACTGCAGGCTGGTAAGGTGAGTAAAAAGTACGGGTGCGATGGAAAACTGATTCAAGCAACCTCTCTCCTAAAGCTTTGGCTGGAAAGTCTAGCAAATTCATGGAACAATAACCTCAAGATCCCAGGCTCAAACATGCTTGCAAAGAAAACCCTTGTCTGCCTCTCCACGAGAGACAACATGATCCCAGGATTTAAGATTTGAGTCGAGAGACAACATGATCCCAGGATTTAAGATTGGATTCGAACCAGACAAATATCTTTGCATTACGTCGCTCTGCCCAAGCAGAATGCAAGGGACAAAATGTATGTGACTGAGCTGCAAAATAGTCTGGCCGTAATGATGAATGGGGCAGAGCACAGCTTAAGGAGGCAACAGAGAGTGACATTGATTACTTATTTATAAGATGTAATGGAGGTGCTGTTTGTAGGGTGGAAAAAGAAGCCAGATGGAAGAACGGTTTAGCAGCAAGTGAAGGATCAACTGGACTCTAAATAAGAAACGATGCGAGGAAATGATAATGATCGTATGTTTGGAACTGGCGTGGGAAACCTGATTTTAAGAGATTGTGTTAAATTAATTTAATTTGGTTTGATTTCTAATAATTTGAAAAAATAATAAAAATAATTTGAGAGTGACATTAGTGCCTGCAGAACCAGTGTGGAATTGCAGATAGGCTCTTCAGTTACAAAGTTCACTGAGTGACTTCAGTCTAGCATACACTTCCTCCCCTAGTCTAGCATACATTGCGCAGTTGACGAAAGGTTGAATGCAGGGGATCAAATCCCCTGCAACCTGAGCAGAAAGAGTAAAAGGCAAACATTAAAAAATAAATTAGAAAATTTAGGCAGCAGGCAGGGAACAGCTATTTCAGCACCAAAGCTATTGCAAGGAAACATCCAAGGAAAAGCCCCACCCATTGTGAGTATCAGAGTCACACACATTCTTGACCACTAGCAGGTGGTTCTTCTGTCGGCTGCATTCTCCCTAGGTTTGCAGTCAAGATTACAAAGCACCACTAGTTAATCGCAATGTTTCGTTAATGATATTTCAAAAAGTGAAAATCCAGACACAAAAGTTGTTGAGATTTCTTTTTGGCCATGCTGTTGCGTGCCCCCCCCCAAAAAAATCTAGTGTTGTTGAGCTTCTTTTGCAAAATAATAATTTTTTTAAAAGGTTTTAAGCTAAGGAAATTTGCCAAAGCTAGATTTCAAACATGGGTTGCCATACATCTGGATTTTCCTTGATGTTTCAGCAATTTCCGCCTGGACACTGTTTCCGACTGCCATATTCCAGCTATGTCTGGGAAGGTTAATGATGGCTCAGCCATGGTGATTTCCTGGTACAAAGAACACCCCAAATAGCCCGTACTCCTGAAAGGATGAAGCACTACCTCTCAGCAGCCCACTCTCAATTTTGGCCACTTGCAGCTTCAAACGCTGAGCAAAAAATAAATACACAAATTTAAAATCTCTTAATTATGTATTGAGCCAGATAATCTGGAGGCTACTTAATCCTCTTTTGTAGCTCTTAGGCAAAACCTGTTAGAAAGGAGATATAGCGGTTTTTGTAAAATATTTGCCTTTAAAGGTTAGCCACAGTGTTTTGGAAATGTGTCTCTGAAGGATTGCATAGGCTGATCTTTGGAACGGCTTTGCTTTATTTGTTAGCATCCAGTTCACATTTGCATCTTACTCTTGCCTTCCCACTCTCACAGAGTTTGGACTCTTATACCTTACTATTGGCTTTTCAAACTCACTCAGAATGGGTGATCACAATTGTGCACAGTCCCAAAACGGAGATTTTTTATTTTTATAAATAAGAAATAAGAAATATCCCCAAGTCTATACTGGTGCAATACTAGGTTGGGGCAATACTTTTATCAGGCCAGCCAAAAATGTCATAAAATAATGTTCTTTAGAACTCTTCGCCAGTCTAATCGGGGTCACCAATGAAAGCAGGACTTGAAGAAGGAAGCAAGAATTTCTAGCATGCAAACTTTATAACTTATGAATAAAAAACATTTGCATACCAGGAATTTGCGGGGCCTTAGTAAGAAAATCGTTTTAAATGGAAGCATCATATAACCTAAAAAGAGAGCGAGAGAGAGAGACCCTCCCCCACAAAATAAAATAGATCCTTGCAAGTACAGGCAGTGCATGCTTCATTCATACTTGAACAGCACTCCCCATCCCAATGACCAACACTTTCCCTTTTATCCACCCACACATTAAGGCGAAGAAACCTTGAAGATTGTCACTGATCCCTAGTGAATTGCATCCAGCCTGCTCAACAGAATTAGGATTGCAGCCAACCCCTCTTTGTGTAGCAACCAAGGATAAAATATATTCTGGCAGCTGTCCAGAGAAAGTTATGCACAGTTAAAGCTCACGGAAATGGATTCCAATAGGATGAAGGCGCGCCCTCTGGAATGCAGCCAGGAGGCGTGCAACAAAACTTAAATGTGTTATTCATACAGCTGCATTTCCATTGTATGTGGTGCTGAAACTCCCCGCTTCGAAATCTTGCTACAGCCCAACTGGGAAAAGGAAGAAGCAGACGAAAGAAGACAACATGGGCTTAAACTGGCTTAATATTATTCTAGTGTGGCCACTTGCACATCCCCAGAAAATAGGAAATACATTGCTGAAAAACGAGGACACAGATTTGCGTAAAATTTGCTTGTGCTAATTTATATGGAGAGCTGCAGAATGTTGACATCTCAGCCAGGAAACAGTTGGTGGTCCCCAGAAACTGGTATCATGAAGACATAGTCATCATGGCTGATAGCCAAGAGAATAGCTTCATCTTCCATGAAATATAACATCAAACATAACAGGCCAGTCTAAGAACTCAGTCCCCTGACGGCCAAAGGAAGAAAAGGCTTTTTCTGCAGTGTTTTATGAATTGCTCACTCGAAGCATCATCGTTGCAGCCAGGAAGAAGTTTTGGGAGCAATTTTTATCATCAGTTCCACACCCCCATCTCCAAAAAGAGATAAAGATTGGACAACCTGTGCTTGTTTCTCTGAGCCTTTGAGTGAAGTTTTATTTCAGCTCTATCTTGGGCAAAATTATTTCTCCTTCAGAATTAGACACAATGAAAGCGCCACTTTCTCCCCGAGCCCCAACTATTTCAAAAGATCAGACATTACTCCGCGTCTTACAAAAGAGGTTAGATACATTTATGTAACCGACAGAGTGCTGCTGATTCACAGCAATTATTGTATGCAATGGCAGGAAAAGCTTTCAGATGTTTAAATGCAACCCTCTTTCCTTCTACTCCATAGGCAGATTTGCAACTATAGCACAAGTTAAACAAACAAACAAACAAACAAACACAGAACATATGAAGAACTCTGCTGGATTGGACCCAAATAACCGAGCCAAAAAGATAGGTGAGTTACAGGCGGTCTATGCTCCTCTGGTGACAGTTAATAAAAGTAAATAAATATAAACTATTCAACATAGAAAGTATCTTCTTCTCATTTTTGTTTCTCCATGCCTCACACTATAGTGCTGTGTATCAAACCCAAGTACCATACCCTATCATACCATTTGCAGCCATGTGCATCTTTACAATGTAACCCTAGTTCCATGCCATGCGCACTGTCATAAGGAGGTGATTTATCAGATTCTTACAAGGGAGAAAAGGAGGAGAGGAAAGCTAAGCTTGGTAACAACAACAACAGCAGCAGCAGCAGCAGCAGCAGCAGCAGCAGCAGCAGCAATTTTTTAATTATTCATACACCATCCATTGGACTGGGTTTCCCCAGCCGCTCGGGGCGGCTCCCAACAGAGGACTAAAAACAGAATAAAACTTCAAACATTAAAAGCTTCCCTAAACAGGGCTGCCTTCAGATGTCTTCTAAAAGTCAGATAGCTCTTTATTTCCTTGACATCTGATGGGAGGGTGTTCCACAGGGCGGGCACCACTACTGAGAAGGTCCTCTGCCTGGTTCTTGCTAAAATTTCTGTGCTTGTGGACATTCCCACTGCTTTTAATATTGTATTTATGAATTGTTGTAAGCCACCCTGGGACTTCATAATGATTGATTATTGTCCCCCCCCTATGTTTTTAGTTTCTATTTTAGCTGTAAGCTGCTTGGTTCTCCATCAAGGAGAAAAGGAGGGAAAATGAATGAATGAATGAATGGGTTCGAAATCCAAATAACAACAAAGAACACATCAAAAAACAGCAGAAGAAAATGATCAATACCAAATAAAAGCCAGGTCTGGGCAAATGAAAAGGTATTCTGTTGGCACCATGAAGACCTAAAGTTCAAAGCCAGGAGACTCTCTCTGGGGAAGTCATTGCACATACAACCCTCATCCATCTCCAGACACGTGGAGCAAATAAAATAAAGAGTAAACACTTGGGTGTTTACAGGGATAACTGCCAACCATTTTTACTCTGGCTGCATTAGATGGCAGATGGTTGAATCACTAGTCATCAGAAGAACACATTATTTTGTCCCAACAGCATGACTACACCAGTCCAATGTTGTGCAGGGCAAGAGACGGAGAGCCTAGTAAACGGTAGTTCAAAAACTCCCAAACAGTGTGTCACAAGAGAACTGTTAACAAGCGAAGAGAACACATTTAGGAGCGATTTCCATAAGCCAGAGTGTCCACTCCCCAAGGAGGTTCCTTGCTGCCTCTCTGCATGATCCGCAGTGCTCTTAGAATCATAGAACTGTAGAGTTGGGTGGGACCTCAAGGGTTACCAGCCAAACCTGGACCAGTCATCTGAAGGGATCTTTTGTGCCAACATCATTATGTATTTAGGGGAGATTTATACAGCCACAAGATACATAGGCATCAGGGATTGGGGATGCACAGCATGCTCAGGACCAACTGGTGCATGCCCATGACCTCCTCTTCCATGCTTTCCATGTATGAATAGTTAGGGCAGGCATCCCCAAACTGCGGCCCTCCAGATGTTTTGGCCTACAACTCCCATGATCCCTAGCTAACAGGACCAGTGGTCGGGGATGATGGGAATTGTAGTCCAAAACATCTGGAGGGCCGAAGTTTGGGGATGCCTGAGTTAGGGTAATTGGAGGCCTGTTCACACTGAGAAACTGAACCACTTGCACCCAGACAAGACTCCCATTGCTCCTCTCACAGGAATCACGGCCTCTTCAGTGGTGGCTCCCCTTTTGGGTAATGCTCTTCCCACGGTAAGGTAAAAAGGGAAAGGACCCCTGGACGGTTGAGTCCAGTCAAAGGCGACTATGGGGTGTGGCGCTCATCTCGCTTCTCAGGCCGAGGGATACGGCGTTTGTCCTCAGACAGCTTTCCGGGTCATGTGGCCAGCATGACTAAACCGCTTCTGGCACAACACGGAACACCATGACAGAAACCAGAGCGCACAGAAATGCTGTTGACCTTCTTGCTGCAGCGGTACCTATTTATCTACTTGCACAGGCATGCTTTCGAACTGCTAGGTTGGCAGGAGCTGGCACAGAGCAACGGGGGCTCACGCCGTTGCAGGGATTCAAACCGCCGACCTCCCGATCAGCAAGCCCAAGAGGCTCAGTGGTTTAGACCATAGCGCCACCTGCGTCCTTTTTTTCATCCCAAGGAAGCTCACCTGGCACCATCACCATTCCCCCGCCCCCCGTGCCAGTTCCAGGTTGGGTCTCAGTGCACTTGGGTCTCGGTGGTCCCCTCCTTCAGGAAAATGGTCTGGCTTTGCATCTAGCTGGTCCATCCCTTGCCCTGTTCCACTCCCACCTCCCGCAACGCCCCATATCAGGCTCTTACAAGTGCACCAGCAGTAGCATGTGCCTCACTCTGCTTGCAACAGGTGTTCTGGAAGCCTCTGCAGCCATGGCAGAGGGACATCTCTACAGCATCCTAACCCCTTTGAGCAATGCAGACAAGGGGTCAGGATTGTTCTCTAGGTCTAGAGCCAGCCCTGTGTTTTTAATCATCTGTGTGAACTGCCTTCTGCTGTGGGGTGGGGGATCTTGGTGTGGGGCTTGTTTTGAATGATGGTGCAAGCACACTGGAAATTAAATAAACACAATCCAGAATCTGGACTCCTTCCAAAAAACGATGCCTTTCTTTCCCGCCAGAGCCTGATGCCGTTACCAGGCAGGTTTTGTTGAGAAGTTACTCAGCTTCTGAAATTATCTTGAGTCGGATGCCTTTGCATGCTCTCTCTTCTAAATTGCTCTTTCAATTCCAACGAAAATCTACTTCTCTTTTACCTTCCAGCAACACTTATCCCTCGCCGTGCATCCTCTCCAACTTTCTTTGCTGTTTTCGAAACTGTCATACTCTGACTCATTTATTCCACAATACAAATAGGCTCTAATTTTGCTCTTCAGAAATAATTTTAAAATGTCTTTCTTTGAGAACCACCTGCACCCCCAGCCCCCAGCCCCCCTGCACCTCCTTCTCTGCTTCCATTTCCAAAATGGCTGAACTCGCTCTGCACACAATCTGGAGGAATTCTAAGTGCATAGCTGAGCTATTAATTCTTAGGCTGATTCATGGGAGTGCTTGATGATTCACCACCTGATGACTGGCAGCTGAGGCTAAGATCTACATACCCAGCAGAAAGAGTGTGTTTTATCGTATGTAGAATGAGTTGACAGGCTGGATTGTACCACTTCAGGGCACCTGAAAATAGAAAACCAGCAAATTGGAGAGAAACAGAAATAAAACGAGGATCGCAATCCCTGATGAGCTAGCTTTCTTCTTGCAGGGATCAGTTGTTTTGATATGGAAGAGTATTTGAAAGGCAATGCATTCATTTGAAGGGCAGAACTGCAACCATGGCAAGGAGGTGGTGAGGGCTGTGCCAAACCACTCCTTGAATTTCAGTTTTCACTTAAATAACTAGCTTTTTTATAATAATAAAAAATGTGGAGGTACAGCGGACAGCATGCAGAGAGTATTCTACTACACTGAACTCTAAGAGAGCAATCCTTGTCACAAAAAGCTGGCGTGAAGTTACACGGGATCCAAACTCTGTTCAACAGCAAGACTGCTGCTCCGCCTAAGCCTGGCAGAGGGAAAGCAAGCCTTTAAAACAGTGTTCAGTGCTGGGTTGCCAGGTCACATATCTAAGCTGATCCAGTCTAAGTCCCAGGGGTGCCAACTGGAATAAAATATTGGTGGAGAGCCAAGTTGGAAGAGACCACAAGGGCCATCCAGTCCAACCCCCTGCCAAGCAGGAAACACCACCAAAGCATTCCTGACAGATGGCTGTCAAGCCTCTGCTTAAAGACCTCCAAAGAAGGAAACTCCACCACACTCCTTGGTAGCAAATTCCACTGCCGAACAGCTCTTACTGTCAGGAAGTTCTTCCTAATGTTTACGTGGAATCTTCTTTCTTGTAGTTTGAATCCATTGCTCCGTGTCCGCTTCTCTGGAGCAGCAGAAAACAACCTTTCTCCCTCCTCTATATGACATCCTTTTATATATTTGAACATGGCTATCATATCACCCCTTAACCTTCTCTTCTCCAGGCTAAACATACCCAGTTCCCTAAGCCGTTCCTCATAAGGCATCGTTTCCAGGCCTTTGACCATTTTGGTTGCCCTCTTCTGGACACGTTCTTGAACTGTGGTGCCCAGAACTGGACACAGTATTCCAGGTGAGGTCTGACCAGAGCGGGATACAGTGGTACTATTACTTCCCTTGATCTAGATGCTATACTCCTATTGATGCAGCCCAGAATTGCATTGGCTTTTTTAGCTGCTGCATCACACTGCTGACTCATGTCAAGTTTGTGGTCTACCAAGACTCCTAGATCCTCCTAGATGATATGATATGATATGATATGATGATATGATATATGATAGGGCCTGCTAATATGGTACAGTCCACTCACCTCAGGACCAGAGTTCAAAATTAGCAGGGTACCAGGTGCATTTCACGTCTAAAGAGTCTCCATTTGTGAGCCCCTCAAAAAGTCTGGGTGCCATTTTTTGTGCCTGGCCAACACTCATGGATTACTGAAATGTATGTGCTTTGATGCCTCAAAGTGTAAGTTAAGGATAGACAATATGTTAAGGAGTTTAACAATAAAGAGCAGTGTTTTGAAAACTGCAGTATGGTACCAATATTTTTTATTGCAAACACCAAATTAAACACGTATCAACAATCTCTGTTAAAAATGTGATATTAACAGTGTGTCACTTATGTGAATTGTGTATTAGTTCATGCTTATCAAAATAATAAATAAAAAGAATGCCAACTAGACATTCTGCTTTGGCGCCAACAACCCAGGTCCCAGGAGCCATTTGGCTCCTAGCTTTTCTATCCCAGTTTCTAACACTGCTCAGGACTCTACTGCCTCATCCTGCTGTCACATGTAAACCAGGTCCCTCTTCCACTTTGCTATTTTAGCCTCGCTTCTGGGCTTAACATCTGCAGCAAAGCTAGACTCAGTCACAACTCACCTCCGAGTGTTCCCCATACATAAGAAAATGACATGTTTGTGTAGCCTAAAACAAAACAAAACAAAAGCAATTTGGATAAAATGACTCTGATTAAAAGAGAGATGGAATACATGGAGGTGAGCTGCCTACCTGCTCAGTCTGCTGCCCAGGTGAGAAGTACAGGTGGGCAGCTTCAAAGGCCCCTGCAGATGTCCCTCCTTGGTGGTCGTCATCTTTAAACCAGACTCAGACCAGACAGCCCTTTCAAAATGGAAGACCTTTCAACACAGGAATGGCTTCTGATAGCCTTCCAAGTTGAGCCAGGGTTCCCAAAGTGTTGGTCTGCAGGCCACCAGTGGTCCATGAGCTTTCATCTGGGTGGTCCACAGCAAGTCTGTGAAGAACGGCAGGAGCAGCATATATAAAAAGGGAGCGCTGCAGCTGCTGCGTCGTTCTAAGTACGCCAGTGGTCAGTCCACAAGGTGAGAAGGATGGACTGAGAGTGAGTGGGGTGGGGTGGAAAGGCCCTCGGAAGGCGTGGAGAGGATTCGGAGCCAGAAAGAGAGAGTGAGAATAAATGAAAATCGATAAAAGAAGCAATACAAATACAATTAAAAATCACAGAACACCCAGCACGTTTCATTACAGTTGCGACAACAGGCAGAATAATAATCAAACAGTTCACCAAGACCTTCAGCAATTTTCATGGAGGGGGCAAGTTTGGAAACCTGAAATAGAGGATTGTCTTTTGTAGAGCTAGAGCTCTCCCTGGGCCCCGGCCAGTTTTAAGTAGCAAATAGGGTGGCCACGTGTCCTGATTTGCAAAGAACAATCCTATATGAAGGGCTGTTATAGGGCAATACAGTACCCTGTTCAAATCTAACCAACCTTTTTAAGCAATTGCTTCTAGTCCCAAATGCATCTGATCTTAGAATCATAGGGTTGTACATTTGGAACGGACCACGAGGGCCATCTAGTCCAATGCAAGAATCTTTTTGCCCAGTGCGGGGCTCAAAGATTAACCGTCTCATGTTCTGCCAACTGCAACCAGCTCTGTCCAGTTAAAAACTCAGGGAAGCTGAGGGGGCCAGAAAGAGCACATTAAGCAACACATGCTTTAAGCCAGGAGCTGGGAAACCCAGGCCCAGAAATGCAGCCCTGCATGCCTTTCCACCTGACCCTTGAAACTCTCCCCAGGTCACACCCCTCACTGCTCTCCACGCCAAATACATCCTTGAGCTCTGACAATTCCTCCTGCTTCCCCAGCTGGAAGATGCAGGGAGTGGGGGAGGGGAGTGTGTGTGCAAACCAGCCTACTGCGCAGGTGTGAAATTTACATAAATTGCCCCACCTACTTTTGCCCTTGGGCCCACCCACCCCTGGCATGTGGTCCTCAGAAGGTCATCCAGAATGGGATGGAAGGCTCATCCTTGCTATATATACACTTTGAAGTCCAGTAAAGCCTCTCTTCCTTCCTGAGGAGAGGAGATGTGAGCGGGAGCTGGCTCCCGCATCGGCAAGGGGGCGTTACGGCCCCTTGCCTTACCTGTCCCTGCTGCCGCGCCACGCCTCTCACAAACAGCCAATAGGGCTGGCTTGGGGGCGGGGTTTAGCTGCTCTTAAGCAGCCGAGGCAGCCCTGAGCCCCATTGTGTGCCGGATTTGCTTCGGATCTCCCGCCCGCCCTCCCTTTAGGTCATTCCTATGGTCATGACCTTGCTATGGACTTCGGTCGGTTGCCTTGGTTGCCCAAGGGGCCTGGTAGGAGTTTTTATCCATTTGGCAATTTGGCTCAAGCCTCTTGGTTTTCCGCCTACCTCGTAGCAAATCATCACAACTTTCATGGTATTGGCGGTTAGGCATTGGAATATTTGTGGTGCATCGGAGGGCAAGGTTCGGGCCATCGCCTACGCCTCCATCTTTGGGGTATTCTGTTAAAGGAATCTGGCCATCATGAATCCTGTCCGATGTGGCATCAGGGGGAAACTTTCAGTTGTATTTGCATCAACAGGCTCCACCTTCTGGTTGTTAACCCTTGAATGACTCCCCGCCGAGCGGGGTGGAGTCATGTATAGCTTGTTTGATCCAATGCCTAAGCCAATACCACTCACATGCTGTAACCAATAAAGTTGTGGCCTTTTTACACCCATTAACCTAAATACATTGTGTCCTTGTGTCTTTATTTCCTCAAGCAGGTGGCAGGTCCTTGACTCACAAAAGGAAATTACATGAAAACGGCAAAAAGAACATCATCATTATGGCATGGGGAAATAGCTCATAAGCTACTCAAGCTCTGTTTCATCACCATCTCCTCCTGCTTCAAACATCCCTATGTTACTAGGCAATTGGTGACTAAACAGTCACACGGTTGTTTCCAGACACAAAATTGCTTTTAGATTAAAGCAGTTTGTAACACTGGCACTTTCTCCACTCAGCTTGTATGGCATACACTTTCCCTGCCCTCTTAACTGTCTCCAGTCCAGCATTTTCCAAAGGCCAGCAGAGGCTGTATTTATAATTTCTATCTGTATACCCAATAAATAATTTTAAATTATTGTTATGAGGTCATTTCAATCTGCTGGTATTTGCTTAATAAAGATATTATCCTGATTCCACTATTTTGTCTAGGTATGTCATGAATTTCCCCCATTCTTTCACATACGCCTCGCTACCTTGCTGTCTTATTATCGATGTTAATTTTGCAGTTCGAATCCCTGCAATGGGGTGAGCTCCCGTTGCTCGGTCCCAGCTCCTGCAGAAAAACGCCGGCTCCCTTGGCCTGTAAAGCGAGATGAGCGCCGCAACCCCAGAGTTGTTCACGACTGGACCTAATGGTCAGGGGTCCCTTTACCTTTACACACTTACACACACACACACAAACATGCAGCTTACTTTCTCATTTAGAGAGCTCTAGCAGTGTTGGCAGTTTCCAATACCAATATCTGTGCTGCAGCTAACCGAAACAAGAAGCTGCTTGTTTCAAAGTGTGCTTGATAGACAGATCTGCCTGTGTGATGTGGTGAAAGGCTAGTGATGGGCAGTCTACTTTGTACTAAATGAGCATTTGGTATATACCACATTATGCCAGAAGGCTTACAACCTGGCACATTTGTATTCTGCTTTGCCTCCAAAGGAGCTCAATGGAACATGCACCGAGTTACCCCGCCATTATCCTCCCAATAAATCTGGCTCTAGTGAGAGATAGTAAGTGATTGTGAGCAGACGCGTAGGAAAATCCCCCTCCCATAAACACAGCCCCCACTGGCAATACCACATATGAGGCATTAAGGGATGGGGTCACAACAGGCCATTACTGCCACCAAGTGAGCTTCTTGATGTGCTACTGCTGCACAACCTCTCACAATCTTTTGAAAAATGTGCCAGTCCAAATTATTAAAGATGCCCCCCCCATTTTGCCCCCAACAGGGTGGTGAATTGGTGGTGGATATTGTCAGTTCATTGATAGTAACTTCAGCATGGCTGGTTATTTACAGAAAACAACAGTAGTTTTCTGCCGGCAAATAATAATAATAATAATAATAATAATAATAATAATAATAATAATATTTATACCCAACCCATCTGGATGGGTTTCCCCAGCCACTCTGGGCAGCTTACAACAGAAAAATGAAATAAAATAATCTATTAAACATTAAAAGCCTCTCTAAACAGGGCTGCCTTCAGACGTCTTCTAAAAATCTGGTAGCTGTTTTTTTTCTTTGACATCTGATGGGAGGGCGTTCCACCACCACTGAGAAGGCCCTCTGCCTGGTTCCTTGCAACTTGGCTTCTCGCAACGAGGGAACCGCCAGAAGGCCCTCGGTACTGGACCTCAGTGTCCGGGCAGAGCGATGGGGGTGGAGACAGTCCTTCAGGTCTAAAATTCAATCTAAAATTCTATGTGGGGGGGGGGAAACAGAGGAAGATGGATTCAAGGTAAATTGGAGGAGAATATGTGTTTATTTCAATGATGGAGGACACTGGTTTCCTGTGCATTCATAATAATAATAATAATAATTTATTATTTATACCCCGCCCATCTGGCCGGGTCTCCCCACCCACTCTGGGCGGCTTCCAACAGAAAAATAAAACACAATAAATCTATTAAACATTAAAAGCCTCCCTGAACAGGGCTGCATTCAAATATATATATTGTCTCAATCCTCTTGAAGGCAAGGATGGGACCATGGTCAGTCCTGATCTGTTGCTGGACTTGACTCCCATCAGCCCCAATCCGTAGACCAGATGGTCAGAGATGAGTTATTGTTAAGCAATGTGTAGATGGACAAAGGTTACTCCCATTTTTGGCTGCAAGATAAGCCAGTTCTGTTAGGGACCAAGTTATAGACTTCACATTACATTTCAGTTCAATGGTTCAAATGCCAAGATCCTGTCCCCACCTTCATGTGCTTTAGGTACACTCTCTTCATGGGAAATATTTTGCACAAGAAGTGGATGGATGCCCCCACCCACTGCCTCCCATTGCCATCCCTTAACACCACCCAATATCCTTCATTTCAAAACAAATCTTACAGGTACCCAGTTTAGTTCAAGCTAGCAAAATTTGCTGAACTGGAGGGTCCACACCACTTCAAAGAGAGCGACTTCTCCCCAAGACTTCGTTATTCACTTGGCAGTGTTAAAGATATGGCACACTATTTCTAGAGAAAGAGATTCTTCTGGGACTCTGATCTCCCTCAAAATGCCATCCTCTTAAGACTTCAGTTCTAGTCCCTGATACGTGGAGGCACATTATACAGTTATTCACCACTGTGTGAGCAACGAGCACTCAGCAGATGCTCTCATCTACCCTACATCTATATAGCTATAATAACAAATAAGCAAAAGCTAACTTGTCACTAGCCCTGGCATCTTCTTCCAATGCCTGGAACCAACCCCATAATATATGATGAAAGAGAAGATGAGAGTGTCCCAGAGCATTTGCCGAGTATCTGTTGCCCACCCAATGTTTTTATCCCATCCTTCTTCCAATGAGCTCAGAAAAGTGCACACAATCCGCATGCCCCCTCCATTTTTGTGACACTTTGAGGGAGGTTTGGCTTAGGGATGTGCTCTGACCCACTGTTACTTAATAAACTCCATAAGAGAATGCAGATTTGAACCCAGATTCACACAGACTAAGTCCAACACTCCACCCACTCTACCACACTGCTGTCATCTCTCTCTTACTACCCATCAACAGAGCAAGCATCTCCCCGCCCCCCGCCCCCGAATCCTACAGACAAGAGAGAGTCTTTGGACCCCTTACAGCCTAGCAGATACATTGCAGCAAGAGCAAAGCCCTGACAATATGTTAAATCTGTTGGTCATGTGGCATCCCAGAGATTCCTTCTGTGTTTGCTGAAATAGACTAACCACAGAATCTTAGGACCGCAGAGCTGGAAGGGACCATAGAGGCCATTTAGGCAAACCCCTTGTTCAATCTGCAATGGAGGATCAAATGAAATCATTGACAGATGGCCAGCCAGCCTCTGCTCAAATAACTCCAGAAAAAGAGAGTTTACCACCTCCCGAGGTAGACTGTTCCATAGCCAAATGGCTCTTATCATTAGGACGTTTCACCTAATGTTTAATTCAAACCTGCTTCCTTACATTGTTTCTAGTCCAGCCCTCCGGACCAATGAGAGAACAATTCAACTCCATCATCTTCCGAGTGGCAGCCTTGTAGATATTTGAAGAGAACTCCTCTCTGGGATTTATTGACACCAACAGAGTAAAAGTGAAGCTATTTCGTCTCTTTTAAGGATGAAATGGACACTCCCACCACCTAGCATCTATCTAACCCACTTTTACAAAGCTCTCCTAAAGGGGGGGGGGAAATCCCCACCTTCAGCTCTTTCACCCTCCCCATTCAATATGGGTGAGGTCACTAGTGCTGGAGCTGCCCAGTCCGTCTACCACACAGTGCTGAAAAGCTCACAGATTTCCATTCATTCCGACAGCCTGCAGTTAAGAAGAACTCCCCACAGGGGGAAGAGTTTAGCAAACACTGCTGGAAATGAATTGCTGTCAGGTTCCCACGGGATCTAAGTGCTAAACTACGGAGAGCTCCCCTGCTTTAATCCCACCATTCATAAAAAAGGCCAAGGCTATTGAAAAATACAAGACAAAACTGGCAACCACTGGGCACAATCCAGCCCAGCCTAAGCATGTTTAAGATCCACTGCGTTTAATGGGAGAGTTCAACATTGTGTTTAACTCTGTCCTCCTGAAGCCAACAGGATTTCAAAGTAGCTTAACTCTGTTTGCCTTTTGGAGATGGTAGGTGAGCACGGTGTGAACTTGACAACCAGATATATGAGCTTGGCTGCTATGTGCCATTGAGAGCAATGGGGCTTACTTCCTGGTAAACAGTTTTAGGATTACTTCCGGAGACTGCAACAAGGATGGAATGATAGCTCACACAAAAGGAAATAAAACTGTTTATAGCCAGTAGAACTTATTTCCAAGTAGATCTGGTAAGAATTGTGTGACAGCAACCCACTCCTCCAGGCTCTTTCTCCCCCCACCCCCTCCGTGTGTGAACTCTAGAGCATGTATTCATCTTCAGGCAGGTATATTGGAAGGGACTGCAACTGTCTCTTTATACACAGGGCTGAACATGTCCAACACAGCTTGACTATGTGCAAACTGGGACCAAGGATGGAGAGAGGAGGGTCCCTCAGTTCAATACGTTGCGTAGGTGTAAAGTTCAACAGAGGGTCTCTAATAGTGTTGAGGTTAGTATCACAGCAATGCTGGACGCAGCATCATAGCATGCAGTTGTGGCACAATAGTTCAGTCAAGTTCATTGCAAAGTTGTAAAATCACACTGTGTGCCCTGTAGCTTTTAGGGCTGACTAAGTACAACATGGAACGAAGCTGGACTGTTTGCAAGTTAAGGTCGAATGACAGAGGATGGCTCTATCAATAGTTATTCGCTATGGTACTTAAATGGAGACTCTATGTTCATTGAGAGTTTACCAGACATTGCCAGGGACAATGCCAGGGAGCAAGAACAGGGGGGGGGGGGTCCTACAGCCTTCAAGCTTTGCTAGTGAGCTTCCTATAGGCATCTAGTTGGCCACTCTTGGAAAAAGGATTCTGGACTAACTAGACCTTTTGGTCTGATCCAGCAGGGCTTAACTTACGAACCAGGGATAGAGGCTTGTGTGACTTGGAGGGAGGCTTGAATCTTGGGACTTCAGTAAGTAAAAACGGGGAGCACAGTGGCCTCTGGTATTCCTTTAGTAGTTTGGGACGGTATTAGGATGAGATCCGAGGTGGAGATTCAGGTTCTATTTGGTCGGCTAGCAGTAGGCAATGTATCTTAAATAAACAAACAAGCAAACTTTTGGCACGCTCCGGTGGTTTTGCATACTTTCTCCCTCTGTCTTCCAGAAGAGAAGAAGAGATCGATCCCTGGAGGTAAATCGCCACCCGCACAACTGCTCTCTCAGTCTGTAAAATGCAGCCACGAGCAAGGGCTGCCCTCCCCCCAGAACCCCGCACCCCAAAAATAAGGCTGCACAACGCCATGCGCAATCCCTCTCCCTGTCCCATCGCCGCTGGAACGCGCGCGTCCTCCTGTTACCTGAATTCCTGAGCTTGCGGTTCTTGAACACCGAGATAATGACCAGCAGGCTGCCCGCGATATCCACCACGGTGGTGAAGATCAGCACGCTGGACAGCGCCGCGACTACCCAGCCCGGCCTGGGGTCTGCTGCCCCAGCCGCCGCTCCCGCTGCTACTTCTCCTCCGGCCGCCTCCGCTTCTGCATCTGCCGCCGCCTCGGCCTCCCCTCGCTGGGAGAAGCCGAAGCCCCCTCGGCCGCCCAGCCCGCAGCAGTTCCTTAAGGAGCCATTCTCCAGCATCGCGGACCCCTGCGCCCCCAGCCCGGCCCTCGCTGCGCTCCCTCTGCTAGCATCGGAAAGAGGCGCCTCCGAGACTTTCCCTCCTCTCCTTGCCCCGTCCCAGGTGCGCTGCCTCCGGTGACTGCCCGGCTCCCGCGAGCGCGAAGGGTTTTAATAGACGGCTTCCCACTCGCCATGCTCCGCCCCTCGCACTTGGCTCTTCTGTTAAAAAAAGGGGGAGGCGGGGCTCCAACCCTTCTGTGGGCGGGGGAAGGCTCGCCAATCCCCGCCCCCTCTCGTTGGACTCCTGTAAGGGAAAAGGGGACAGAGAGGTGTGGAAGGAGGGCTCAAGGCTCAAGGCCCCGCCCCCTGGAGTCCTTGCCCCGCCCCCTACGTAGGCGGGGCCTGCCAGGCTGCGAGGGAACTTTTTCTTCGCTGCCTTTCAGTTCGCCGGCAGCTTCCGAAGAGGGAAGGCGTGCGGGTGGGAAGGTGTCCCTTGCTCCTTGCACGCCGACACGGAGTGACACACCCCTATTACTCACCGGATTAGCTGTGTGGAAACGCGGACGGAGGAGGAGGAGAGCAGCACGCGTTTGGGTGCGCGGAAGGGAAGAAGTGTGCCGGGTACAAGGGAAGGGAAGTGTCTTGTCCAGGAGGACTGGGAGGGGAACAACAGCAGAACTGAAAATCGTAATTGTTCGCATTGTTGGCAGATGCGCGCTATTTTGGAAAACGCTGCAAAGAAATAGGAGAGAAATAGGTGACGGCTGCATGCACAGCACGCGTAATAAATTATTGTATTTTAATACTTCTGTTGGAAGCCGCCCAGAGTGGATGGGGAAACCCAGTCAGATGGGCGGGGTATAAATTATTATTATTATTATTATTATTATTATTATTATTATTATTATTTCAAGCGCACGCTGCTCCCCAAGAATCCCGGGAGTTGCATTTTATCCCTTACCGGGCCATGCTTCCCAGCACCCTTAGCAAACTATAGTTCCCAGGATTCTTGGGGTGTGTGGGTGCTTCAGACGCAATCTGTGTATGCACCCACAGGCACAGATTAGAAACAGATCATTTGCAAAAAGTTTAACTAGACACATTTTTTAAAAAGTTAAATAAGCAGAGGTGGTTCCAAAGTGTGTGTGGGTCAATAAAAGAATCCACATTCTTTTATTGTTAAGACCCACATTGGGTGGGTCAATAAAAGAATCTTCAGTGTCTCATATTTACAATCTTCCCAAACATAGCTGCATAAGATGAGCCCAGATGGATCAGGTGAAAGTTCCATGTTGTGCAGCATCCTGTTCTCTAGCAGTGCCCGGTCGGATGCTTCTGGGAGCTCCACAACCCAGGCATTAATGCAGCACACACATGTTCCTTGTACATCTCCCTCACATTTGGAATTCAAAACATCCTGCCTCGAAACTACTGGAGAACAGCTGTTGGATGCTCAAGTTGAGATTTCTGCATTGCAGGGGGTTAAACTAGATGACCCTTGAGGTCCCTTCCAACCAAAGCTGTCAAGTTCTCCCTTTTTTTAAAAAGGGAAATTCCCTTATGCTGAATAGGCTTCCTCGCGAGAAAAGGGAAAACTTGACAGCTATGCTTCCAACACTTCCAATTCTGTGATTCAATGTTTCCATTGTCAAACAACTCCTCCAGAAATTCCATAGTCCCCTCTGAACTGGCGGCTGTTACTCTGAGTGAGAGTCTTTGCATTGCACATCAACATACTTCTTGACCTTTCTAAGACTCCAATCTTATGCACACTTACCTCGGGGAAAGCTCGCACCGAATGCAGTGGGATTTGCTTCTGAATGGGCAGCTATGGGATTGTGTTGTAAAGCTGCAATCTCAAAGACGCTTACTAGGGCAGCTGTGGAGAACCTGTATGGCCCTCCAGATATCGCTGATCGCCAACTGTGTCCAGTCCATATCCTGTTTGGGTCATCCCTGGATCCTTCCAGGTCAAGCTATTCCTTTTATCAGATCAGAGCTGCTTCAAAGCATCACATTAGGACCCAAATCAAATTGGTGTGTGTGTGTGTGTGCACATTCCAAAGCTAAAATCTAACTCTTCCATCACCCGTTGTTTCTCATCCACAACAGACGCCCCAGGGAGGATGCCAAATTATTAAAGATATTTTTGGAATACACATTCAATTTCTTATGGCAATACGCCCTAGTATATTTGGCAACAGCTATGATGATCTAAAGCTGCTTCTCACGATACAACTCCTGGCGGGCGGGGTGGGGGTGGGGCTGTTGCTAGAAATTGCTTCTGTGTGGAGGTTGATCCCTCTAACAGGATATTTAATTTGTATTGCCTATCTTAGTACGCTGTCCTAAATATATGTGGCATAGATGCAAATTGGTGAGGTGCAGAGAAAAGGGTAGCCAAAATGATGATCAAGGGGCTAGCTAGAGGAATTCCCTAAGAGGAAAGGTTACAGTTCTGGGGATTTTTTTTTTTTTAGTTCACCAAAAAGGAGTGAGTAAAGCAGGACATGATAGAGGTGTAAAGGTTGAATGGCCATCTGCCATAGATGCTTTAGCTGAGATTCCTGCATTGCAGGGGGTTGGACTAGATGGCACTTGGGATCCCTTCCAACTCTACAATTCTACGATTCTATGATGATGCAGGTAAAAAGGTAAAGGACCCCTGGACGGTTAAGTCCAGTCAAAGGTGACTAGTCAAACCACCAAACTTCCGATCGGCAAGCCCAAGAAGCTCAGTAGTTTAGACCACAGAGCCACCCGTGTCCCTATCGGTGTCTATCAGTGTAGCTGCTACTGGTGGCGAGAGGCCGTATCCTGCTCACATCCTGCATGTGGGATTTCCATGGGCATCTGATTGGCCACCAAATAACAGAATGTCATTTTATTTTATTTGTTCAAAATCATTGATATGTGGCCTTTCATTAAACAGCGATGGTTTCCAATAAATAGTAATATATATACCCTGTTTCTCATATTTTAAGACATACCCATAAAATAAGCCATAGCAGGATTTTTAAGCATTCAAGGAATATAAGCCATACCCCGAAAATAAGACATAGTGATAGACGCAGCAGCAATGCTGGCCGCGGCAGGAGGACGAGGAAAAAAATAAGACATCCCTTGAAAATAAGCCATAGTGGTTTTTTTTGAGGAAAAAATAAATATAAGACATGTCTTATAATATGAGAAACACGGTATATGTATGTATATATATATATATATATATATATATATATATATATATATATATATAAAAAATGCAATAAATATACGCTCATCGGGGTTTGTTAAACCTGGAAACAAAGGCCAAGAAATGCCTGGGCAAATGGTGGGAGAAACCCTATACAGTGGAACCTCGGTTTATGAACACCTCGGTTCATGAATTTTCGGTTTATGAACGCCGCGGACCCATCTGGAACGGATTCATTTTCCATTACTTTCAATGGGAAAGTTCACTTCAGTTTATGAACGCTTCAGTTTATGAACAGACTTCCGGAACCAATTACACCCATGCTTCAGTTTATGAACATTTCAGTTTAAGTACTCCGCGGACCCGTCTGGAACGGATTAATCCACTTTCCATTACTTTCAATGGGAAAGTTCGCTTCAGTTTATGAACGCTTCAGTTTATGAACAGACTTCCGGAACCAATTGTGTTCATAAACCGAGGTACCACTGTAGCAAGATGCTTTGGGGTGGGTGGGTTAGGATCCATTGGTTCCCTGGCTGAGCTGGGAGGTTCCTTGAGCTGGGAGGCTCCCTGGCTGAGCCGTGCAGTTGAACCGCCTGCACCACTCCAAATCCAGGACTGCACACACAGTGCTACTGCCATGCAGAAGAATAACCAGCACTGAGTGTCCTCTGCTTGAAAATAAGAAGTCCAAACAGTGCACTGAGATGAACTTGATCCTGTGGGCTCTATAAATGATGCATATTAAGCGAGCGAGCCTAATATCTAGTCTTTTATATCTATACAAACTCTGATTCCATTTCTGCTAATCTGACAGAAAAGCTAAGAGCTGTTCATGGCACGGAATCGCTGTCTCTGATGACTGGAAGGAAATCATTCTTAGCAGCCGCTTTGTTTTCCGAGAGTCCACGGGCGACATAGCCAGTAACAGGATCTTGGTAACCATGGGGGAAGCAGCGCTGTTTAACAAGGAGGACACCGGGAACTTGATACTCTATGGAAATTGAATTCTATGCTCAGTGTCACGTTTTGTAAGGGGGGTTTCTGCCGTTGTGCAGAATTGCAACGTATCGTTGTGAGTTGAGGGTTGAGGTTAGGCTGCATGCCCGAGTCCCTTCCAGTTCTTCGACCCAGCAAAGATTCAATTGCTGGAATAGCCACATGAGCTTCTTGTTGAGGCAATGGCTCTCTAAGGACGGGTTGTTAAGGGAAGGAAGGAAGTAGCTCCGCACCAGAGGGCAAGTGGGTAGATCCCTCCCCTCTCCCTTAACTGGCAGGTAGCCAGGAGGAAGAAAGGAGAGCTAGGAGTAGGCTGCAGGCAGAAGCTTGTGAGGGAGAGACGTGCTTGTTTTCTGCTGGAACCAAGGCTGTGGCTATGGGGAAAGCAAGACCTTCTGGGTGTGTGTGTGTTGAACTCCTCCATCATAGGCCCAGGTTGTAGAAATGTGTAAATAAACCATATATCCTAAATACACTACAGTCTCTGCTGCCCCTCATTCTAAGGAAACTAAACTCTGAGTAAGTGAAGAGTAAGTCTCTGGAATCTCACATCACTTGGAGATTGGGGTGGCGTGCAACCATATATTCAGCCCTGACTGCCAACTCCTTATACTCGTTTTTGCTGGGAGTTTAGATGGTCTGGGGTGATGGGAGTTGTAGTCCAACAACATACAGGGGGCACCATGCTGGACACAAGTGCTCTCGCCGCAACACACTGGCAGTGCTAGTCTACTATCAATGGCTGTTGGGAAGTGTCTGCATCTTCTAATGTCTATCTTTGTGCCGATTCACACCAATTAACCTTTTATCACATGACGGTTTGAAGTTGGGCATGTGAGCGGCGTTGACGTAGAAGTAGGGTTTTTTGAGGAATCGTTAAAGCTCAGTGTGCAGTCGGTAATGCTGCCTCCAGACATTCGGACCATCCCTTGATTTTGGAGTCATTCACACATGCGTGAGTGCTGTGACATCAAGATGCAGGAGAAGATGGGGCATTGGAACGAGGTACATGATGCTGAGATATAGTGGTTGGCTCAAAAACACACAGCGAGCTTTATGGATGAGCAGAGATTCACAAACCCAGATATCTAACTCCGTACAATGCTCAAAACATATGAGAAGATAAACAGAGCCCTGCAGGATCACAGCAGGCCTATCTAGGTCATCATCATCTTCTCACGGTGGTCAACTAAAGCAGAGCATGAGCACAATAACACTGCTGCTTGTGGTATCCAGCAAAAAGCATTCAGAGGCAAGCTGCCTTTGATATTGGTGGTAATAGATAGCCATCAGCAGCAGCAGCAGCCATTGATAGCCACATCTCCCCATGAGTTTGCCCAGTTGCCTTCTCAAGTTCTTCAAGCTTGTGGTCATCACTATGTCCTGTGGGAAGCATATTCCACAGATTAAATATGCACTCCGTGAGGAGTGTAGTAGTTAAACAGTCCTGATTCTCTCACTTGGCAGCTTCATTAGATGGCTCTGGATTCTACTATTTTGAGAGAAGGAGAAAGACTTCTGCTGATTCCCTTTCCTCAACGCTAAACCACTGAGCCTCTTGGGCTTGCCGATCAGAAGCTCGGCGGTTCAAATCCCCATGACGGTGTGAGCTCCCATTGCTCTGCCCCAGCTCCTGCCAACCTAGCAGTTCGAAAGCACACCAGTGCAAGTAGATAAATAGATGCTGCTGTTTAGTCATGCTGGCCACATGATCCAGAAAGCTGTCTGTGGACAAACGCTGGCTCCCTCGGGCTGAAGGTGAGATGAGCGCCGCACCCCATAGTTGCCTTTGACTGGACTTAACTATCCAGGGGTCCTTTACCTTTACCTTTAGTTTTATCCTTCTTAGGTGAAAGGGCATCTTCACTGATCTGCTGAAAATTCTCTTGTGGTCAGGTCTGGCTTGGAGCTTTCTCATAGGTGATGTTTGACCAGATGAACCTTTGACCTGAACCTTTGATGAACCTTTGATCTTTTTAGGTCCTTTAGAGGTCCGAAGGCTGCTGCAGCAGACGTTGGTAGAGGGGACCTTCTGTCATTCATTAATTCATTGAACTGCCTGAAAATCCAAGATAAGGTAATCAAGCACTGGAAACATCTGCGTAATCTCCTTTATCTCCTTCATTGAACAGGGTAGAGAGCTTTGGGTTTTTAGTTCATGCCTTAATTAAGGAGTCCATGTAATCTGCCTCTTATCTTAACTGTCTCTCCACAGCCTTGGGAGTTTCAGAATCCGGTGAGGATAGGTTGCTTTGAACTAGGAAGTCTTAGGCAGCCTTTGGGAAGAGCCCAAGATGGACCTGGAATCCAGAGATGCACATTAGGAAGAAGGAAAATTCTTCTTACCCACCTGGCAAGAGGAATGTGTATGTTGTTCAGACTCCCTTAGTGGGGAAATGTTTTGCAAATAAATCAGATAAGCAACCATCAGCTGAGAAACCCTTTGGTCATCCAGCACTCTTACTTGGGCTTTAATTGCTGTGAGGGTTTTGCTTTGCTTTGTTTCCTGCTTCCTGGTATGTTATTATTCTGTAGTTCATTGATTCCAAGCATTTCTTGGAGCAGTAATTCATCAATAGCAATAAATATATCCATTCACTCCCGTTTCAAATAATAAAGCTGTCTTCTGTGCACAGCTAGCTACTCAGCGCCCCCCCCCCCAACTGTTCAGAAGTCAATTTATGGAGTTTCCTTTCTCCTGCCTAGAGCTGCTTAATTGATTGACTCACTGCGGTTCATTTTCATGCGACCTAACTGATTTCCCACTCTCCATACCTGAAATAAAGGGAGTATTTTTTTGTGCTATGATCCTTTACTTCTGTCTCGCTGGAGAAGGGTTGCGTGAAACACACACACACACACACACACACACACACACACACACACACAAAATATTCTGCTTTCCGCTATCTAGTTCTTAAAGCCATGTTCAATTATAAAAAAAACACATGCAAAATTAAAAACATAAATTATGGGGGCAAAGCTATGACAAAATCATCTCAGATAAGCAGCTGGGGGATGCAGCAGATCTCCCTCTCAGCTGGACTCACCTGAATTAATTCCCCAAGCCCAGCTCAGCCAAAGATATGCCAATGTATCACTTGCTCCATTGTAAGTCCCCCACAAAGGTGTGCTCTAGGCCTGTGGCCGCTCAGTGGTTTAGAGGCTCAGTGGTTTTGTTCTGCTTGGCCATGTGGCCTGGGAACCCAAATTAGAGCACTATTTTAAAGGCTCGTTTCCCCTCTGCCTGGTTTAGGCAGAGCAGCAGCTGTAGCCCCTGTAGACTTGGATCCTGTGCAGGCCCGTCTTAACCACATCCAGCGCCGTGGCACAAAGGTCCCTCCAGCGCCCCCTCCCTTCCCAAAATTTAGCCTGGGGGGGAGGGCGCCGTTGGGGAGGGAGGGAAACGAAGACAGAAGCCACCGCCGCAGGGGCTGGAAGGTGGCGGTTGGGATCGGGAGGAGGAGGCAGAGGCGACAGCAGCAGCAGGCACGGGGCTGTGGGAAAAGGCAGCGGGGCTCTCTCCACTGCCGCTCTCCTCCGCAGCCACCACTTGGTGCCGGTTCACCTCCGCACTCCCCACCCTCTGTCGCGAAGCGGCAGGGCGACCCCTGAGGGAGCTGTGTGGCTGCTGTGGCAGGCTGGAGAAGCGCTCCAGCCACCAATTGTGGTGCTGAGAGGAGGGGTGGCTGGCGGGGCACGCACACCAGCCAGAGAGGGACTGGTGGAGGGAGGGATGGAGGGCTGATCGCTGCGCGCCCGGCTCTCCGCCGCCGATCGCCTCCTCCTGCCTTCTCCCTGGTGGCGGGCAGGCTGCTGCCCCTACTGAGCCGTGGCCCCCGCACCTCTTCCCTGGCACCCTCCAGCGCCCGGCGCCGTGGTTCCCCACGCCACTAGCCTCTATGGCTAAGACGGGCCTGATCAAATGTAGCCTCCAAAATTTCTCCGATGAAAATAGGGACATCCTATTCAACAGCAGCAACAACATTTATGCCCTACCCATCTGACTGTGTTGCTCCAGCCACAACATATTGTTATAAGAAAAAACTGCTCCTTTTCTCTTATGGGGTATCCAAGACCCCATATAGAGTCCTTACGTGGGTTCCCTATTGGCATAGCTGCCAAGTTTTCCCTTTTCTCGCGAGGAAGCCTATTCAGCATAAGGGAAAATCCCTTTAAAAAAAGGGATAACTTGGCAGCTATGCCTATTGGTAGGAGAAAATAACAGAGGCCAACCAGAGTATATTGAGAAGCAAAGCAGCTAGTAAGCCTGATCTTTATTAACTGTTGCAACAGGGTCCCCACTCCCCATACACAGGAGGGGAGAGAGAACCCTGAACAATGGTGCACAAGCCCTTATACAGACTTTTGAAATTGCCCACCCTGTAGCCCATGACCACCCCCCTGAAACATCATACATACATCACAGTAGGAGGCAGTCTACGGCAGAGGAGGTGGTCTACAGCAGAAATCCTGTTTGCCAGGATACCTGATAATGGTCACTGGTTGCATTACTTGGGCAGCCTGGCCATTCTTTTGTGATGATTCCTGCTTGGCAGGGGGTTGGACTGGATGGCCCTTGTGGTCTCTTCCAACTCTATGATTCTAATACTTTAGTTCCTGAATGCAGGTCACAGGCTCACCCTATTCATATGCAAATATGCCCGTAAGACAGGATTTGTAAACAAAAGACTATGGGGAGGCTTCCCCATTTCCTTGTTCCTTGCAGAGGAATATATTGAGGTCAATTTGGGAGAGTCAAAATGGCTTCAGGATTGCTCTCCTGTACTATTTCAGACACGTGGTTTATATACTTATGTATGTGTTTGCCTTGTACATTTACAAACATTTAATTTATATTTGAGACCTTAGGATTCTCATAACAATATATAAAAACATAATAAAACATTCAACATTTCATTTTTTAAAATAAAAAACAAACAGACAAACAGACAAACAAACAAACACAACACATTATCCTTACAGAGCTGCCTTCAGATGGCTTGGGTGGGGGGGTCAGATATACTGGCTTAAATTATGCTATCTTGCTTCACACCACTTTCCTGCACATAGGATTTCTCCCTAAACCTCAAACATTTGGAAACTTCAGAAATATAAAGCACCAGTTCTTTTTTTATTTATTTTTAAACCATCGGAGAAGAATTTATGGTGCAAAAGCCTGCTTGGGGGGGGGGGGATGGTTATGAACCAAGCATCTGAAACTAAGCAGGGGCACTGAACAAATCACTGCTAGTACACGGGAGTTTCCGCGGAATTTGGCCTAGTTTACCTTTTTATATATATATATATAAATGCACCTCAAAAATGATTTTCAAAGCAATTTCACTCACCACAACAGGCAAAGGCAAAAGCCACAAAGCAGACCATAGGACGTAGGACAGGGGTCCCCAAACTAAGGCCCGGGGGCCGGATGTGGCCCAATCACCTTCTAAATCTGGCCATAGCTGCCAAGTTTTCCCTTTTCTCGCGAGGAAGCCTATTCAGCATAAGGGAAAATCCCTTTAAAAAAGGGATAACTTGGCAGCTATGAATCTGGCCCTCAGAAGGCCCGGGAATCAGCATGTTTTTACCCGAGTAGAATTTAAAATGCATCTCTGGGTTATTTGTGGGGCATAGGAATTCGTTCATTTTCTTTCCAACATAGAGTCCGGGCCCCCACAAGGTCTGGGGGACAATGGACCGGCTCCCTGCTGAAAAAGTTTGCTGACCCCTGACGTAGGACGTACGTAGGACGGGTATTTCTTGGCTATGCTATCATTTTGTGAGTATCCTATCCCAAGAGTTTAGCAGTCCTAAGAAGACATTTCAGGGAAATTAATAGCCAGGGACAACCTGATGCTTGAGAAATCAATGTGTGTTGTATTCAAAGGGTGTCTAGTACAGTCAATTCCTGTTCTTGGATGCCTCACAAAAATTATTATTATTTTCAAGAAGGCTGAGAGCCAGTTTTACTGGAGACAGAAGTGTGCTTTGTTGAAAGAAAAAGAAAAGAAAAGAAAAGAGAACAATTTGTCCTGTTCTGGCCAAACATATTGATCTGCTGTGCAATGCTTGAATTAAATGAACCTTAGGCAGTGTTAGAGCGAAGAAGAGCCCTTGCTGGATTACATCAGTTGCCCATCTTCTCCAGAATCATCTTCTTGTTGTGGTCTACCTACCAGATGCCTTTGAGAAGTCCACAAGGAGGACCTGAGCACACAACAAAACTCTCACTCCTTGAAATTCTCTTTTTTTTTCCAAATGAATTTTTATTGTTTTCTCAAACATAAAATTACTAATATACAGAAAAGAAAAATGATCATCAATAAAACAATTCATCTTTTACATTTCTATTACTGTTTACTCTATACATTCCATTGTTCTGCCGAACACAACTTCCTCCTTTTACCACCTCGGTTTTCTAAGTCACCATCATATATATTGCACTTTATCCCATCCACATCTCTGTCATCTTCTTAATTACATTACCATATTTGAATATATCTATATTGTTTCTGTTGTAGGTTTTATGTCAATCCTGTTAGTGTCTTTATAGTCTTACAGTACTCCTTTAGATACAGTGGTACCTCTACTTACGAATTTAATGTGTTCCAAACGCACATTTGTAAGTCGAATCCCATAGGAATGCATTGGGAGAAAAAATTCGTAAGTCAAAGCAACCCTATCTAAAAATTCATAAGTAGAAAAAAATCGTATCCAAACAGCATCCAAGATGGCGGACAGAGCTCCATTCGTAAGTAGAAACATTCGTAAGTAGAGTCATTCGTAAGTAGAGGTACCACTGTATTCCACAAACTTACTCCAATCTTTTTGGAACTTCTGGTCCTTCTGTTCCCTTATCCTTCCTGTCATTCTAGCTAACTCTGAATACTCCATCATTTTAACCCTCCACTCCTCAATTGTTGGAATTTCTGTTGATTTCCATCTTTGAGCCAACACCATTCTGGCTGCTGTGCTGGCATACATGAATAATCTTTGATATTCTTCTTTTTGGGGGTGGGGAGAAATGTATATTTTAACATCTTTTAAAACTCGTTATAAACTAATTCCCAAAATGTTTCAACTTTTTCGCATTGCCACCACATATGATATATTTCTCCATCTTTTTGGTTACATTTCCAACACTTTTTGTTTTTCCTTTTGTAAATCTTTGCCAACTTGACTGGTGTCAGGTACCAGCGGTACATCATTTTCATGATGTTTTCTTTTAAAATTGTACACGCTGTAAACTTTATATGTTGGTTCCATAGCTTATGCCACAATTCGTATTCTATTTTATAACCAAAGTCTACTTCCCTTAAAATTATCAGCAGCTCATATTCAGAAACTGCCTCTTGAGAGTGGATGTAGAACATGGCAATTAGCTATTGACAGCCTCTTCCTCCATGAATTGGTCCAATCCTCTTTTAAAGCCATCCAAGTTGCTGGGAGCGAATTCGGTAGTTTTAAGTATGTGCTTTGTGAGGAAGTATTTTCTTTCGCCTGCCCAGAATCTTCCAGTACCTAGCTTCTTTTGATGATCCCAGGTTCTACTACCGGTAGTATGAGAGAGGGAGGATTAACTATAGAATGAAGGAAGAATTTCTTCCATGGCACAGATAAAAACTCCTTGCTGGAGAAAAGTCTGTGGGGCTCTTAGGCTCGGACTGCTTTCGAGGGGGACATGATAAGCCACCAAAAAATTTCGTGTTGGAAAACAAATGTCTCAGTGGCATCATTAGTTGTCTGAAATATCCAAGGGCTGAGACACAACAGCATCTGTCTCTTCATGGTTCCAATGGGAAAAGCAAACAACTAAATGACTATATTATAAAATGACAGCTGCGCATTGTCAATAGTGCTAAGGGTGATGATGATGATACATATTTCAGCCTGCTCTTCTACCGTACCCAGATCAGAATAATCATCATAATAAAAAAAAAGATATAAGATACAAATAAATAATTTACATCAGGCTGAAGCAGAGGGGGAAACAGAAGGGATGTAGGGTCGCTCCTTCAGCACAGCTGAGGGACTGGCAACATTTGGTCCCTCCTCTCCTTGAACTTTCCTGCCCATTAGAACATATTGTAACTATGAGCTTGAACCTGAGTTTGCTCATTTCCTCTTTCCTCCCAGTCTGCTTTCCTTTCGTGCCATGTCCTTTTAGACGGTCAGCATGAGGGACTGTCTTTTCATGTACACTGACTTTATGCTGCTCTGGGAACAGGGGAACAGTGGGTTAAAAAAAAATCAAAAGAAAGAAATACAACAACAACAATGCCAAATGTGAATGTGAGCAATGGAATCTGTAGTGGGTACAAATGGAATAAATCAGACGGAGAATTAACAGGAGTCAAATGGGATGCAATGGATTGTGGGTGGGTGTTGCACAAGGATGCTAAAAGGACTCCTCTCTGCATCCCAGAATAATTGCCTTCATCGTTTGCCCCCATCAAAAGGAAAAGAGTTGCACAATCTGCCACAGGGGTAGACAGCACAGTGCCCTCCAAAAGCTGTTGGACTCCATCTCCCATCAGCCCCACCCAGCATGGCCAGGGCTGATGGGAGTTGTAGTCCAACAATATCTGGAGAGTGCTCCTCCACACTGACTGTCCTTGCTCTATGAGCTTCCACTTCCATAACAACTACAGAGGAAGCTTCAGGGATGTTAGGATCTACAAAGTGCAAAGGAGCTCGAAATTCTGCCAGGCCAAAAGTGTGCGCTGCAGCACTGAGCTGCGATGACTTACAAAATGATCGTATCAGAAATCACCCTGAGTCGCGTCTCTGTATACTTTCAAATAACACATTGCAGAAGGGAAAAGAACGCCTTCTGAATTATTGCCAAGGGGTTCCCTGTCTCAGACTAGTGCTAAGAGATTTGCATTTTTGAGATGCAGGGCAGTCTTTCTTTCAATTTATTCTCTGCCTCCCCCAAGACCCTCTTTGTGCTTGTGCTCTAGGGGAAAAAAAACCCTGAGCAACAGCCTCTATAGTGAACCCATCAAACACTCTGCGCACTACTTTTCCTGCCGGAGGCTGCTTCTTCCCTGTTGCTCTTTCATTTTTATACTGTACAGTTTTATAGCTGCTGTCTGGAGAGGCGTCCGTGCTGCTCCCCCTCCTTCCACCCTACAAGCTTATCTCGAACCAATTCTCCAAAGCTCCAAACTCTTCATTAGTAGGGGTGGAAAATATCGGAAGACGGACAGAGCCGCAGAAACTGACATCCTGTGAATGTTGAATTTCCCACTAGAGCAGAGAATGGAATAAAAAAACCAGCGGTACTCATTAGGTTCTTATGTGCATAGAGAAAAGGTACTGTATTTTCCCGTGTATAACACGTTCCCGTGTATAAGACGCCCCCTACTTTGGGGGACTCCAATTTAAGAAAATGGGACGAGATGGCCCAGAGTTGTTGAGCTTTGTTTGGAGGTGAATTTTAAAAGAAAGGAAAACCAATTTCAGATACCTGCAATAATTGGTCATTCTTCTTTTCTGCCTGTGCCAATATTTACTGCTGTTGTTGCCCTAGAACAGGCATAGGCAACCTTGGCTCTCCAGATGTTTTGGAACTACCACTTCCAGGATCCCTGACCACTGGCCCTGTTAGCTAGGGATCATGGGAGTTGTAGTTCCAAAACATCTGGAGAGCCAAGGTTGCCTATGCCTGCCCTAGAAGCTCTGGTGCATTCATCATCAATTAATCATAATCAACAGACCAGAAATAAGAACAAAATAAAGCCACTTTGTGCACCATAGTCTTAAGCAGAGAGCAAAATGCAAAGCAGGGTATAACATAAATGTGGTTGGCTCAGGTATGCATGTGACAAGATGACGTAAACTAAGCCCCTTGTTCCAAATGATCCTTCCAGTTGCCACCTTGTTCTCACAGTCATTGATAAAAATTTGATGGCCACCAGTAACACCCAAAGGTTTTTTTTTAATCTCCTAGCAAGGATCTAACCATAAATTGGCTGACCTTTCAGATAAGGAAGCAAAGAGCTAATCATTTCATAGAATAAGGGAATAATAGATTTGTAGAGTTGGAAGATACCCAGGGGGGTCATCTAGTCCAACGCCCTGCAATGCAGGAATCTCAGCTAAAGCATCCATGACAGATGGACATCCAACCTCTGCTTTAAAAAACCCCAAGGAAGGAGAGTCCGCCACCTCCTGTCAAACAGCTCTCCCTGTTAGTAGGTTCTTGGGGTTCTTAGTAGGTTCTTAGTAGGTTCTTCCTGATGTTTAGTCAGAATCTCCTTTCTTGTAACTTGAAGCCATTGGCTCAGGTCTCTGGAGCAGGAGAAGCTTTTCTCCATCCTCCATGTGGCAGCCCTTTAGATATCTGAGGGTGTCTATCATATCTCCTCTCAGTTTCCTCTTTTCCAGGCTAAACATACCCAACTCCTTCAACCATTCCTCATAAGGCATGGTTTCAAGATTCTTGGTCATTTTGGTTGCCCTCCACTGCAGACGTTCCAGTGTGCCCACATCCTTCTTATATTGTGGCACCCAGAACTGGACACAGGACTCCAGGTGGGATCTGACCAAGGCAGAATAGAGTGGGACTATTACTTCCCTTGACTGAGACACAGTGGAACGGTTTCCCTCGGGAGGTGGTGGACTCTCCTTCCAATGGGAGGTTTTTAAGCTGAGGTTGGATGGCCATCTGTCATGGATGCTTTAGCTGAGATTCCAAAATGGCAAAAAAGACAATCCCAGAAATGTATAATCAGCGCAAAAACAAAACTGTGCCGTGATAAATCCCTGAAACGAGATATTGATAAGGTGAATAATACTAAAACTCAACTAATGATTACTCAAAGAAACGTAATAGGTTTAAATTCCCCAAAAGAAACTAGGATATAGAAAAGACATGAATATCTCAAAATAACCTCTAAATAAAGTAAAACTTGATGAGGTGCCGGCTAAGTGACTCGTTTCACTGGAAAATCTCTATCTGTTTCCTCAGAAGGAAAATGTTAAGGGGCTGAGGTTTCCTTATAATCAAAACTAAACAGGAGCTGTAAACTCTGAAAAGAATTGAAAATTACATAGCAGTCAGGGATAAACTTGCCCAAGATAAGACTATAGTTGTTTAAACTAAAGGTTAACTAACCTATGGGACAATTCAACTAATGAAATAATGAAAAGATTAAGTAAAGGGCTGTAAAAGCTCTCCTAGTTGTGATGTCGTGACACCATTGTTCAGACTGCTAGAGGGTGTTTCTGATTCTTGGCTTATATTCCGAGTGGAGCTCCATTTCTTAAAGGGCTAGGAACAATTAATTGTCTTAGAGCGTGTCAAAGCACACTTTCAATAGTAAAATGCAACAAACTTCCGTAATGCTGGTTCTAAAATGCTCTTAACATAGAGAGACTTATAGAGGAATAATAGTAATGAGTATGATTGTAAAATGAAAAAGAACTGTCCTTGTTTATAATCACAGAACAACACTGTAAGCGCTCTTGATCTGAAAAATAAATCCAAGCTAACTTCTTAAAGAAACTGATGTTCATGGCCTTATATTTAACGTTCTTGGAATTGATGAAGATGGGTGTTTACAAGAAAGGACTAAAATCCATATTCATGTTGAGATTCCTGCATTGCAGGGGGTTGGATTAGATGGCCCTTGGGGTCCCTTCCAACTCTACAATTCTAGGAGAGCACTGTTAATTTTGCCAGTAGCTATCGCTGCCTTTTGTAGGGATGAATCCTGTAGTTTAACTATGCACTGTATAAAGAAGTCCTCTCTTTCGCTTGTCCTGAGTCTCCCAACATACAGGTTCATTCTGCTGCTTTCTCCTTAGCCACCCTTCTCCACTCTGTAGCTTCCCCTTTTCTTTCTCCACACTTAATCTTCACCACTCCACTCCTTTCCCTTTCTCCTCTTGACATTTTCTCCCAGCTGACCTCTCTATTCTGCACCCCTCCCCTTTGCCCACCTCTCCACGATTCTCAGGGCTTTACACCATACCAGGAGGCAAGCAATCTGTCAACGCATGTTGCCACCTGGCTTCCACTTAAAAGTGAGGTCTTCGCCTTAGGAAGGTGCATGCAATTGCTTATTGATGTGAGCAATAATGTTGGCAGAGGCAGGTGGAAGACGTTTCCTGGGGATTAATGGATGAGTGATGATGCCAGGCACAACTGGGTGGCGGAGATTCCCGCTAGGGCGATTAATTCCCAGGAAATCATATACTGTATATATCTCAAGGACTGCTGTTTGTAAGGCCTCACAACCCAGAATACACCAGTTGTGACGACCCGTGTCCCACTCTACCTTACTATCACTGCGGCACAGGAAACCAGAGGGGAAAACACCCACCCTCTTCTCCTGCCGCCTCAAAAATAAACCCCTTTTACTAATGGGTTTCTAAGTAAGGAGAGCCTTCCAGCCTGCGTGACCTGGTACCTTAAGGAACTCTAGGCTGTCCCACGGAATAACCTCTTGCCTCCAGTAAAGGGTCTCCCTCAGTTGGATTCCCCACTGTAGAAGTTTGCCCTATGCACTCTGGCAACTCCTTGGCACCTCAGGTTACCCTTCTAAGCCTCCTCCGTGTAACTTCAGGATACAAACTGCCACCTCCCTGCCTGAGGTGAGTTTTGCCCTCTCTTGAGCCACCACGGTTGTGAGTCCTGGTACCTCGCTGGAAAAATAAAGACGGACCTCTTTTTGGCAAAAACAGAGATGAAATTTTATTGTGTTAAAAACATAAGTGTTTCTTTAACGTGTCATTTATTAATTAGCTTTGTTCCAGTTGTACAAAATAAACTCAGTCAAACATTTAACTTTAAGTTTTCCTAGCCTATTCACTGTCTTCATACAAGCCACCACAAAACACCACACCACACCTTCCTCCCTCTCCCTCCTAACTGACCAAACCGACACTCCCTCCTTTCGAACCGGGCACAGTCCCGCCCCCATCAGAGTTCTAAGTCAGTCAGGCTGGAGGTGGGTTAACTCTTTGCCAGCCGGGCAGAAATAAACATTTTAAAAGTGCTTCAATTTTGTCACACCAGTCAACATTCTTCAAGTGAAAGGAAAGACAATGGGGGGGGGTGAAGGGGTTGGGGACCGAGAAATATGTGTACAGATATTTATTTTCAAAATGTCCCCATGTGACATTTTGCAAAGGGAACGTGACACAGTTTTCAGAGAGCCCTGCGGCTATGAATCACGGCGCCCTCAATATTACCCAACCTGTGACGTGCCCGGGATCACACCTGTCAATATCTTCTAATGAACTTCAGCTACTTAAAAGCACATCTCCAAAGGAAGTGGGTAATTGGATGCTCAAGGTGAGGAGCAAATCAACTGCTTCCTGCTGGTTAAAGTGGATTGGAACAGGAGGGGGAGCTCTCCCGTGCTTGCCAAAGAGGCAGCGAAGCTGTGTCAAGGCACTGCTGCGGCATGAGCATCGCAACAGCAAACTCAAGGGAGTGGAAATAAGCCCGGGCAGGTGAGCATCAGGACAAAGATGGGTTGGGCAGGAGTAGGCTTGGCACAGAGGAGTTAGTTCTACTCGAAACACACCCACTGAACAAGGCTTTGCTGAATATAATCCATTGCCAGTCAGAGCTTACCCTCAAAGCAGCATTTGTGTAGCACTGAGAGTTGTTTATTGACAGGAGAGAGCCAGAAGTAAATCACACTGAGCAAGTGGAGTTAACTCTTTAGGGCCAAAAACAGGATCTGCACAGGAGTGCCAGGCTTAATGAGCACAGCAGCTCATCTCCAGTAGGTCTTAAACCCCATGAAGCAGTTGCTGAAACTGAAGGTCCCAGTCTCCCCACAGCTGCCTAAGTCCAGAGTTTCCCCCAAGCAATCAGAGACTGCACCTGCATGAAGTTAACTTCTCCTCTGCCCTTTTCTGCCCTTTTCATGCCTCTCCTGGTTCAGGAAGACCAGAGAGAAGGGGAGCTCGTCACAGCAGGAAGGAGAGACACCAGTCCCTCTTCACTAGCCAGACTCATCTCTGCTTCTTGGCCTCCCTCCTCTTCTGCTTCAGTTTCTGCCTTCTGGACTTTTCTCTGCCACAGACTCCCCCCACTCACTAAGTCCTGTTCCCCCGTCAGCTTCTGACACCTCCTCTTCACAGTCTTCTCTCTCTGACCACTCATCATCCCACCAGCAATTCCTGGGCTCTGAGCCTTCTTCCTTTGGGGGTTCCCCAACTGGTTCGTTTCACCATTCCTCTGGGTCCAGCCAGTCCATAATATTTATATATTGCACCTATATATCCCACCTTTCCTCCAAGGAGCTCCCACCCTCTGCATTTAACCCTCACAACAAGCCTGTGAGGTAGGTTAGACTGAGAGCTTGGTTAATAGTCCACGGTCACCCAGTCAGCTTTATAACTGAGTAGGAATTTGAATGCTGGTCTCTCAGGTCCTAGCCTGACCCTCTAACCCAGGCATCCCCAAACTGCGGCCCTACAGATGTTTTGGCCTACAACTCCCATGATCCCTAGCTAATAGGACCAGTGGTTAGGGAAGATGGGAATTGTAGTCCAAAACATCTGGAGGGCTGAAGTTTGGGGATGCCTGCTCTAACCACTATACCAGACAACTCAGTAGAACTATCAAACAACATAGGAAAGATCTCACTTGGCTTGTTATTCAAGAAAGTGGAAAGGAGTGTTTTACTTCACTGCCCATTAGTTATACACATGAAGAAGTTAAGGAGCAAAGTGAAATCACCCCATTTTATAAAAATATAGTAAGGCATTTTTTGTTTTTGAGAAAGCACAGAAAACACTAGTAAAATTGACTGATATGCTAGCCAGGTATTATTGAAACTGAGTTTTTTGGCAGGTTTTTTCTACATTACGGGAATGTCCTTTAAGGGACCCAAAGGAGCAAGCATTTGCATTCTGTAGAATTGTTACGAGGAGAAACAGACTGTTAGATGTCTGAGGCGGTTTTGAAATATTAGCCAAGAAAACTCACCAAAGCACCCTGCAGACCAACAAAGGAGAAATGCACCCTTTTAAACACTAAGCCAGACATTAAAATTGAGGCATCTGCTATGTACGAATAATTTCACTATCAAATCTCATCCCAAAGGTTCCCAACTTTTAGAGCTGGCTGCGTCTAGGCAAATGTTCCGTACATTTTGGCCGTGGCCAACAACCAGACTCCATTTTGCACCATTTTGTACGTTCTTTTACCTGTGTTTGCTTCTGAAAGCAGAGACCTAGTATCACCTCTTAACACAGGAACCCGCTTTACAGCAAGTCACGCCATTGGTCTGCTTAGCCCAGCATTGTCTATGCTGATTGGCAGCAGCTCTCCAGGGTTCCAGACTCTCTCCCAGCCCTACTTAGAGCTGCCAATGATTGATGTTGGGACCTTCTGCATGCAATACAGATGCTCTGCCAATGAGCCACAGCTATGGAATGGTGGGTTTGCATTTAAATCTGAATTTATCCACACACACACAAATCCCTTTCCCAAACAGCATGAGAATCAAAGACATGTTTATTTCATGTTATGTTCATGTCTAATGGTGGTGGATTCATTTATTTGAGTTGTTGTGGATTTAGGTTGTAAATAAAGTGGAAAAATGGAAAAAAATTGAACAGAAACAGTGCAAAATCAAAAATATATATGATTATATATATAAAAAAGAGAATCAAAGCACAACCATCCATCAAAATTCACACTTACTCAGATTTTGCAATGCACTAGCCAGTGTTTGCAAAGATAAAAGAATAAAAATAAAATTTAAAACTGCATATATGCATAAAAATGAATACATTGGTTAAAAAATGGTAAAAGGCCTGGAAATGATGCCTTATGAGGAACGGCTTAGGGAGCTGGGTATGTTTAGCCTGGAGAAGAGAAGGTTAAGGGGTGATATGATAGCCATGTTCAAATATATAAAAGGATGTCATATAGAGGAGGGAGAAAGGTTGTTTTCTGAAGCAAACATGGAACTACAAGAAAGAAGATTCCACCTCAACATTAGGAAGAACTTCCTGTTTGGCAGTGGAATTTGCTACCAAGGAGTGTGGTGGAGTCTCCTTCTTTGGAGGTCTTTAAGCGGAGGCTTGACAGGCATATGTCAAGAATGCTTTGATGGTGTTTCCTGCTTGGCAGGGGGTTGGACTGGATGGCCCTTGTGGTCTCTTCCAACTCTATGATTCTAAAAAAATAATGTATGAAAAATGCATTATATTAGGATAAACTATGTACAAAAATGTCTTTATGGGAATAAAATCACACTAAAATGCTGAGGAATTTTCATGAGTATTTATTTTAAAAAAAGAAAATTCGCAATTTGCTGCTGGGATGTGGAGAAACGAATTAATTTTGGAAAATGAAACTGAGAGAAGCAATCCACGATGCTATTTCATCACATTACAGAGCAGCCAATTTCACATCACGCCCCACTCAAAATGCGCCACCAATTCTTGTGTAGGCGATAAATGTGCCTACGCTAATTTAGATGTGTAGATGCACATTTAGAAAGAATTACTATAATTTAAATTAAAACGCATCTCACCAGTTTTGGTACTTCTGTGGCCAGATGAAAAGTGTGCTTTCTCAGGCTGCTGTTGGGGTGCTGCTTGCAGTAAAGGGGCAACCTCAAAGCCCACCTGATCTCCCTTCTCGTGGCTGTTTGCCTTTGAACAGGACCAGGCAGCCCTACAAATAAAAAGAGCATGTAAAGTTAGGACGCCTGAGCTCTCAGTCATGCTTATAAGTTTCTCTGTCTGTGTCCACTTCCTTCATCGGATGCCCCTTTCGGGGGCAGGTAAAGACTCACAGCACAATGATTTAGCATCCTATCTTGTGCCTCGTGAAACCAGGGGGAAGGAACTGTATGGATCAGGCTAGGTAAAAAAGGTAAAGGACCCCTGGGCAGTTAAGTCCATGAGTCACTCACGAAAACAGCAGGAAAGAACTGTACGCTGGTAAAAGTAAAAAGGTAAATGATCCCTGGATGGTTGAGTCCAGTCAAAGGCAACTATGGGGTATGGCGCTCATCTTGCTCATCTTTCAGGCCGAGGGAGCTGGCATTTGTCCACAGACAACTTTCTGGGCCATGTGGCCAGCATGACTAAACCGCTTTTGGTGCAACGGAACACCGTGACGGAAACCAGAGCGCACGGAAACGCCATTTACCTTCCTGCTGCAGTGGTACCTATTTATCTACTTGCACTGGCATGGTTTCGAACTGCTAGGTTGGCAGGAGCTGGGACAGAGCAACGGGAGCTCACCCCATCTTGGGGATTTGAACTGCCGACCTTCCCATCAGCAAGCCCCAAGAGCTTCAGTGGTTTATACCACAGTGCCACCTGGAGGGATTTGATACCGCAACCTTCATATGAACCTTCCTCCCAGCCAGCGTTCCCCTCTAAGACAGAGCAATGGCAGAAAAAGCACACGAAATTGCAACTGCCAAGAGAATGTTGTTATCTAATCCTATGGGATCACAGCAGGATACATCTTTCACGTAGGGTGGCATGCAACCAAGTTTTAGCCAGAGTATACCCATTGAAGTTAGTGAACATGGCTGAGCGAGGGTTTGATCTGTTCAGCTACCTAAGACCACATCTCCAAAGGAAGTGGGTAATTGGATGCTCAAGCTTAGAAGCAAATCAACTGATTCCTGCTGGTTAAAGTGGATTAGGAAGAGGAGGGGGAGCTCTCCAGGGAACAGAAGGAGGAGCTCTACTGTTCTTTCCAAAAGAGGCGGCAAAACTGTGTCAAGGAGCTGCTGCAGCAGGAGCATCGAAAGAGCAAAACCAAAGCAGGAGAAATAAGCCTGCCATGTTAGCATCCGGAGAAGGACAAGGGAAAACCCAGCTGGGCAGGAGTAGGGGAAGCAAGAAAGCACAAGGGGTTGCAGCCAATGTAAATAGTTCAACTCAAGGCAGACCCACTGAAATTAATGAGTATTTATGTATTTATTACACTCATATTCCACCTTATTGTTGAAGGAGCTCAGGGTAGTCTACATGGTTTCCCCCCTCCTCATTTAATCCCTGCAACAACCCTGTGGGGTAGGTTGGGCAGGGAGCCAGACCCCCCCCCAAGTCCCTATTTTCCAGGGACAGTCCCAGATTTACAGTCCCGGCTTCTGATTCGATCCCAGAATGTCCCACTTTTTTATCAGAGAAATTTTGGAGGGTATGGAGTTTGTCAAAGCTACAGTTCCCAGAGTTCCCAAGCAAGAGCAACGCCACATGTGAAGGAAGTTGGAGACAGAGATGAAAACTCCCTTTTGCAAGCGGCACTTCTGTCACCAGCAAATAAACATGTTTATGCAGTAGGTTCCCAGCATGAGGAAAAGCAGAACAAAAGGGATCTTACCTTGAGATTGTTATCTGTCAGCTAGGAACCAAGTTGGACAGGGCAAATACGGGAATTAACATTTCAAAACTGAAAAGTAGGTGGCATTGTCATGACAACAGTGAAAGGCGACACTCAGCTTTGTGTATAAACCTAAATGATGCCCCCCCCCCACTTCAGATGGTTGGCCACCTCTAGTGCGGTGGTGTGTTTTGAATTCAAAATTAGTCTGAAGAGGAAGAACAATGCAAGGAGTACAGTAATTCAAAAACAACAACAGGGGAAACCAGGTGATCTAACCACAATACAAGCTTACTAACAGCATAAGGAAGCATGAGAATTATACCAAACAGTACCATGGCTTTCCTATTTTGCATTCGTGGTGATTTGTGCTCAGGATGGTATTGGGGCAGGACTGGCCAACGCTTGAGGCAACTGCTTCAGAAAGAAATACAATTTTTTTTTTGGCAAATTGGTCCAAATTAAAACTCACTCTATTAGGAAGAATATCAGTAATAAAAATGAGTGTTCTCCCAAAAATGCTCTTCTTATTTCAAAATTTACCCATATTAGGCAATGCGAAGTGTTTTAAAGAGTGGAGGAAGGATCTGGCAAAATTCGTCTGGAGTGGGAAAAAACCTAGAATCAAATATAAATTACTTACAGACAGAAGGGAAGAGAGGAGGATTCAATTTGCCGAATTCAGAATTATACCACGACGCAGCTGGTTTATTGTGGTTGAAAGAATGGATGGAATTAAAGAATGCGGATGTGCTAGATTTGGAAGGGGTGGGCCTAGCCTTTGGATGGCACAAGTATTTAATGGAGGAAAAATTGAAAGAACATAGCAGTTTTAACAACAATATCATAAGAAAATCATTATTCAAGATTTGGAAAAAACATAAAGGTATATTAGAACCAAGGATGCCATGGTGGATATCACCGATGGAGATAGTAGTGGTAAAGAGAAAAAATTTAGAGGAGAATTGGCCAACATATAAAGTGTTATTGGAAGAAGTAGAAGGAAATATTAAATTAAAAGAATATAAAGAGGTCAAAAAGTATCTAAATGTTTGGCTACAATATTTCCAAATTAATCAAAGATTTCAGAAAGATAAGATAATAGGATTTGAAAATAGTTTCTCAAAATTTGATAAAATAATATTAAAAAGGTAAAGGGACCCCTGACCATTAGGTCCAGTCGTGACCGACTCTGGGGTTGCGCGCTCATCTCGCATTATTGGCCGAGGGAGCCGGCGTATAGCTTCCAGGTCATGTGGCCAGCATGACAAAGCTGCTTCTGGCAAACCAGAGCAGCACACGGAAACGCCGTTTAACTTCCCGCTGTAGCGGTTCCTATTTATCTACTTGCATTTTGACGTGCTTTCGAACTGCTAGGTTGGCAGGAGCTGGGACCGAGCAACGGGAGCTCACCCCATCACAGGGATTCGAACCGCTGACCTTCTGATCAGCAAGCCCTAGGCTCAGTGGTTTAACCCACAGCGCCACCTGGGTCCCTCATAATATAATAATATTAGGAGGGGATAGAATGGGATACAAAAGACGAACAGACAAAGGAGGTCATGATAAAATGGGGACAAGATTTGGGAAAAGCAATAATGGTAGAGAAATGGGAAAAATTATGGACAAAAGATATAAAATTTACACCAAATTATGACCTAAAAGAAAATATATTAATGCAATACAGATGGCATCTGACCCCGGCGAAATTGGCGAAAATATACAAAGGGAGTGACAACACATGTTGGAGGTGCCATGAGGAGGTAGGCACCTACATACATATTTGGTGGCAATGCAAAATAATTAAGAAATTTTGGGTAGAAGATCTATATAGATATGAAGAAAATACTGAAATACTCTTTTAAGAAAGTTCCCGAAATATTTCTGCTAGGAATGCTAAGTGAAGAAATCAAGGAAAAAGACAGGTGTCTAACAATGCATGCAACCGCATCCGCTAGACTTCTCATCGCTAAAAAATGGGAAAAGTGATTTAATTCCGAAGGTAGAGGATTGGCAAATTAAATTGATAAGATACCAAAATATGGCGAGGAAAATAGGAGAAATTAAGGGGATATCAGAACAGAAAATTGATAAAGATTGGGGGGGAAATTAATGAATGTATGGCAAAATTTGTGGGAAACGCTGATCTCTTAGCAGACAGGTGAAGGGCTCAAGCAATGCAAATAATTATGAAAGGAAACATGTAAAAAGGTATACATGGGAATTTGGATACAGAAACCGAAATAGAGAAAAGACTGGAAATCATCACAGGGTGTGTGTGTGGGGGGGGGGGGTGTAGGGTGAGTAGGGGTCATTATTTATTGTTGGTAAATATTTATGTTGTTTATATATATTTCTCTTTTTTCTTTTTTTCTTCATATGCTTTCAAAAATGCATCAAAGGGAAAAAATAGTATAATGAAGATACATTGAGTTGTAGAGACTGGAAATTTTTTGGTATTTTATTTTCCTTCTGGTTGTTTGCCTGTTTGTTCTTTTATTTCTTTTAATTATGTTATTAATGCATTATATTGTATTCATTTGATTATGTAAATTATTATTTTTCAAAATAATTTTTTTAAGAAAAATTAAGAATTTTTTAAAAATAAAATAAAAAAGGAAGCAGGATCCACAGGGCCAGCAGATTCCAATGTCAATCTTTCTTGCCTCCCTTGTTCCCCATGTAGATCTTCCGTCAGCCATTGTTCTCTGGCGGGTAGAGGGGCACCTTTTTGGCATCTGCTTCAGGTACCAAAATGTCTTGGGCTGGCCCTGGGGGTGGGTATGTGTGATCCTAATTTCAGTATTGATTGCACCTGCAAAAGCTTTGGTGCAGACATACTGCTGGGCTTTCAACCAGTGCGTAAATCCTGCTACACTTACATGAAAGGCCAACTGAGGACATCATGTATGGGCACCCGGGGTGTGTGTGTGTGTGCAGAGCGCAGAGCACCAGATATATGGATTTGTCTAATAATGTAAACATTTCTTGGCCATCTTGGAAGTAAGTCAAGCATCACAAAATCCCTGTGCCCCACCTATGAGAATTTCTCCAAAACCTTATCTCCCCATTTTATAACTTTCAAATGCCATTTCTTTTCTTGTTCATTGGTGGAGAATGGCCCGAGTTAAAATGCAGGAGAAATGTTAAAACAGAGAACAATTAAATATATTTATTTATCTGATATATTATACAGCCATTTACCAAAATGAATGAAGGGTAAATGAACATGCAGAAGATCCAGGATTCCCGTATGTCCTGTTTTCTAATTTTCTTTTCACAATGCAGTATCTGTTGTGTTATAAAACTGTGACTTTTGGGCTGATATATTGGCATGTCGCACTAAATTTCATTCACACCAACGGGCGTAGTGTGGCAGAACAACGAACGTCATTGGACCACATTGCTACCACTCTACTTTCTGCACATGTATTTTTCCTCCACGAGTCACTCACAAAAACAGCAGGAAAGAACTGTATGCTGGTAAAGGTAAAAAGGTAAATGATCCCTGGACGGTTGAGTCCAGTCAAAGGCGACTATGGGGTGTGGTGCTCATCTTGCTTCAGGCCGAGGGAGCCAGTGTTTGTCCACAGACAGCTTTCCGGATTATGTGGCCAGCACGGCAAAACCGCTTCTGGCACAACGGAACACTGTGACAGAAACCAGAGTGCACGGAAACACCATTTACCTTCCTGCCACAGCGGTACCTGTTTATCTACTTGCACTGGTGTGCTTTCGAACTGCTAGGTTGGCAGGAGCTGGGACAGAGCAACAGGAGCTCACCCCGTTTCGTGGATTCCAACTGCTGACCTTACGATCGGCAAGCCCTAGAGGCTCAGTGGTTTAGACCACAGCGCCACCCACTCCCCAACAATACAAACAGACACATATTAGGGGCTGCTGCCCTGCTTGTTCCACTCAGCACTTCTATTTACACCTGACCCTCTCTTCCTTTGCACCTCACCCCTGCTTCTCCTTACACAGCTCACCCCAAGTCTCTCCTTCACAACTCCCCCAACTCCCCTCCCCACTACATCCGAATGCACCCTTAATGTGCAAGCAGCAGTTCCAAGCACGCGTGAACTCACACGTGATGCGGGTGCCCTGGAGTGCTGAACTCACATTTGGAAATCTCTCTCTCTCTCTTACAAAAAAAAGGCTTGTTAATTCCTAAGTACTGTACTTACCGGTGTCAAACTGGAGGTTAATTTTCCCCTGTGATTCGAGTAGGATGCCAATGTGCACCTTGCCCTTCTTGCATCATTTAAATAGCCGGGCCAAACACAGAGAGGAGCCACTTGGGGAGACGTGTGAGAGCAGATCTATGTGAAAATGCTTTTAATGACTCTCTGAAAAATGTTCTCTTGTTTTCAGATTGGATAATAATAATAATAATAATAATAATAATAATAATAATAATAATAATAATTTTATTATTATTTATACCCCGCCCATCTGGCCGGGTTCCCCCAGCCACTCTGGGCGGCTTCCAATAAAACACTAAAATACAGAAATCCTAAAATACAGAAATCCATCAAACATTTTGGATAGGTTTTTCTCCTTTTTATTTTATTAAATGCTGTTAACAGGAACCATTGACCTCACTGGACCAAAGCTTAATCACCTCTAAAGCTATAATTTGATGATATATATTAGGAGCCGCATTTAAACTGTACAAAGCTGGTTGCATTTCAAATCATATTTTCCTCTTAATTTCTCTTTCCCGTAATGATAATTTACCCAGCAATGAAGATGACTGCCATATATGTGGCGTATTTTTTCTGCCCTGCCTTCACTTCACTGCCACAATTCATAGCTTCATATAACTGCAGAGTTGGAAGGTACTCAAAGAGTCATAGAATCATAGAATCGTAGAGTTGGAAGAGACCACAAGGGCCATCCAGTCCAACCCCCTGCCAAGCAGGAAATACCATCAAAGCATTCTTGACATATGCCTGTCAAGCCTCTGCTTAAAGACCTCCAAAGAAGAAGACTCCACCACACTCCTTGGGAGCAAATTCCACTGCCCAACAGCTCTTACTGTCAGGAAGTTCTTCCTAATGTTTAGGTGGAATCTTCTTTCTTGTAGTTGGAATCCATTGCTCCGTGTCCGCTTCTCTGGAGCAGCAGAAAACAACCTTTCTCCCTCCTCTATATGACATCCTTTTATATATTTGAACATGGCTATCATATCACCCCTTAACCTTCTCTTCTCCAGGCTAAACATACCCAGCTCCCTAAGCCGTTCCTCATAAGGCATCGTTTCCAGGCCTTTGACCATTTTGGTTGCCCTCCTCTGGACGCGTTCCAGCTTGTCAGTATCCTTCTTGAACTGTGGTGCCCAGAACTGGACACAGTACTCCAGGTGAGGTCTGACCAGAGCAGAATACAGTGGTACTATTACTTCCCTTGATCTAGATGCTGTACTCCTATTGATGCAGCCCAGAATTGCATCAGCTTTTTTAGCTGCTGCATCACACTGCTGACTCATGTCAAGTCATCTTGTCCAACCCTTTGCAATGCAGTCGCCACAACTAAATCATCCCTGACAGATGGCCATCCATCCTTTGTTTAAAAACCTCCAGTGACAGAGAGTCCACCACAAGCTTTCTCCATCTTCCATGTGAGCAGTCCTCCTCAGCAGTTGATCCTAGTATTTCATGAAGTAGTGAGCTGAAATTCCACCTCCCTCTTTATCCTGAAAATGTTCCCCACCTGCTTCAAAAATGCGAAGGCTTTCCTACTCCTGTATTGGTGGGGAGAGACGTTTCTCCTACATGTTTGAAAGAGATTGCCACTTACCACACTAGGTCTTACCATTAAGAAGTGTGGCATGTGGGAAGCAGTGGAGAGAGAGCCTTGAGTAAGGGTAAGACAATAGAGCTTATATACAGTGCTTTTTTTTCTAGAAAAAGAGGTGCAGGAACTCCCACCTTTTTTTGATGGACAACCCTAAGTTGCTGAGCTTCTTTCAGGAGCTTTTTGAACTTTTGTTTTTTTAAAAAGGATGATTATTAGGGTGGGTCATAAAAAACAGTATATATAATATATAATACGGTGTACATGTACAATGTATATATTGCATGAGGCATAATTTTATTAATTACACAAAATGTAAGCATTTAGTACAATTTATACCAAGTAATTAAGTATAATGGGATGTTTTGACGCAACACATAATATGATTGGCGCTTTATTGTTTATGTTTACTTGTTTAATACACCGTTTGCTTAATTGTTCCATATAATTTTTTCAACACCATTGGTTTTTCATGTAAATTATCAACGTGTTTTATCTTAAATAAATAAATATTGCAGAAAATAATAGTATGCAACTATTATTGCTCTACATAAAACCTAAAAATTATGTTTATTAGTTCACAAATTAACATACTGAGAATTAAATGAGTCAAATTCCTATGTTTTTATCACTCGTAGTGAGGCAAAATTTCAATCTGTAGGAGCAGGGTGCTAAATATTAACCAATTTGTCCCAAATTTGAAATTTGACTATGTTTATACCATACGCCTGAGATAAGATCAAGGGAGGAAACATTTCCAAATATTTTTTTTATGATCCACCCTAATGATTATGGACACAGAGGGTCTGCCGAAGTGTTCCAGCTGGAGAAAAAGCCCTGGAGCTATAGGTTATAAATCTATTTGGGCTGGGGTATTGCATTTGGGGTAATTCACTTATGTGTTGAGTTTGTTTCCCACCTCTTTCTGCAAGAAGCTCACGATGGTCTACATCAGGTATGGACAAACTTGGCCCTCCAGCTGCTTTGGGGCTACAACTCCCATCATCCCTAGCTAACAGGACCGGTGGTCAGGGGTGGTGGGAATTGCAGTCCCAAAACACCTGGAGGGCCAAGTTTGGTCATGCCTGGTCTACATGGTGGGACCATGTTGTCTGTATGACAGGGCTTTCTCAGTGGTGGCCCTGGGTGTGGGTGCTTCTATACTGTCAAAGAAAGAAGAAGAAACACATCACCAAAAAAGGAGAGGATGAAAAAGGGGCATAGGTTTGCATAAAATGTGCATTTCAAAATTTATGTGTACACATGCATATTTTAAAATAATTATTTTGTTCTATCTAGAATTATTCAAACTCAGAGTAGAACCATTGAAGTTAATGGAGATGACTATATAGAAGGGGAAGAAATGGAGGCAGTGAGAGATTTTACTTTCTTGGGTTCCATGATCACTGCAGATGGTGACAGCAGTCACGAAATTAAAAGATGCCTGCTTTTTGGGAAAAAAGCAATGACAAACCTAGACAGCCTCTTAAAAATCAAAGGCCTTGCCGACAAAGGCCCCTATAGTTGAAGCTATGGTTTTCCCAGTAGTGATGTATGGAAGTGAGAGCTGGACCATAAAGAAGGCTGATCGCTTTTGAATTATGGTGCTGGAGGAGACTCTAGAGAGTCCCATGGACTGCAAGAAGATCAAACCTATCCATTCTGAAGAAAATCAGCCCTGAGTGCTCACTGGAAGGACAGATCCTGAAGCTGAGGCTCCAATACTTTGGCCACCTCATGAGAAGAGAGGACTCCCTGGAAATGACCCTGATGTTGGGAAAGAGGGAGGGCACAAGGAGAAGGGGACAACAGAGGACGAGATGGTTGGACAGTGTTCTCGAAGCTACGAACATGAGTTAGACCAAGCTGTGGGAAGCAGTGGAAGACAGGAGTGCCTGGTGTGCTCTGGTCCATGGGGTCACGAAGAGTCTGACATGACTCTTCAACAACAACAAATGTTGGGTCTATTGGGTCGAGTCCAATGCTGCCATTGCACTCAGGCATCAGACTTCTGCTCGTGTGACAAAACTTCCCCTGGGCAAATGGAATGCAATTTTTGCGATGTTAGATATAGCCCATGACCTGCAATGGGTTTCCTCTGAATACGACTAACAGGGGACATAGCCCTGTAACCTGAAATAGGAATGCAGTAATCTCATCATAGTGAGGGGGACTATGGCCACATTCACGCCATACATTTCAAGCACCATAATGCCACTTCGGCTTCCTGCAAAGAATTCTGGGTGATGTAGTCTGTTAATGGTGCTCATATCCATGACAGAGCTAAATTTCCCTGGGAAGAGGGATTGGTTGTTTAGCCACAACTCTAAGAACTCTTTTTTTTTATTAAAATGTTTTATTAATGTTAAAATGCATACAAAAAAAATGTAAACATACAAGACATACACAACTTACAAAAATTACAAAGAAAGATACACGAAATTAAAGAAATAAAAGAAAAAAAAGAAGAAAAAAAGGAAGAAAAATAAAAAATGAAAAAGATAAAAGATAAATACATTGATATATAAGTACCCAAAAAAACTAATAGTAGATTATAATTCAATTGATGAACAAGTTAAATCATAACATAACATAAAGCATAACGTAAGAATTCATCTCATAATATAAATCATATCAGAAATAAGAACAAAATCTATATTCTACTATGCAAACTCAAATATAAATAAACCCAGTTCTTAATCCCTATATTTTCTTATAGTACTTATATTTCATAAACAATAAATTCATCATCTATAAATTCATATATACACAAAACATTCATACTTAATCACACTTCACCTGTGAATCGACTTCCGCTTGTCCTTTTCCCGGGTTTACAGTTTTCTACCCTCTAAGAACTCTTGATGAACTTCAGCTCCCATAATTCTTTCGAGGAAGCCACAACAGTTTACAGTGTTATCATACTACTTGAATGGTTTGAATGCTGCCTACATTCCAGTAACTTGCATGCCTGCTCAGGCTGCAGTCCTTGGGGAAATTTCCAGCTTCTTGATATCCCTTTCTTGCGAGTTTTTAATTTAACTGGATATAGACCAGAGAGCCCTTTAGATAGAGTTTTCCCTTTACTCAGAGGACTGCCTCTGCTCTCCAAATAGAGGACTATCCTCTGCAAAATAGGACACACGATCGCCCTACCTCTTGTGTCAGACTGGCAGTGGATCCCTCACATGCGTACATCCTCTTTCGTGCCCTGCAGTAAACACCACAGCTGTTGTCTTCACAACTCTCAGATATTTTCGGAGCACGGGCGACGGCCATTTGGCACCTTTTGAATACCGGAATAATAAATCAACAAGCTGGAAGGTGGGATGTGGCAGCAATGAGTAATCTCTGCTTATATGTATCTGCTTATATGGGAATCTGGACCGGATAAACCAGGGCATAATGATGCCATCCTCGAGCTGTATGGCAACAGTTACAGTTTAAAAGCCGGAGATTATTACTTCTGAGAGCACCGACAGCAAACTAGCCAAGAGTGTTGGTTTCCAGTACCTTTTTTCCAGAAAGGGAAGCATTTTCAGACCTTGGACAGGTGGTTGATCAGAGCAGATGGTGGCTGTGCAACTGCCCTCATCTCTTTAATCGCCAAGCTTTGCGAGTGCCAGCTAGGCACCTGCAACCCTAAAAGTTAGTACTGCTGCAGGCAAATCTACTGTACAGGCTTAACCTGCCTTAATGGTAAATTTCCCAGGTGAACTCTGGGAACTGTAGTTTTGTTCATAGCTGCCAAGTACCCCGTTTTCCCCGGGAAACCCTCATTTTTACTTACCTTTTCCCGGTGGTCCCCCATATCACTTCGTCTCCCGTTTTTCTCCGTTAATTTCTCCTGCCGGCGGCCATTTTTTCTTTCTGATCTGCACTTCTATGGGCACTAAAATGGCCACCGCCGGCTTCAAACGGTGCATCTACGCATGCCCGGAAGTGCATAGACGCGACTTCCGGTGTCGGTGGCAGCCATTTTTGGTACCCATAGATGGGCAGAGCGACACCGGAAGTTGCATCGACGCACTTCCTGACATGCATAGAAGCGACTTTCAAAGCCGGCGGTGGCCATTTTTGGTGCCCATAGAAGGGCAAAGCGACACCGGAAGTTACGTTGACGCAACTTCCAGTGTCACAGGGCTGCCAGTCCCGGATTCTGCAGTCCAGGACTTGGAAGGTAAGGTTCTGCTAGGGATTTTTCTAAGGAAAATGATGGCAAAATCCTCCACCTCTCCACCCTCATTGACAAGGATCTGTGGGAAGAAGGAGACCTCCTCACCCCACGGTAGAGATGTAAGAAGGCAACAATTTCCATTCCAACTTGTCTTTGTCCCTTACAAGCGCTGCTTCCATTCTGCTGCAGTTCAGCTTCTAACAAATACAGTGCTATTCATTATGCTGCCCGCTATTTAACGTACTTTACTTAAATTATGGATTTCATGCAATTGACGATGCGATTATTTCCACACCATTTCTTTCAATGCAAAGGGAACACAATTTAAATGGGGGACTGAGTCATCATTTAGGAATTATTTGCAAACTGAGCTACATTTATTGTGTCCCTATTTTCCAGGGACGTCCCTGATTTAGAGAAGCTGGCCTGGTTTCTGATTTGATTCCAGAATGTCCCACTTTCCCTTAGGAGGTCCCTATTTTCAATGGATAAATGCTAGAGGGTATGGAGTTATCCGACCCCCGAGCCTTCTGAAGACAATCCTGGATAGTGAAGTTTTTTGTTTTAAATGTTTAATGTTTTATTATGTTTCTATATATGTTAGAGAAGCTGCCCAGAAGAGTGGCTGGGGAAACCCAGTAAGATGTGTGGGGTATAAATAGTAAAATTACCTTTATGGAATGTGACATCCCTATTTTCATCCGAGAAATGTTGGAGGGTATGTTGTTCGATTCCAACCCACATAGGAGCCAACTCTTAAGAGCCCAGATCCCTTTGGGCCCCTCATTAAAATATTTTGATGGGCATTGCCATTCAAATGGTGTGTATCACTGTGTCATGTGATTAATTATGTCAGGCGGTGCTGTACCAATCAGTCTAGAGTAGGGGTACACAACATGATCCCCTCCATATGTTGTTGGACTACATATCCCATCATCCCTGACCATTGACTAGGCCAGCTAGGGATAATGGGAGTTGGAGTCTAGCAACTATAAGAACAGCACCAGTGTCTCAGGTCTGGACATGAATGGAAGGATTTCAAGGTAAGTCAGATCCACACATTCTTGACTACACCCTTCTTGTCTCAGAGAAGACGCTGAAAATATCAGATATTAGTCAAAATGCATTAGCTCATTGGGAAAATGATTTCTGTATTGCAAAAATGAGTTGACTGTTCAAGCATCCTGGAGCATGGCATATGTTTTCAATCATGCACCTGTCAAAAGGAATGAATTGGCAAGCTAAAATGTGCAACGTCGCTGTGAAGACTTCTAAGCTTATGTCAAGCTGTGGGTGGAAGAAGCCAGCAGAAAGCTACAGATGACTTGAGTGGAATCGTAAAATCATAAAACTGTAGAGCTGCAAAGGACCCGATGGGTCATATAGTCCAACCCCCTGCAATGCAGGCATCACAATTAAAGCATCCATGACAAATGGCCATCCAACCTCTGTTTAAAAACTCCCAAGGAAGGAGAGTTCACCACCTTGCAAGGGAGTCCATTCCCCTGTCAGACAACTCTTACCATCAGAGAGATCTCTCCTTCCTCGTAAATTGAATCGATTGACTCAGGTCCTATCCTCTGGAGCAGGAGAAAACAAACTTGCTCCATCTTCCATGTGACAGCCCTTGAGATATTTGAAGGTGGCTATCACCTCTCAATTTCCTCTTTTCCAGGTTAAGCATATCCAACTCCCTCAACTGTTCCTCATAATGTTTGCTTTCCAGACCCTTGATCCTCTTGGTTGTCCTCCTCAGCACACATTCCAGCTTGTCCACATCCTTCTTAAATTGTGGCCCACAGAACTGGACACAGTATTCCAGGTGTGGTCTGATCAAGGCAGAATAGAATGGTACTATTACTTCCCTTGATCTGGACACAATACTTCTGTTGATGCAACCTAGAATTGCATTAGTTCCCCCCCTTTTATTGATACTGCAAAACATATTAAGGTTCGAGCACCATTGCTGAAATTTTCCTTCTTACAATTTGCATTTGGGAATTTATTTTGTTTCCTGCCAGTGGAGGGAAAAATGAATTTTACCTTGCTTTTGTTCCCAGTTTGATTTCATTAATATATTAATATATTTCATTAATATATTTGGGAGTGCATTTATAGTATTGAAATATCTTTTGGGGGGTATGTTGCTCTATTTGTTATTGTTCTGCTATGTTACTATGAAATTGTTTTTGCACTTTTGGTTAAAATGCATTCCTGTTTCCTTTGCTGTAATCCAGGCATCCCCAAACTGCGGCCCTCCAGATGTTTTGGCCTGCAACTCCCATGATCCCTAGCTAACAGGACCAGTGGTCAGGGATGATGGGAATTGTAGTCCAAAACATCTGGAGGGCCGATGTTTGGGGATGTCTGCTGTAATCCAATTTTCTGTGTGCGTGGAAAAGTGGCTGTAAGGGGGAGGGATTACAGAGAACCTCCCCTCCTCTCATCAGAAACAGCCCGTCTCCAAGCAGTCATGAAAGCACGGGGTCTGAAGGGGTGAGTCAGGAGACGGAGAAGGAGTGCCAGGGCTTTGGCAGCATTGGAGAGCCCCTGCTCCACAGGCAGGAAGAGAGAGAGGCGGGAAGGGTGGACAGGCAGAAGGCAGACCGTAGACCCTCCCCCCCCCCGACACCGGTATTGAGGAGGAGGAGAAAGGGGAGGAGATTCACTGTCCTGAGTCTTTTATGTTGGTCAAAGTCGCGAAAAGGGGCAGTGCCGGATTCTGATTCGGAATGAGGAGACATGAAACCAGCAGCTCGTTACACTGTAAATAATGTGCACTAATAAAGACTTTTGAAAGACAAGCTTGTGGAAGGTCGTTACTCAGGAGTAGTCAGAACAACCCTGACAGTGGCATACAAATAAAACAAATGGATAAAATGAACTTGACCCTGAATAGCTTGGTTGGTTAGAGTATGGTGCTGATAATGCCAAGGTTGCAGGTTCAACCCTCTTATGGGACAGCTGAATATTCCTGCGTTGCAGGGGGTTGAACTAGATGATCCTCACAGACCCTTCCAACTCTACAATTTTATTATTCTATGTGGCTGGGGAAGGAAAGCGAAAACTGGTTGGTCAAAGTTAATGCAAGCTGCCACTGTGTCCGCCCAAGACCTTTGGAGGACTAAAAATAATATTCCAGGACTCCAGGCAGGAAAGAAACAGAGAAGGCGTAGACCTGGGAAGGGGAGAAGGAGAGAAGGGAATTATTTGGTGCCAAAGTCAGTTGGCTTCTGTGACAAGAGAAACAGCAGGTGCTGGGGAAGATAATTAAGGTGTGAAGTTTACAGTGTTGCAAGGTATTTTATATGGATAGATAATTGCATTTGAAAGGGCGGGGGGGGTACACCTCTTATGTGCTATGCAGAGCAGAAAAGCATGCAAAAGCCTCAGATATGAGTAAAACTCAAGGGGAAGGAGATGCTAATTAGCTGCTTTGATTTGCAAAGTGAAATCCGACTCAAGAAAGCATTCCGGGTACCATTGCATTTGGTCTCCTGCTTCAGGGATTTGCAGCAACATAGTGTTTTTATCTTTGCTGCCTTTCCCCCTACAGAAGAACCCTGCAGGATTAGGCCAAACATAAGCAGCCCATAACATAACAGCAAGGAGAGACAAGAGGGTCTTCTTAAATGAGCAATGCAAAGAAATAGAGGAAAACAATAGAATGGGGAAAACCAGAGATCTGTTCAAGAAAATTGGAGATATGAAAGGAACATTTCGTACAAAGATTACCATAATCAAGGACAAAAGTGGTAAGGACCTAACAGAAGCAGAAGACATCAAGAAGAGGTGGCAAGAATACACAGAGGAATTATACCAGAAAGATATGGAGGTCTCATACACCCCAGGTAGTGTGGTTGCTGACCTTGAGCCAGACATCTTGGAGAGTGAAGTCAAATGGGCCTTAGAAAGCATTGCTAATAACAAGGCCAGTGGAAGTGATGATATTCCAGCTGAACTATTTAAAATTTTAAAAGATGATGCTGTTAAGGTGCTACACCCAATATGCCAGCAAGTTTGGAAAACTCAGCAATGGCCAGAGGATTGGAGAAGATCAGTCTACATCCCAATTCCAAAGAAGGGCAGTGCCAAAGAATGCTCCAACTACCGCACAATTGCGCTCATTTCACACGCTAGCAAGGTTATGCTTAAAATTCTACAAGGCAGGCTTAGGCAGTATGTGGACCGAGAACTCCCAGAAGTGCAAGCTGGATTTCGAAAGGGCAGAGGAACCAGAGACCAAATAGCAAACATGCGCTGGATTATGGAGAAAGCTAGAGAGTTCCAGAAAAACGTCTACTTCTGCTTCATTGACTATGCCAAAGCCTTTGACTGTGTCGACCACAGCAAACTATGGCAAGTTCTTAAAGAAATGGGAGTGCCTGATCACCTCATCTGTCTCCTGAGAAATCTCTATGTGGGACAAGAAGCTACAGTTAGAACTGGATATGGAACAACTGATTGGTTCAAAATTGGGAAAGGAGTACGACAAGGTTGTATATTGTCTCCCTGCTTATTTAACTTATATGCAGAATTCATCATGCGAAAGGCTGGACTAGATGAATCCCAAGCCGGAATTAAGATTGCCGGAAGAAATATCAACAACCTCAGATATGCAGATGACACAACCTTGATGGCAGAAAGCGAGGAGGAATTAAAGAACCTTTTAATGAGGGTGAAAGAGGAGAGCGCAAAATATGGTCTGAAGCTGAACATCAAAAAAACCAAGATCATGGCCACTGGTCCCATCACCTCCTGGCAAATAGAAGGGGAAGAAATGGAGGCAGTGAGAGATTTTACTTTCTTGGGCTCCTTGATCACTGCAGATGGTGACAGCAGTCACGAAATTAAAAGACGCCTGCTTCTTGGGAGAAAAGCAATGACAAACCTAGACAGCATCTTAAAAAGCAGAGACATCACTTTGCCGACAAAGGTCCGTATAGTTAAAGCTATGGTTTTCCCAGTAGTGATGTATGGAAGTGAGAGCTGGACCATAAAGAAGGCTGATCGTCGAAGAATTGATGCTTTTGAATTATGGTGCTGGAGGAGACTCTTGAGAGTCCCATGGACTGCTAGAAGATCAAACCTATCCATTCTTAAGGAAATCAGCCCTGAGTGCTCCCTGGAAGGACAGATCGTGAAGCTGAGGCTCCAATACTTTGGCCACCTCATGAGAAGAGAAGAATCCTTGGAAAAGACCCTGATGTTGGGAAAGATTGAGGGCACTAGGAGAAGGGGACGACAGAGGACAAGATGGTTGGACAGTGTTCTCGAAGCTACGAACATGAGTTTGACCAAACTGCGGGAGGCAGTGCAAGACAGGAGTGCCTGGCGTGCTATGGTCCATGGGGTCACGAAGAGTCGGACACGACTAAACGACTAAACAACAACAAGCAGCCCAGAAGCAGGACCTGGGAACAACACCATCTCTCCTCTCCATTGCTGTTCAGCTAGTGATATTCAGAAGCATGAAGCGGGGGGGGGGGGCAAGAGCATAGTCATCACAGGCTAGCAGCTAAGTAAGTCGCTCCCTTCCTGGTTCACAAGTGCAGCAGCCCCAAGTCAGTGCCTGTCAGGAACGAATCAGGGCTGGGCGGCGCTCATGTGAAAAAGCCACTTGTGAAAGACAGTTCCTCCACACAAGTGTTGTGCATGCTGGTCCTGTTGGATTTTTTGAATAGTCAAGTTACTTTAGAGCCGGTCTAATGTAAATACTGTCTGTTTAAGGGAAACAGGTGCCGGTGATTTCTGTTAATTGCTCACAGGCGTGGGCTCTGCTCCTTGTATATAAGGCTCTGCCAGAAAGCCTTCTGTATCTTTTAGTTAGATCTTTCCATTTGTTTGATTCATCTCTTAGTAGATCACTCTCTCAGTTGAATGTATCTCTCAGTTAAATATCTCTCAGTGTGATTTAATTCTCAGTTTAAGAGATTCCTTAGTTGAATCTCAGTATGAGAGTTGTTTAGTTATAAAGCTAGTTTGCTGTTAATTCTTGGGTAGTTTAATGGGAGTTATGTGGGAGTTTGTGGGAGGTTTGGAATGGATTGAAGGTTGGAATGTGGGTAGATAAAGTTGCTAAGAGAGAAAGCATTTATCTTTAATTTAAAGTCTCTTTTGAGTCAGTTTGTTTTTCAGTTAAAGAAACCCAACCGTTTGTATTTTCATCTGTATACTTTTACAAGTGTGCAGCTAGTAAGCGGTTCCACATAAGGGAGATAATTCCCTACACTCTTGGTGGTGTTTTCTTAGCCAGGTCAACTTCTGACTGATACTCTGCATGAAGCGTACTTTAAAGGGCCACTGGAAACTGGGATATCTGATTTAGGTTAAGCAGGTTTCAATACCCAGTTTTCTCCAATATTATTCTTATCACACACACACACACACACACACACACACACACACACACACACATATATATATATATATATATATATATATATATATATATATACACAAAAGGTCCTACAATCTGCATGACGTCTGTGGCTCTTCCTCCTAGCCATCTCAGCCCTGCTTCACCCTTTGATGTGTTTGCCCGGAAATTGTTTCTTCCTTGTCTGGATGGCAGATAGAGAGGGATCTAATGGTGTGTGCAGAAACCTGCATACTGCAAAGAAGCGAAATGGACATGACCTGCTGCACTTCTTCCTCTGGTTCCACCTCCTCTGGCACATGGCCCTTGGAAAGTGGCCCAGATCAGAGGGTGGAAAAAGGTTCTCCATGCCCATTCTGTATGGTGGATAAGGTGAGAGAGCCAAGAAGAGGTGCACTTTCATTCTTTTGTGAATGGTACGCCTTAAATCCCAATGAATGAATCCAAAAGGCAATGGATATGTGCTTAATTAGATGGGAACTAACAGTACTGGCAAACATCTTTGATATGTGAATTCATGCGATGTGCGGAAATCAGAACACACTCACCAGCTTCTTTGCTTAACTGCGCACTAGTCTTTAAGGGAAGAGAGCATGATTTGTGCGTAAATGCATCGCTCCTGAGAAATGTAGTGCCCCTTTGGCTAAATGGTTCAAAGGTTGTCCAAATGACTCAACCGGAGATCACCTTGAGGATATTTTCAGTCCACTTCATTGGAGAGGTGGCATCTAAGACCTGAAAAATCCATTGACATTTCCCTTTCCCTTTCTTTTCCCCGCCATAAGGAAATTGACGAAATGTTCGTCAGATAGCGTCAAATCTAAAGAGGCTGTCAAAACAGGGGGGGGGGGAATTGCCAAGCATTATATAAGAAATCTGCGACATAAGACCTTTCGTTGTCAGAGACATTTTGCATTTAGAAGTCCAATGAAGCGATGAAAAATTAGTCTCGGTGTGCAATGGTGAGCTATTCCACATAACTTGGAACACTTCAGAGAACGGAAATGTTATGGCTCCAGCTTCCAACTGCATAATAAAATATCAGGAGCCTGCTGGATCTGGCCAATGAATCATCTGCTACAGCATCCTGTTCTCACAGTGGCCAACCAAATGCCTGTGGGGAAACTGGCAAGCAGGACCCAAGCACAAGAGCCTTCTCCCCTCCTGACATTTCCAGCAACTGGGATTAAGAAGCACTACTTCCTCTAACCACGGAGGCATGGCAGACTCATCATGGCTTATCCTCCATGAATTTGTCCAGTCCTCTTTTAAAGTCATCCAAGTTAGAGATGCCATGCAGGTCATGTGTTGTAATAATAATAATAATAATAATAATAATAATAATAATAATAATAATAATTTTATGTTTTATACCCCACCCATCTGGCTGGGTTTCCCCAGCCACTCTGGGTAGCTCCCAGCAGAATTTATGATGATGATGATAATAATAATAATAAGAAGAAGAAGAAGAAGAAGAAGAAGAAGAAGAAGAAGAAGAAGAAGAAGAAGAAGAAAAGCGATGAAACGTCAGACTTAAAAAACTTCCCTACATAGGGTTGCCTTCAGATGTCTTCTAAAAGTCAGATAGATGTTTATTTCTTTGACATCTGGTGGGAGGGCGTTCCGCAGGGTGGGCGCCACTACCGAGAAGGCCCTCTTTCTGGTTCCCTGTAGCTTCATTTCTCACAGTGAGGGAACCGCCAGAAGGCCCTCGGAGCTGGACCTCAGTGACTGGGCTGAACCATGGGAGTGAAGACGCTCCTTCAGGTATACTGGGCTGAAGCTGAAGAGATCTGCTCTTGAGTAAGCAATGGGTACCAAAAGAGTAAGATCCTTTGCTACCAGGAGATGGGATTGGGATGTGGTCTAGGTTTCTTTCTAGAGCATCGTAGTTCCTTGTTCTGGATTCTAGTTACCCCCCACCTTCCTGAACTCCCTAAGTTATGGGTGTTGCCACTGTTTCTGGATCATGTTTTGGACCTAAACCGATTCTGTGGGCTCTACCTTGTTGAGACTATGCTGCACCTCGATCCCCACGTGCTTGGATAGGTTTGGTAAAAAGCTTTTATCCTCCAACTCCAGGAAACCAGTGTGACGGAGTGGTTAAGCGTGGTAGACTTATAATCTGGTGAACTGGGTTCACTTCCCCGCTCCTCCACATGCAGCTGCTGGGTGACCTTGGGCTAGTCACACTTCTCTGAAGTCTCTCAGCCTCACTCACCTCACAGAGTGTTTGTTGTGGGGGAGGAAGGGAAAGGAGATTGTTAGCCGCTTTGAGACTTCTTAGGGTAGTGATAAAGCGGGATATCAAATCCAAACTCCTTCTTCTTCTTCGACCCTGACCCCCTTAGCGCATCCTCTTGAGATAACAGGAGCAGGATACCAGGTTAGGTTTATTTTCAGGTGTTGTTGGACTATACATCCTATCAGTCCAGCCAGCATGGCCAAAGGTAAGGAGCTCATCTCACTTTACTGGCCGAGGGAGCCGGCGTACAGCTTCCAAGCCATGTGGCCAGCATGACTTAAGCCACTTCTGGCGAACCAGAGCAGCACACGGAAATGCCCTTTACCTTCCCGCTGTAGCGGTACCTATTTATCTATTTGCACTTTGACGTGCTTTCGAACTGCTAGGTTGGCAGGAGCTGGGACCGAACAATGGGAACTCAGCCCGTTGTGGGGATTTGAACCGCCAACCTTCTGATCGGCAAGCCCTAGGCTCTGTGGTTTAACCCACAGTGCCACCCGCATCCCCCAATTGGTCCATCAGTACCTGGAGGCTATTACATTGGGCTACACTGTTCTATGTAAGGCACTCTTGTGATTTGGGGAGGAAGACAGGTTGACTCTCACTGCATTATAATCCCTAAATTCAACATGTTAGATTTCTCTATGGCAGGTGTGGGGAACCAGCAACCGTCCAGATAGACTCCAACTCCCAATGGTTGATATCAAATGGATGAGGATGATGGGAGTTGGGAGTCCAGGAACCACTGGAGGCCACCACATCAGCCATGCCTACATAGGAACTCTTAGATTCCCATGGATGCTTCAATGAAACTGACAGCTATATTGCTGTGGATGGAAAAGATAAGATTTGCAAGCCATTGATGTTAATTCTTCCATTCATTGATCTCACTACCTTTCATTCCACGGTACCTATCGGTAGTTGTGCCTGGGTTTGTTGGTTTCTTTCTCTCTGTTTTTGCAGTGGTTTCATTCAGGTTCCTGTTTCAGAATACACAAATGCAGGAGGTGTAATCACTCCCGTTCCTTGGCCCCAGCCTTTCTTGAACAAGCAGGATTGATGATGTCCCACAAGGTGTACTGGAATTGCAACAGCAGGGATTATTCAGCTAACATGCCAGATGGGGTGGAGGTGCTGCCAGGACCGTCTCTAGGCCTGGGTCCAGTGGCGCAGGGCGCCAGGCTACCAGGGGCGCCGCTGTGCCCGCTGAGAGGCGCGGAGGAGGTGGCCCCAGGCACGCCTCTCAGCTGTTCAGTGGCTTCAGGCCGCTCTCCGGAGGCGCACGGGCCTGGGGCCACCTCTGCCGCGCGCAGGGGCATCGCAACAGGGGGCGGGCAGCGCCCCCTGGCCCAGGGCCGTCCCTACGGCCAGGCTGGGTTGCGCAAGGCTCCGGCCCTACAGGTGGCAGCTGCTGGGAAATGGGGCGGGGCAGGGCCGCCGGAGGAATCCGTCGCGCCAGGGCGCCAGGTATGCTTAAGACAGCCCTGGGTGCTGCTTAACAACCAGGCAGAGTGGCATGATGTCTACTGAGGTAGCATGCACTCTGATTGGCTGTGTAGTTCTGAGGGTGTTCTTCCTCTGGAATTTTGGTCCCATGTCTTTCTGCAGTGTACAAGGCCTGGCCTAAGAGAGACAAATCATCTTTGTTCCTTTCTCCACAAAAATTATACACTGTTTTTGTTCAGTTTACCCAGTAAAGCATTATCAAGTCTCAGGATTCCATTTGTGCTATTTAAGTGATTTTTTAAAAAAACCAAAAAACAACAATAGGTGTGTTCATAAAAATACAGATTGCATGACAGGGAAAGAGTTCAGGAAATGTGTGAAGCAACCTTTTTCACACAGAGATTCAAGTGCGTAGGTTTTATTCATGGAAACAGCAGCCCTGACCAGCCGGTGGTCAATTTCTAAAGCAGCATGTTTGGAATGGATCACAAACTATTTGAATCTACAAACTTATTCAAACCTTCAAATGCAAATCACTTGGTGAGTCACCTTGTTAAAATTGTGCAGGTGTATGTCTGCACCACCTAACCCAATTACCTTTCAAGGACTTTGCTGCTGCTGCTGCTATTATGACAACCAGTGACCATGGCTGTATATATAGCTGTTGCCTAGCAATGTTGACTAACTGCAAAAGACCAGTATCCCAGTGTGTTGACAGAACAAGCAAGAGTGATCTAATTAGAATGTTAATTAGAACCCAAAGATTAGAGTGTCTGCTCTGATGAATAACAGTTCCTCCTTTCAGGATCTGGTAACTAAGTCACAATAGAAAGCAGGAAGTAATGCATGCAGTTTGTTAGATTGTTTTAAAAAATGTCCTGCCCTAGAAATTTAAAGTCGAAGTAAAAACAGAGGGCGGGTGGCACTGTGGTCTAAACCACAAAGGTCAGCGGTTCAAATCCCCACAACGGGGTGAACTCCCGTTGTTCGGTTCCAGCTCCTGCCCACCTAGCAGTTTGAAAGCACATCAAAGTGCAAGTAGATAAATAGGTACCACTTCGGAGGGAAGGTAAACAGTGTTTCTGTGCGCTGCTCTGGTTTTGCCAGAAGTGGCTTAGTCATGCTGGCCACATGATCCGGAAAAACTGTCTGTGGAAAAAAGTTGGCTCCTTTGGCCTATAGAGCGAGATGAGCGCCACAACCCCAGAGTCGTCTGCGACTGGACCTAATGGTCAGGGTACTTTTACCTTTAAAAACGGAGGAGACTATATCTCTTTTCATACAGTACTGAAAATGCAGAACTGCTTAGTGTCTTGTATCAAGGCAGACCTTTCTCGCCCTGTATTGCGTGCAATGGCAGTTCTCTGGGGTTTCAGCGAGGAGTCATTGTGCAGCCCTACCTGTGTAAGAGTGTGTGCCAATTGGAACTTTTTACATGGTTTATTCCAGCAGATCATGTCATCTTTGCAGCTGCTGATATAAGAAGAAACTCCCCATTATGGGTTATCTTAACCCTGGTACTCGTCTTTATCTTCAACATGTCCTGGAAGGTTTGAGCAAATATCCTGTCCTCTTATTACTTAGTGTAAACCTCAGCACACTAATCCCTTGTTGCCAGCAAAGTTTAAAGATTGCCTCCTGCAAGAAAGATTTGGGTTCCACATAGACAATAGAATCATGGTAAATTCATGATTCAGAAAACATACGATAACCAGTTAGTCAATTTTCACCAGAGCCATGCCCTCTAAACTTCAGACTTAGAGAAGTAAACAGAACATTAAACAAGCAGGAACATATAGGAAATAGAACAATGGTACAAAGGAATAAAGGAACAATTATGCTGTTGCAAATAAACATGGGTTTTGCTGCACCTCACAAGCCCTTGGGTGGATCTACAAACAGGGGAAAAAATACTATAAAGTCAGAAATTAAGTTGTTATAAGGGAAGAAAAACCCGCTATGTAACATCGCTTCGAAAAGTTTTCTTCTCTACAGCACCATCTGGTGTTGCATGTTTATAATGCACTCAAAACGCTGGTTTTTGACTAATGTAGCTGAGTCCCTGATCTTTTCTTGCCTCCTCCAGCATCTGCATCTGCTCACTGCAATGCTCAAGATGGAACATAGATTCATAGAATCATAGAGTTGGAAGGGACCCTGAGGATCCTCAACCCAAATAGGCAGCTGTACCATACAGGGATCAAACCTGCAACCTTGGCGTTGCCAGCACCATGCTCTAACCAACTGACCTATCCATGCTAAGGAAGGGACCTACCTATTTAAAGAATGGAGCAGGCACCACATATGCAGGGGATTACATTTGCCACAGTGCTGTGAGCTGGACCAGACCTTCCCAGAAGGTGGGAATCTTTTGAGTCCCTCTCCACATCTCTGCCAGGCAAATCAGTCCCTTGCTCTATTGGGCACTTGGCTGCTCATTCAGTCACCCGGCCAATCACTCAGCTACGCAGCCACTCAGTCATGTACTCGTTCAGCTACTCAGCCCCATCACTCACACAGTGTGCTCCTCTCTCAGCCAGCTGCACAGCCATTCAGTCAACCATCACCCAGCCAATCAGCCCCAGTCCCATTCTCCCACAGAGCCATTCACTCTCAGCCTGGCAGCCAGCTACTCACTCAGCTGCTTAGTCAGCCACACATTCAGCTGAATATCTCTCTCAGTCACGGACTCGGTCACCCAGCCATTCACTTATTCACAAACTCAGTCCCTCACTCAACCTCCCAGTCATTCATTCATTCAGCAACTAAGCCAGTCATGCTGTCTTTCACACAGTCAACTCATTCACTCAGTCAACACTCATTCAGCCAGCCACTCATTCCATCAATCACTCAGCCAGTTGGCCATGAACTCCCTCCCTCCCTCCCTCCCTCACTCACTCACTCACTCACTAATACATATGCACTATACATTAATCTCAATACTTTTTCAAAGGGAACTCTGGAAATCGTACTTTTTTATTTTATTTTAAAGGAATAGGAGTCTCAGAACAGCTCCGAGCACCCTTAATAGACTACAGTTCCCAGGATTCTTTGGGGGAAGCCATGACTGTTTAAAAGTATAATACTTCTTTAAATGTGTAGTCCAGATCCTTCCTGCCCAAGAGAGGAAGGGAATTGACATCACACAGAGCCTTCTCTACCAATTATATCTCTATGGTCTGCGTCTGCCTATCAACCATGTAGCTCTGTGGTCTTAACCTCTTCACGTGCTAACTCGCAAGAATGTACATTGCTAGATTTGGCTGCAAATCTCCCACAGTAACTTGCTGGCCCTGGATGGAGCTAAAAAACTCTGCCTGAAGAAGCAGGTACATAGTCTGGGGATCTTCCTAGATCCAGCTCAGTCTCTGGAGGCACAAATGTCATTGGTGGCAGGAGTGTCTTCTACCAGCTCCAGCAGGTAAGACAGCTATGGCCACTCCTGGATCGTTAACCTCAATTTTGATTTGCTGCAAAGGACTCTATGTGGGGCTACCCTTGTGGTTGGTCCAGAGGCTGCAGCAGGTGCAGAACATGATGTCTAGGTTGCCTTTGGTGAGCAAACCACCAGTGTATAATCCCTTGTTTGTGGGATCTGCTACTGGACCAAGTTCAGAGTTTTGGTACTAACGTATAAGGCCCAATACAGCTCAGGACCACTGAGCTTGAGAGACCACCTTATCCCTTATATAACCAGTTGGTTGCTGTGCTCTGCAGGAAATGTTCACCTTGAAGCCCCCAAAATATCAGAAGCTTGCTTTGCAGTAATTCAGAGCAGGGCTCTCAGGACAACTGCCCCTGTTCTATGGAACAGTATTGCTGCCAAGGTACGACAGAGACCCACTGTATGTACTTTTTGGAAACAGTTGAAGATGAAATGGTCTCTGCCTAACTCCATCAGCCAGTCTTTCAGTCCTTCCCTCAGCCACCCACTCATCCATTCACTGACTCACTAATTCATTCACTCAGCTAGTCTGTCAACCACTCAGCTGTTCACTCTGCTTCCCCGTCAGTTGGCTGCTCCTTCGCTGGGTCATCCCCGTGGCTGGCCACTCATTCATCTTCTCACTTACCCACTCTGCCATTTGGTAGTCTGCTAGGTCACCTGTTCCACTGCTCAATTGTCTGTTCAGTCAGTTGCTCGACAGCTCACTTGGCCAATCACTTGGGACTTAGTTAAAAGTAAAGGTAAAGGGACCCCTGACCATTAGGTCCAGTCATGACCGACTCTGGGGTTGGCGCTCATCTCACATTATTGGCCGAGGGAGCCGGCGGACAGCCTCCAGGTCATGTGGCCAGCATGACAAAGCCGCTTCTGGCAAACCAGAGCAGCACATGGAAACGCTGTTTACCTTCCCACTGTAGCGGTTCCTATTTATCTACTTGCATTTTGACGTGCTTTCGAACTGCTAGGTTGGCAGGAATGGGTTGGGACTCAGTTAGGTAAAGGTAAAGGGACCCCTGACCATTAGGTTCAGTCGTGACCGACTCTGGGGTTGCACGCTCATCTCGCATTATTGGGCGAGGGAGCCGGCGTATAGCTTCCAGGTCATGTGGCCAGCATGACAAAGCCACTTCTGGCAAACCAGAGCAGCACATGGAAACGCCATTTACCTTCCCGCCGGAGCGGTTCCTATTTATCTACTTGCATTTTTGATGTGCTTTCGAACTGCTAGGTTGGCAGGATGGGACTCAGTTATACAGCTGCAAATATGATGTTTTCAATGTGCTTTAAGTACATTATACAAATGTGACGCTAGATGGCACTGGTGAGCTAATACATTTTAAAAACATGTAATTTTGGATTATGCGGAATGCTTTATCTGAGTGGATGTAGCAACCGAGTAATTTCGTTGTTTCCGCAAGGGGACAATGACAATAAAGATATCTTATCTTATCTTATCTTAAAAAACATTTAAAAAGCATTTTCACACCGTGTGTGTGTGTGTGTGTGTGTGTGTGTGTGTTCAGCCTTGGTAAGCTACATTGCTCATCAGTCAGTCCACTTCTCACTTGGTCAGTCGCTCCTCTGCTTAACTCGGTTGGTCAGTCAGCCACTTGGACCTCAGTTGGTGGTCACTCTGCTGTCATTCAGTTGGTCACTCCAAGGCCTGTCAATCGGTTAGTCACTCTGCTCAGCTGGGCCAAATTCCATGTATAAATCAATTTAACTGATTCCTCCTCCAGCCTTAATTATGGGATATCTATATTTACGTGTGTGTGTGTGTGTGTGTGTGTGTGTGTGTGTAATATTTTTTTAAATGAATTTTATAAATAACACTATACAAAATAACACTATACAAAAGTATGGGTGTGCAAGAGTGACATAGGAGTCTCAGAGAAGAAGTCCTTCCTCACTGCAAACTCTGTTTGCCTTCTCTATGCTCTTTGCCTCTCCCCATCTTGTGGCGCATTTTGTAAGAGCACAGGGGGGCGGGGGGGGGAAATGGAGGGAAAACAAATCCCTTTCACACTCGAGACAATACTGTATGAGATGCATTATTGGCATTTGTGAGCAGCAAATAACCTTCTTAAATGAGCTGGCTGGTTCTTAGCAACTCTAGTTGCACTTACCGAATTTCAAATCTTAGCTTGGCAGCCTATGACTAATTGAACGCTAGTTGCTTGCCTCCGCGTGGTGATGAACAACAGCATGAGGTGTTTTTTGTTTGACTAATGCACCTTGGATTTCACAGAGAGTTAAATAGATCTAATGCATTTTCCTGGGGAAGAACAACAGACTGGAATCTCTATAGTGGGGTGGAAAAACTGGACCATCTCCAAAAGCACAAAGAGAAGTGTGGGCCTTTACAGATGCTCAGTATTACAAACACAGCAGACACTGAACAATTCTTGATACTTACCGTATTTTTCTGTCTATAAGACGCCCCCATGGGGGGGGGGGACCTGAGATTTAAGAAGACACTAGCCATGTATAAGATGCCCCCAATTGACATTATTTTTTTAGGGGGGAAACTTAGTCCCCTTTCTCTCTAAATATAGCAGAGGGTCTGAATTGACAGATTCCTTTTTACAACCGGATAGCTAGCTTTTCATCCCTTGAAGAGCTTCCAAAACAGTTCTTGACCTTACTAGACACCCTGAGCTTCCTAAAATGGAGAACAAATACTCCCGCAAACCCATCCACAAGGGCACCCCCCCCAGTATGAAATCAAGTCAACAATAAATGGCTACTACTCATGATGGCTGTGAACTTCTGCCTCTACAATCAGAGGCAGTAAGAGTTCTGGATACCAGTTGCTGGAAATCACAGGAGAGTTGGCCATATCCACTGTGAGAACAGGATGTTGGACTAGATGGGCCATTGGCCTGATCCAACAGGCTCTTCTTGTGTTCTTAAACTTTGCCTCATCCTGCAGTTCCTTTTTTCCTGCCTTGTCAGACTGTCCTTTGCATTGTCCCTTTTTACATCTGTCTAATCAAGGAGCGAGGAAACCTCAGACCCAAAAGTGGACCTCTATGCCTCTTCGTCTGATCCTCAGGGCTTGCCCTACATCATATTGTCTCCTCAGTACACACATACGCAGGTGAGAAGCAAACCTAAATTTGAGAAACAAAGCTCAGCTCAGTTAGGCATTTGGTTGGCCACTGTGGGAAATCAGATTCCACGTGAGACAGGCCTTTGCTCTCACCCAACAGAGCCCTTCTCATGTGCAGAACCAAGCTGAGAAGGGAGTCTCTTTGAAAGGAGCAAACGATAGATGCTGCTTTCAGAAAACAGGCTGGCATCCTCACTGCTACAGAAGTGTAAAAGCTTTTTGATTTCAGGAGGAGTTTGCACAGTGAATGCTGTTTCTATTTCTGGTGTTTTCATTTACAGTGGAACCTCGGTTTATGAACACCTCGGTTTATGAATTTTCGGTTTATGAACACCGCGGACCCATCTGGAACGGATTAATTCATTTTCCATTACTTTCAATGGGAAAGTTCGCTTCAGTTTATGAACGCTTCAGTTTATGAACAGACTTCCGGAACCAATTACACCCATGCTTCAGTTTATGAACGCTTCAGTTTAAGTACTCCGCGGACCCATCTGGAACGGATTAATCCACTTTCCATTACTTTCAATGGGAAAGTTCGCTTCAGTTTATGAACGCTTCAGTTTATGAACAGACTTCCGGAACCAATTGTGTTCATAAACTGAGGTACCACTGTATATATTTTTAAATTTGGCATATTGTATCCCCACCCCCTCCCCACCCCTTCTCTACATAAGTGCCTGGGGACTCCTATTTCACTGTATCTGAAGAAGTGTGCATGCACACAAAAGCTCATACCAAAATAAAAACTTAGTTGGTCTTTAAGGTGCTACTGAAGGAATTTTTTTCTGTTTTTACAGTATGCCTTTTTTTGACAGTTGGAACCCAAAGTTATTTTGCAGTACTGTACGTTCTTGGAAGGATTGAGAATAGAAGTAGGGACACAATGAGGAGTAGGTTTCATAGAAACATAGAATTGTAGAGTTGGAAGAGACGCCAAGGATCTTCTGGTCCAACACCCTGCAATTCAGGAATATACAGCTGTCCCATATGGGGGTCAAACCCACAAACCTTGCTCCAGAGAAGCGAACACGGAGCACTGGATTCAAACTTCAAGAAAGAAGATTCCACCTAAACATTAGGAAGAACTTCCTGACAGTAAGAGCTGTTCGGCAGTGGAATTTGCTACCAAGGAGTGTGGTGGAGTCTCCTTCATTGGGGGTCTTTAAGCATAGGCTTGACAGGCATATGTCAAGAATGCTTTGATGGTGTTTCCTGCTTGGCAGGGGGTTGGACTGAATGGCCCTTGTGGTCTCTTCCAACTCTACGATTCTATGATTCTGTGTTATCAGCACCATGCTCTAACCAACTGAGCTATCCATGTTTGCGAGCTATAATGTTCCATGGGCGCTCCAATTCTCATGCTGAAGTATTGGAAGGATAGTATAGAACATAAAAACATACAATGAGCCCTGCTGGATCACGCCAATGGTCCAACCCTTCCAAAATACTTTGACCACCTCATGAGAAGAGAAGACTCCCTGGAAAAGACCCTGATGTTGGGAAAGATTGAGGGCACTAGGAGAAGGGGACGACAGAGGACGAGATGGTTGGACAGTGTTCTCGAAGCTACGGACATGAGTTTGACCAAACTGCGGGAGGCAGTGGAAGACAGGAGTGCCTGGCGTGCTCTGGTCCATGGGGTCCACGAAGAGTCAGACACAACTCAACAACAACAAACAACAACAAGGTTTTTATATATCTATAATACCTATTTCAGGACACTGCAGTTCCACTGTGTAGGGGAATCCATAGAACAATGGTGGACTTCTGCATGCATGCAGCATTGCACAGATTAATATTGCTCAGTTTGAAGCGACTGGAAGCATAAGATCTGACTCCTTTTGGAAATGATGCATTGTCCAGACCCATAAAAATATTATTCAGAGTTTTACTGGAAGAACTCTGCAAAACAAAAAGAAAGATCAAACGATACACCCAAAACACCCAGACAGTGTTTTGTGCTGTCTAGCACAGATTCAGCATCTTAGAAATAAAAGATAATTCCAAATATCTGAACTGTGTCTCTCCCCCACAGCCTGTATTCCAGCCACCGTTGGCCTTAGGCTATGCAGCTCTTGGGGAGTCATTGTTCACACTTTAGTTCTCTGTGGCAGTTCAGAGAAAAAATTACAGTGGTACCTCGGTTTATGAACACAACTGGTTCCGGAAGTTTGTTCATAAACTGAAGCGTTCATAAACTGAAGCGAACCTTCCCATTGAAAGTAATGGAAAGTGAATTAATCCGTTCCAGATGGGTCCGCGGCGTTCGTAAACCGAAAATTCATAAACCGAGGTGTTCATAAACCGAGGTTCCACTGTAAAGCCACCAGCTTTTCAAGATGGCGAATTTGCAATTCAGTAGTAGCCTTATCACATGATCAAAGGTTACTCAGTTTAGAGTAGGGGTAGTCAACCTTTTTATACCTATCAGTCACTGATGCATCTTTCTTGATGGTAAAATTTCCTTACCGCCCACCAGTGCTCGATGGAAGGAGGATTCAGCTTGTGCCGTAGAACCCCCTACTGCCCACCTAGAATCCTGAAACGCCCACTAGTAGGTGGTAGAGACTAGGTTGACAGCCCCTGGTTTAGAGTAACAGAAAACAATCAGCAGGTAATGGTTAACCTACTTAGGAGCTTAGAAAACGACTGGAGGAAAACCCCAATGGTAGCAATACACATTTAACCATTTTCCATTTCAAACGTTCACTAATATACAGGCGTTTTCCCATGCCTGTGTGAATTCATCCAATTATACCTAACATGCAAAAAGTCCCAGATTCAATCTCCAACAGCTTCAGCTAAAGGGCAAAAGGGACCAATGGCCTGACTTGGGCTGTATTCAGACATTTGGTTTATTGCCTTAATTTTGCAAGTTATCAAGCTAACACATCTGTCTCAGTTTCTAACATTCCTTTTTACATCGCAGTACCTGTTGCATCGTGCAATGGCGGTCTTCTGATTGACATGCTACCATGTCGCACAAAATTGCATTGACACCAGTGGGCGTTGTTTGCTGCAACAGTAAATGTCATGTGACACGCCTCCAACTTTTATACACATGCGTGCTTCTGTGCCTCCAAGATTCACCGCATGGTGAATGCCAAAATGCAACTCCAAGTGTCATTATGCGAGCAAGGGGGACATCATTCGTGAAAACCAGGGGGAACTTACAGTGCAAAACTCCTGCGATGTTCTGGGTTCCCATGGTTGCGGACCGATATTTCCCCCTGGAAACAATTAATGTGGAAACAAGTGCTAAACTTCTGCTGGATTTCCAGAAGTGGCTTTTAAAGTCATAGGCAAGATCATGTAAAACATGGAAATTCACAGGTGTGAAATCAGGAAGATGGAATAATGCAGCCTCAGTATGACAACATCATGCAACTGCCAGATTCCCCCCCCCCAGATGTTGTACCAGCATCAATGCCTCCAACTAATTGGGATGTATCTGAAATGACATAATAGTCGGAACAGATCTGAGACTGCTTGTTCCATAGTTTTATTGTTAATTGTCCTGTTTTATATATTTACATATCTGTGAGTCTTAAATGTTGGTTGAGTATGTCTGACTCAATATAATAAAGCAGTTTCCTGGGTTCCTAATATGCTCTAGTCTGTCCAGATCTTACTTCTAATTATCAGTCCTGGGTGTTTCATTTTGCTGCTTTCTTTTTGTGAAGGTGCGTCCCATTCATTGCTAGGAAGTCATGAATTTTTGCCTTTGTTCCCGTTTTAATGTTGAGCTACACCTGAGCATAAAGGTGGCATAGGGTTGTCATATTTCTGAGCTTTTTCTTAGTTTAGCCCCTCCCCCCATGAAGTTTTTGAGCTATTATTAGGAAAATTCGCCAAAAGCTACTTTACCAACATATGGGCTGCCATATGTCCAGATTGTCCCAGACATTTCAATGACATATGGTGCCTTTCACCTTGCCATCTAGGAATCTTGAACACCCAAGAGACCTGCCTTCAAAGCACATTCAAAACTCATTCCCCTTCCTCAAAGAATTCTGGGTACAGTGGTACCTCAGGTTAAGAACTTAATTCGTTCTGGAGGTCCATTCTTAACCTGAAACTGTTCTTAACCTGAGACACCACTTTAGCTAATGAGGCCCCCTGCTGCCACCACACCTTGTTGTTGTTTAGTCGTTTAGTCGTGTTCGACTCTTCGTGACCCCATGGACCATAGCACGCCAGGCACTCCTATCTTCCACTGCCTCCCGCAGTTTGGTCAGACTCATGTTGGTGGTTTCAAGAACACTGTCCAACGATCTCGTCTTCTGTCGTCCCCTTCTCCTAGCACCCTCAATCTTTCCCAACATCAGGGTCTTTTCCAGGGAGTCTTCCCTTCTCATGAGGTGGCCAAAGTATTGGAGCCTCAGCTTCACGACCTGTCCTTCCAGTGAGCACTCAGGGCTGATTTCCTTCAGAATGGATAGGTTTGATCTTTTTGCAGTCCATGGGATTCTCAAGAGTTTCCTCCAGCACCATACCACTGCCACACAATTTCTGTTCTCATCCTGAAGCAAAGTTCTTAACCTGAGGTACTATTTCTGGGTTAGCGGAGTCTGTAACCTGAAGCGTCTGTAACCTGAAGTGTCTGTAACCCGAGTTACCACTGTACTGTAGTCTGTTAAGGGCTGCTGGGAACTAGAGCAGGTCGTTTATCAACTTGTCAAACTCTGTGTTCCCTGCCAAAGAACGGTCAATTAAAATTACTATTCTATCAGAACATTTTTACTCTTCGAAAATGTGGATGTTCACTTATTTGCCCCATGTCCGCAATGGAAATCAAAGCAGCAGATACAATCAGTATTCTCTGATGTTGCTGCTTTCATTCCACAAGCAATAAATAACTGATTCCTTCTCCCTCTCATTCACATTTTCCTTTCCACCGACATGAATAGGGTGGATAACAGAATAATGGCATGATATCTACCCCATACACATGGCTTCCCCCAAAGAATCCTGGGAGCTGTAGCATACCCCTCACATAGTGACACCCTTAGCAAACTACAGTTCCCAGGCTAATTTGGGAGAAATCCCCACACTTAAAACACATGATGCGGTCGTGACATATGATGCTATATGTTCCATTTTTCACCCTTTCTCCCATGCAGGGCTGCACAGTGCAACTTGCCACATCCCCCACTTGCGAGTGCTGCCTCAGACAGCTTCTGACAAGTGCTCCTCACCTCCCAACTCCAGAGCTTGTAGTAGCAATAGAGGAAGAAGAGAAGAATGGCTCTTTCCCCCACAATGGACCTTGCATGAGTGGCTACTTCAGGGCTGCACCTGTGGGCCAATCAGGTTGCAGATTGACTTCTGCCAGCAGCCTGATAGGCTGCTCCTGCAGGCCAATCAGGTTGCGGATTGACTTCTGCCAGCAGCCTGATTGGCTGCTCCTGTAGGCCAATCAGGTTGCGGATTGACTTCTGCCAGCAACCTGATTGGCTGCTCCTGCAGACCAATCAGGTTGCTGATTCCTTCCACCTGGAGATGGATTGGGTGGCTCCTGCGGACCAATCAGATTGCTGCATTCTAGATCCTATTGTTCTAGGATTCAGCTCAGTACATAACAAAATCATTGCAAGCTTTTTGTTTCAACCATCACAGTTTGCTGGGGATTCCAAATTCCATAATTTTTAATACTGTCATATCCATGCAGGATGCAAGCTCCATTGCCTGTAAGTCTAGACAGGGAGTAATCACCCTGACCACTTAGCACATCTAGCTCCTTAACTGTGCTCTGCTAACAAAGGGATATTTCTCTCTTCTTTTCTGATTAGTTTCTTGCTTTTCAATACCTCAGCTTCATGGGTTTCCAAGGCACCTAGCACCGACATTTGCCTCAGCTAAATTATTTCACCAAAGTGAGGGCAGCCAAGCATTACACGCGAGTGACTCACTTCATTCTGACTGTGGCACATCCATATGCATGAAGACTTTTCTAACCAATAATGAATGACCTAGTCACATATCTGAGGCATATTATTCGACCATCTCTACAATTAATTAAGAAGCAAGGGTGGCTCTTTTAACTAACCCCTCTGTGAATTATTCAGCATAGATGGGAAAGCAATTCTATTATACTCCGGCATGTTTTTTTAATTATTTAAATATGATGTTTTCAATATCTCCCCCCCCCCATTTTTAATTCTATTTAATTATTTGGGGGAGCATTAGAAGCATTAATTATGCGAGATGGAAGAGAAAGAGGGAAATAAGAAATTCCGAGTACAAAAACATGCTATTTTGAATGATTTTGTTTGTTTCGGCTCCATTATCTCAGACGGTAAGATTTGAGGAAGACTGTTTAAAGACACCATTGCATAATGTATTGTGGGTAACTATACCATTAGTTGCAAAAGAAAACGTCGTGATAAGTAAGCTTTTTAGGAGGTTCAAAGTTAGGATGTTGTTGTTTAGTCGTTTAGTCATGTCCGACTCTTCGTGACCCCATGGACCAGAGCACGCCAGGCACTCCTGTCTTGCACTGCCTCCCGCAGTTTGGTCAAACTCATGTTCGTAGCTTCGAGAACACTGTCCAACCATCTCATCCTCCGTCGTCCCCTTCTCCTAGTGCCCTCAATCTTTCCCTGCATCAGGGTTTTTTCCAGGGAGTCTTCTCTTCTCATGAGGTGGCCAAAGTATTGGAGCCTCAGCTTCAGGATCTGTCCTTCCAGTGAGCACTCAGGGCTGATTTCCTTCAGAATGGATAGGTTTGATCTTCTTGCAGTCCATGGGACTCTCAAGAGCAGGGTCCCCAAACTAAGGCCCGGGGGCCGGATGCAGCCCAGTCGCCTTCTCAATCTGGCCCGCAGACAGTCTAGGAATCAGCATATTTTTACATGAGTAGAATGTGTCCTTTTATTTAAAATGCATCTCTGGGTTATTTGTGGGGCATAGGAATTTGTTCATTCCCCCCCCAAAAAAACTATAGTCTGCCCCCCCACAAGGTCTGAGGGACAGTGGACTGGCCCCCTGCTGAAAAGAGTCTCCTCCAGCAGCATAATTCAAAAGCATCAATTCTTCAGCGATCAGCCTTCTTTATGGTCCAGCTCTCACTTCCATACATCACTACTGGGAAAGCCATAGCTTTAACTATATGGACCTTTGTCGGCAAGGTGATGTCTCTGCTTTTTAAGATGCTGTCTAGGTTTGTCATTGCTTTTCTCCCAAGAAGCAGGCGTCTTTTAATTTCATGACTGCTGTCACCATCTGTGATCAAGGAGCCCAAGAAAGTAAAATCTCTCACTGCCTCCATTTCTTCCCCTTCTATTTGACAGGAGGTGATGGGACCAGTGGCCATGATCTTAGTTTTTTTGATGTTGAGCTTCAGACCATATTTTGCGCTCTCCTCTTTCACCCTCATTAAAGGTTCTTTAATTCTTCCTCACTTTCTGCCATCAAGGTTGTGTCATCTGCATATCTGAGGTTGTTGATATTTCTTCCGGCAATCTTAATTCCGGTTTGGGATTCATCTAGTCCAGCCTTTCGCATGATGAATTCTGCATATAAGTTAAAATAAGCAGGGAGACAATATACAACCTTGTCATACTCCTTTCCCAATTTTGAACCAATCAGTTGTTCTATATCCAGTTCTAACTGTAGCTTCTTGTCCCACATAAAGATTTCTCAGGAGACAGATGAGGTGATCAGGCGCTCCCATTTCTTTAAGAACTTGCCATAGTTTGCTGTGGTCGACACAGTCAAAGGCTTTAAAGTTAGGATAAATCCAGCTAAATCACTGTTATCCTTAATTGATCCTAAATTCAATAATCATTTGTCTAAATAACATTACTGGAGGAAATATGTGCAGATAAAGGGTTGTATTCAATGTCAGTAATGGGCATGACAATTTGAAGTAATGGGCATGACTAACTGAGGTCCATTAATTTCAATGGATCCACTCTGAGTATGACTGAGAGTCTTGGAAGACTAGAAACTGGAGTTTCTGTCCCCATCATTATCCCCCCCCCTCTTAGTGACAAGCAGTTTAGCTAACCTTGTATAAAAGTCCAATGCTACCTGCATACCTACATCTTCCTGTGACCCTCTGGATGATGTTGGACTTTTACAGAGCAATCCTATACACAATGATCTGGCACAAAAACAAGCCAAAGTAAATTAAGCCTGCCTAAACTATGCCAGCTCCAAACCCTGCTCACTGAGCCACCCTAAGACTGGCAGAGGGAAAACAAGTCTTTAAAATACCGGTAGTGTTTGAGGGCTCGTCCACATTGCCCACTGCTTTCCCCCAGGGAAAACTGCTCTTTAGTGCTCACTCGGTGCAAACGACCATTCAGGTTTTCTCCAGATTGATGCTTGCTCCAATTTAGCACTAAAGAACAGGTTTTCCATGGAAAAGGAGTGGAGCAAGAGCAAAATTGTTTGGATCTTCTGCCTAGAAAGCTTGGGGCAAGTGGAAAACCACTCAGACCTATGCTTCCTAGGCATGTGACAGGCAGAAGTGTGGGCAAGCCCTGGGTTATGCCATACTTTTTGTTGGCATTGCTCATATTGAGTTGCTAGGTCAATGGATCCTATGCAAGTTTTTCCCCTCTCATCCCTGCCGTGTCCCCTTTTCAGGGCCTTAGACCTTCTGGGTTCAGCTCAGCTGGTTGGGATGGAGAAAATATCTCTGGCTCAGACAAGCATGGGAAGCTGTGCCAGGAAACTCCCCCAGTTCAGCCAGAGATCCTCTAGTTTCTAACTGCTCATCCCAGTGAATCTTGCAGTGTTTCTGAAACTTGGGTCGCCAGTTGTTGGACTACATCTCCCGTCATCTGTGACCACTGGTCCTGCTAGCTAGAGATGATGGAAGTTGGAGTCCAACAACAGCTGGAGACCCAAGTTTCAGAAACACTGTAGATTCCTCCCTCAGAGGCAAAGTTGTGTGTTGGAAGCACTCAGCATAATGTCTGTGCCAAACATGTATTAAAAACTTCATCAGTACAAGACCCCCTCCCTGAAGTGGTAGCCATTTTTAAAAAACATTCTGTGATGGGGGATATGTGTAGGTCAGTGTGTTTATGAATAAACATTTTAGCATGCACTAAAATGGATGACCAAAACCTCTGGCAGTTTGGTGACTAATTTTCCTTAGATCTCTAATTACTTCTATTGAGCTTGGTATTTAAATTCCCTTTTTATCCAGCTGTGTGCTAGGCTCTTAAATTGCAGAATTAAAACTCTAAACTACCATTGCTAACATCAGTTTTCGTGACACCTCCCAGCTTTTCTCTTTTTCTTTTTAACATTTTAAGGGCATTATTGCAGGAACAAAAATAACTGCAAGAAAAATCATAAATTGGTTCATTTAGAGCAGGGGTTTTCAAGCTGTGCCTAGGAGCCCTGGAATTTCTGGGAAGATGATCACGAGCTCAGCCCTCCTTGCTGAGAAGACTGATAACAGCACACAAAATGTTCCAAAGATGTTTTTGCACCAATACCAATCTTCCCCTTGAATCTTTCCCCATTTGAACTGTGACAAATGTTGCCTCCCTCCCCTATAAGAATGACAACATGAGGCAAAAATGGGATAAAGTTGGTGTAGGGGAACTTCTTCAGCCCAAGGGCAAACTTCTAGGTGGCCACATCCAGAGGTGGATGGAGTGGAGTCAGAAGAAAAAGTTGGCAGAGCAGGAAATGCTCCTTTGAGCTTCGCACGGTAGCCTAATTTCTGCACCCACACCCACACATACCCTTCTCTATCCTCCACTATCATGGATTGGTTGGATACAGAGGAATGGTGGGAGGAACCAGCTGGGGAACCACCAAGGGCAGAAGGCTCAGAGACTGCTGGGTGGAGACGGACAATGAAGAGTGGTTACAGGGAAATGAGGGAGAAGACTGGGAAGAGGAGGTGTCGGAAGCTGAAGTTGTAACAGGGCTTTGTGAGCTGGGAGAGTCTGTGGCAGAGAGCAGTCTAGAATCAGTGGCAGAAGCTGAAACAGGAGGCTGGGAGGAGAGAGGCCAAGAGGCAGAGATGAGTCAGACCAGTGAAGAGTCATGAGTGTCCCCCTCTCCTTCTCAACAAGCTCCCTTCCCATCTGATCTCCCAGACCCAGAAGAGGCATGAAGGAGGAGGAGCAAAGACAGGCATACAGGCACAGTCTCTGATTGCTTGTGGGGAAACCATGGAGTGGAGGAGACCTAGACAGCTGTGGAGGAGACCTAGACAGTCACCAGTCTAGCTGCCACATTCTGGATTAGTTGTAGTTTCCGGGTCACCTTCAAAGGTAGCCCCACGTAGAGCGCATTGCAGTAGTCCAAGTGGGAGATAACTAGAGCATGCACCACTCTGGCGAGACAGTCCATGGGCAGGTAGGGTCTCAGCCTGCATACCAGATGGAGCTGATAAACAGCTGCCCTGGACACAAAATTGACCTGTGCCTCCATGGACAGCTGTGTGTCCAAAATGACTCCCAGGCTGCACACCTGGTCCTTCAGGGACACAAGTTACCCCACTGAGGACCAGGGAGTCACCCACACCTGCCCGTCTGTCTCCCACAAACAGTACTTCTGTCTTGTTAGGATTAAATCTATCTAGCCTTATAGCAGGAGCGGTGCCTGTGATTCTTGTTCTTTAAGGGCTTGTGTAACCGAGTACTTTCCCAATAAATAACTAAGCTTCCAATCGTGTGCCCTCCTTGGGGGCGCTCGGGACACATGGTGACATTCCCGGGACACCGACGTTTTCCTTAGGCTGCTTTCTCACATCACCAGAGAAACAACACAGGTCAGGCTGACTCAGCGACCATTTGGAAGCTATTTTGCTCGTGCATTTTGCCAACTCATTGCCTTAATGGTATCAGATGATCTAGACTTGTTTCTCGGTCACCCAGAAGGCGACTTGTTCCTTCTTAAGTACACAACATGTTGTTCTTGTCATATTTCATTTATGCTCCATAAAGTTCTTTATGTTATTTAGTCTAATTCAGTGATGCAATGACTGGGTAGGCCGCCGATATAATAGATCTTCATCTATTACATGAGAAAGCAATGACTGTTCAGAAATTTCCCAGTCCACAATTCAAGGAGCATAGCCCATAGAGGCACCATTTGTGTGCATCTATCTATTTACCATCTGGCTGTCTCATTATAAGCCATGTGGGCACTGGCGGAGGAAGGAGATGTGGGGTGGGGGTGGGGGTATGGTCCGCCCCAGGTGTCATCCCTGAGGAGGGGTGACACCACCATGCTCTGGGTGCTGGAGCAGCTTGCTCCGCCTCTGTGTGGGGTAGCTTTATCTAGGGATGCGTAAATATGTCAGTTTTTGTTACTTTCCATTTCTCAGTGATATAATCTTAAGTTTGATTCTCCACATTTCCACATCTGTTTTCAGGGTTTTTTTGGGGGGGGGGAGGAATCTTTCAAAAATACATCAGAATCTTAGTGCAGATTTCTCCCAATATACACATTTTTGTAGTATTGCTTTTCCTCATAGACACATTCTTGCAAAACAATTTCTCCTAATATAAGATGTTGTTGTGTGTTATGTTCAGCAATATAGTCACACCTTATCCCCGCATGTGTATTTTTGTAGACCTTACTTGGCTTGAGAAGTGCATCACAAAATTCAGAGATGTGTGAATTTCAAAGGGTAAAATAATAGAACCATAGAATTGTACAGTTGGAAGGGACTCTGAGGGTCATCTAGTCCAACCCTTGCAATGCAGGAATATGCAGGTGGTCTGGATGGGGATTGAACCTGTGACCTTGGCATTATCAACACCATGCTCTAACCAACAGAGCTATGACTGTGTTGTAGTTTGCATACTGCTTCAAAAAGTGTGAATTAGGTATGTTCACCTTTAACTGGAAACGGAATCAAATTTCTCTCCCAACCCTAGATGACTTTATCCCACCCATTCTGTTCTCTTTGAGTGCTGGTGCAGGTAGCTGTACCTGCCCTGGCTGCAACTTAGGTAAGAGTGCCAAATGGGCTTTCAAGGGTATGTAATGGAATTATTAAAATAATGCTAAATTATATCATGCTTTCTTTTTTCTGTTTTGAGCAATGAAACTGCAACCCCAAACAGTTTAACTATGTTATCTGAAAAACTTCCAGCAACAAAAGAGCAATATATTAAGCATTGTTTCGGCAGCCTACATTACACTAAGCACTCATTTTGAATATGAAATTTTCATTTATGTTGTCTGAAAAGCAACAATGTCACCAAAGTCTCTGAAAATTCAACATACGGTAAAGTACAACATGCAATATATATGTCAGGGAATTGTCTGAATCTGAGGATTTGGGAAATGCATTCTCATGCATATCAGCTCCTCTCTGAAGAGGAGAAGGAGGGAGAAGATACACACACACACACACACACACACACACACACACACACACACACACGTTCCCAGCGGTTTCAGGAACAGAGAGAGACACAGACACTGAGCAGTTTCGACAGGCGTTGCCTAGTTACAAAATAGTGGAAAGAGAAATAGAAGGGAGGGAACAGCCAGCAGAGACATCATTAGAGAGTGTGGAGGACAATATACAGGAATGGTCACAGCTTTGTGGTAGATCATCTGTCTTGCAGGAAGAAGGACCCAGCTCCAATCCCAGGGATCTCTGGGTTGGGGTGAGAAAGACTCACTGCTCGAAACCTGGGAGAATTTTTACCAAGCATCATGTACAAGCATCCTCAGAACATGGTCTATAACTTCATTTCCGCCCCCCTCTGGGGCTTGCAGTCCAGGTAAAATGCCCCTGCATTTCCCAGAAAGCCTTGACCACAGCATTTCATAGAGTGCATTAAGGTTAAGACTTTGAACATGCACAATGCATGTCCTCCTTTGGCCAGAGGAAAACACATTTGCTTAATTTGCTTTTGCGATTGAGATGTTGTTGATGGATTGGTAGGGAAGACGGGGGGGGGTATTTGTTGCTATTGGAATGGATATCAGAACAACTCTGGGCCCTAATCTCTCATTTGTCTGAGACAATAAGGAAGGTAAAGGTAAAGGGATCCCTGACCATTAGGTCCCGTCGTGACTGACTCTGGGGTTGCGGCGCTCACCTCACGTTATTGGCCGAGGGAGCCAGCGTACAGCTTCCAGGTCATGTGGCCAACATGACAAAGCCACTTCTGGTGAACCAGAGCAGCATACAGAAACGCCGTTTACCTTCCCGCTGTAGTGGTATCTATTTATCTACTTGCACTTTGACGTGCTTTCGAACTGCTAGGTTGGCAGGAGCTGGGACCAAGCAACGGGAGCTCACCCCGTTGCGGGGATTCGAACCTCCGTCCTTCCGATCGGCAAGCCCTAGGCTCTGTGGTTTAACTCACAGCGCCACCCGCGTCCCTTAATAAGGAAGGTTCCAAACATCAAAAAGGGCATATTCATGGACAATGGACGTCTTGCCTCTAACCCCAGGACAATGGAAGATGGCAAGACCTGAAGTCCAGCTCATGCTACAAATTAATTTTATAAAAACCACACTGTGGCTTTAATTTTATGCCAGATGCAATTATTGACCTTGTTCTGTCACTAAGACCTGCCTGCATCACTTGGAGAAGTTTGCAATCGAGAGGTGACCAATTTGGTCTCATTAAAGGTCAGAGTAAAACTGAAGAGCCGGAGAGTAGAGAGTTTTAATTACAACTGACAGAACATTGCTACGACGAGGTGTTGTGCATGTGCATATATGAATATAACAGGGAGCTCTTAAAAAATATTTGTCTCAATTTGCATAACTTTTCTGGATTCCATGGTTGGCCTGTCTCTGAACGTGCTATTGGTAGAGTCAAAGGAGTTGAAACGGGAAGGTTTTAAGGGCAAGACTAGAGAGGTGGTCTCCTCAAAATATGTAAAAAGTTGTGCAGGATAGAAACAGGAACTGTCACACAGGGGCTCATTGTGCAATGATTTCCTACAAGCCAGTGACATGTTTGGAACCACTGTGATCAAATAAACATTCACAGTTGCGAACGTGTAATTTTCCCATGAATATTTATGGCAGGGATGGCGAACCAAATTGGGTAGCTCCATCTTTAAATGTGAACTGAATCTCACTTCTCCCCTTTCCTTAGTACAGTAGAACCTCGGTTTTCAAACATAATCCGTTCTGGAAGACCGTCCGAGTTCTGAAATGTTCAAGAAACCGAAAACTCATTAGCCGACAGCTACGCCTCAGGAATTTGCACTCAGCGGAAGCCGCACGACATGTTTGACTTCTGAGGTGTGTTCAAAAACTGAAGCATTTACTTCTGGGTTTACGGCCTTCGGAAACCGAAATGTTCATCAACGGAGACGTTCAAAGACCAAGGTACCACTGTAGTTATCCATCCCATAACCTCAGGACAAGAGTAGACCAGGGAATGATAATTTTTTAAAAAAGTCTTTCAGTAAGCACAAACTTCCTGATGATCAACTGAATGACCTTCATTCTCCTTTTCAGATTGCTGAATGTCTGGGTCCCTTTCTCAGTAGCACATGAACCAAAGGAACATATGGTCCTCGGTTTATGAAAAGGTCCTGGCAGGCACAGAGACAAGCAACCTCTAAAACATGTACAAAGGTTTGTGTGAAAGAGCGTACACTCGCTGATTTGTACATGTCAGCTGGTCTACACATGCAGATACACCTATCTCACACTTGTTGAATGCAACATGTAAAGAGAAGAATGAGGCAACTGGTCACCTTTTTCAAAAGTAGTGTATTTCAGGGAATAATTGCTACAAACCCAATCCATATGGACATTTTGTAGGCACTGGGCACACCATCAGCTCTCAACAGTTAATAACTAGGTTATATTACTTCTACCTCCTAATGCCAAAGCATGGTTGGGAAGCTTCTACTGGCATGGGAAGTAGTCAAGTTGACATTCTTCCATCAGGATTACTGCCAGCATCAGAAGTAGAAGAGAGAGAGTAAGATTGGAACTTACACAGCTCCTCCACTCAGTCTGATATTTCCCAGCATGGTCCACACACTCGTGAGTGCAGTGCGTGCCCACTTATTTTTAGGCCCCATCTACGTAATAACATTTGCTTCCAATTAAAAATGTAAGACAACTGAGTCACATGCAAAAGCCAAAGGGAACTGCAACAGTTTTACAATCCCAATTCTTTGTCTTAATTGGCAAGTGGAGGAACAGGGGCTTAATCCGCCTCCAATCGCTCTAACCCACAAGATTCTGAAGAACAGTGTACCGATAATTCACATTTCTTTATGTGCCTCAGCTGAAGGAGGGTGGCCAAACAAGAACGGGCCTTTTCAGTGGCAGCCTCCAACAGCAGAATGCTCTTCCCAGAGAGATGCACCTGGCCCCATCCTTGGCAGTCTCTATGCAGTAGCCTAAGACCTTATGGTTCATCCAGACCTTTGGGAATTAAGGAAGTAATTCTATGGCAAGATCCAGTTGGAGGAGCAGCTTAGAATGCAGCAGATCTCCAGCTAAGCCAGTGCTAAGTCTCCAACGCCAACCCAAGTGAAGAGATAGGGGCATAACCTGCTCATCCTAGCTCAGGTGGGGCTCAGCTCCCAGAGAGGAGGTCAGTGTAAGTCCAAAAAAGGGAGAGATCTGGGGAAGGGGGACAGAACCAGAGAAGTGGGACTTAGGTGGGATCCTAAGCCCATTCATTTTGGTCACCTGACTTAGCAATCTGCCATATGTCCTCTTTTTCCAGAACACATATTCTTTTTCATAGGTATGCAAAATGAGACTCATCATAGAGATCTGTAGTTAAAAGTAGAAGTTGGCAAATGTGTCCTCTTTCTTGCTCTTCAAAATATGGCTATTATTATTAATATTAATATTATTATTATTATTATATCCCGCCCATATGACTGGGTTTCCCGCGCCACTCTGGGTGGCTCCCAACAGAACACAAAAAACAGAATAAAACTTCAAACATTAAAAACTTCCCTAAACAGGGCTGCCTTCAGATGTCTTCTAAAAGTCAAATAGTTGTTTATTTCCTTGACATCTGATGGGAGGTCGTTCCACAGGGCGGGCGCCACTATCGAGAAGTCCCTCTGCCTGGTTCCCTGTAACCTCACTTCTCTCAGTGAGGGAACCGCCAGAAGGCCCCTCAGAGCTGGACCGCAGTGTCTGGGCTGAACAATAGGGTGGAGACGCTCCTTCAGGTATACTGGGCCAAGGCCGTTTAGGGCTTTAAAGGTCAGCACCAACACTTTGAATTATGCTTGGAAAAGTACTGGGAGCCGATGTAGGTCTTTCAGGACCGGTGTTATATGGTCTCGGCGCCGGCGGCCACTCCCAATCACCAGTCTAGCTGCCGCATTCTGGATTAGTTGTAGTTTCCAAGTCACCTTCAAAGGTAGTCCCATGTAGAGCACATTGCAGTAGTCCAAGCGGGAGATAACCAGAGCATGCACCACTCTGGAAAGACAGTCTGCGGGCAGGTAGGGTCTCAGCCTACGTACCAGATGGAGCCCCAACATAGAACACTATTTTAAAGACTTGTTTTCCCTCTGCCAGGCTTAAGCAGAGCAGCAGCAGCAGACCTGCAGTTGAATTGGGTTTGGATCTGTTATAAATGTATGCTAGCTTAATTTACATGGACATGCTCCTGAAGGTGCCTCCTTTAGTGGTCCTCACATTTTAGTAGAGCAAGTAGGACTTATCCTTATTGAAATTGTTGCCGCATGAGCACTTTATTGCATTTTGCATTGCACATTGTTTCTGAGCAAGAACCTTGGGAAATTGTACTTGTGTGGAAACAGGGATGTTTGTCCTTTCATTTATGAAATCATAGAATCGTAGCGTTGGAGGGGACCGTGAGGATCATCTAGTCCAACCCCCTGCAATGCAGGAATATGAAGCTGTCCCTGTTGGAGATTCATTCCCCGTGTCTGCTGTCATGGGATTGTTGTCTATCACATGATGGTGTATGCTTTTCATTCCACAGAGTGGGAAGTGACAAAGACAGGATGTTTGTGGTACTGTGAGCCGTGAAGTGGGACTATTGTCCTTTGTTCTTTCTCTTTGCTGTCTGTTGCTAGAGAGAGAGGGAGCCATGTTGCAGTGCTCAATGTGTGTGTTTATATGTAAATAAAAGCAGATTAGCCAAAATGCTGTGCTACTGAGTTCTGTTACGCAATCACGCAAACTCTGCGGATCCGTACATGTGCTGATGTCAGTTGGCATCAGTCGCTGTGATGTTCAGGCTGAAGAAAGCTTTTGAAGTTCCCAAACGATTGACCAGGAGGGAGGGAACATGCCAGTTGGGCATGCCAGGGTCCTATTCAAGAGTAGGAGATCCTAACAGTCCCTTACGAGGATTGAACCAGCAACCTTGGCGTTATCAGCACCACGCTCTAACCAGCTGAGCTGTTGGAGTTTAGATGGAGGTGGGATTGCCCAGGCTTTCTCCCTACCATACAGTCATAGGGATTTTTTTCTAAACAATTCTACCACTCTGGTCCCACCCGGCCATCATTCCCTTCTTGTAGTGATGCCCCATTATTATGTTTTTCTGCAGCAGGTTACAAGCTCTCCATAGTCCTTTTAGCTCAGGTGTAAACCACTGAGTATATAATTTATTGTGCTACATAAAGGGAGGAAATAATGTTATTATTCACCAGCTCAAGTGCCGTACTTTAACGCCCACCTCTGAAACTCCCAGAGCCTCCCCATTAACCATCCTCAACAATGTGGCCTGGAATCATAATAGTGTTTTTCAGTAAATGCGCTGTGCCCTTCCAACCAGCAGCTTTTGAAGATTCCCTTTTACAACCTATCTGGAAGGATGGCTTGTCCTCATCATTTTGGCAGACGATCCAGGGGGAGCTGTATAGAAAAACAGAAGTGGCATGGCCGAGGTCAGAAAGCAAACTGGAACGCAAGGGCGTGATTCTCCAAATTATTTTCCCCCCAAAATTTTTACAAATCAAACCAAATTAATTTAATTTAATACAATTTCCTAAATCGGGTTTCCTGCTCCTGTTCCAAACGTACAACCACCATCATTTCCTCGCATAGCCGCATCATTTCTTATTTAGAGTCCAGTTGACATCCTTCACTTGCCATTAAACCATTCTTCCAGCTGGCCGCTTTTTTCATCTTATCAACAGCACCTCCAATACATCTTATAAATAAATACTCCATTTCATGTGTGTAGTCCTTTATATACATTGTTGTTCCGGACCCGGTGTGTTGGGAGAGTTGATTACTATCTTCCATTATTCAGTTCTTTGCAGTGTTTATCTGGATGGTACAAGATCACATTCCATTCCTTCCTCTGTAGACACACTAGCGTACTGAGCTGCAGCCATAAATAACTCACAGAGCGCATATCCAAACTCCACCATTAAAATTATGCTCTGGAGTTCTTCCTCGGCACACAGTTGAAAGCAAGATCTTTCCTCAAATTTAGCCTCTTTACCACATCCGCTCGGCAGCAGTTCATTCTCCCCACCACCACTTCATTCCTCCAACAGCACTCCAGCGCAGTCCAGGGATGATTTTAAATAAAGCCCATTCAGCCTCAGTCGAGGGGGGAGGACAAGGAAAAAGGAGACAATTTGAAAAGCGTACGAAAGCACAGATCACCTTGTCCTCACCCTTCCTTTCCTGGCTGTTGTAAGGATTTTCAAGCTTCAAAGAAAACATTCAAATACCTTCAAAGAGCTAAGCCCAGTCTTTTCGGCTGTTGACTGATTGAAGCCTATTAGCATATGTCGATCCAGGAGCTCCTCTTGATTAATGCCAATTGCCCGAATTATAGAGGAACCAACCACCAATCATACTGGAGATGGAGGCTCGTCCATGGCAAGGACACACTCTCAGGTCACACCCGCTCTGCCTTTTGAATTGGCAGTGATGGGCTTGCATGACATAGTGGGATGCAGTGAGCTCCCCAGACCCCACTGGGGAACATTGCCAGGATTTGTGTCTCATAAATCCTGGCTTTCCCTTTCCTGAACCTCCTCACTGCCCATGGAGGGCAAAGAGGAGCGAACGCCATTGACTTGCGACATAGCCAGAAACGGCAAGGGCCCAATTCTCAATGTGCCACTGAGCCACATACTGTGAGGTACAAATGTCTGTGACCCAGTTCAGGGGAAAACCTATGTGATGACACAGTAAGCTGCCTTCTATGGGGTCAAGCCTTTGGCCCACCTAGTGCACAACGGTCTTCTCTAATTGGCTGCAACTCTGTATGGCTTCAGCCCTGCCACCCGGGAGACCTTGGATTGTCAGCATGAAAATCATGAGCTAGATGATTGGAGGGGCATGCTGGGCAGCTTGCCCTCTTGACATCCCTCCCCTCCCAGGAACTCCCTCCTGCAGGAAGCAATGATTGCCACTGGCCTAGATGGCTTTAAAAGAGGATTGAACAAATTCTATCAATGTCTATTAGCCATGATGGTTATGCTCTGGATACCAGTTGCCAGAAACCACAAGAGGGGAAGAGTGCTTTCGTGCCTGAATTTTGCATTTGGCTGACCACTATGAGAAAAGGATTCTGGACTAGATGCTTCACTGATCTGATCCAAAAGGCTCTAATGTTTCTGTGCTCCTCTCATTATTATTTCCATTTATAGGCCTCTTCCTAGCTGAAAGGTCTTGGCTTATTCATTTGTTAGGTTTCTTACCTGCTCTTCACTGTAATGTCCTAGGGCAGGTTGCAGCCATATAATCATTCCACACAGTAGAATCGTTCTACACAAAAGCATCACAGTACAGGTTAAAGCAAAACAGAAGAGGTGGGTCTCACAAAAAGCCCCTTAGCTGTCAAAGGACAGGCAGGAAATCTCAGAGGCAGAAAGCCATCCTGCTACAAATAAAGAGAAGGAGAAGACCTGCCCAGATAATCATCAAGGGCATCACCAGGAACACCTGCAGGCCCTCAGAAGATCTGGGCAACAGGACCATGATGGCAGCAGTGTGTGTAATAATAATAATAATAATAATAATAATAATAATAATAATAATAATAAATAATAATAATAATAATAATATATTATTATTTATACCCCGCCCATCTGGCTGGGTTTCCCCAGCCACTCTGGGCGGCTTCCAACAGAAAAATGAAATAAAATAATCTATTAAACATTAAAAGCCTCCCTACACAGGGCTGCCTTCAGATGTCTTCTAAGGATCTGGTAGCTGTTTTTCTCTTTGACATCTGATGGGAGGGCGTTCCACAGGGTGGGCGCCACCACCGAGAAGGCCCTCTGCCTGGTTCCCTGCAACTTGGCTTCTTGCAACGAGGGAACCGCCAGAAAGCGTACTGGACCTCAGAACGATGGGGGGTGGAGACGCTCCTTCAGGTATGCTGGACTGAGGCCATTTAGGGCTTTAAAGGTCAGCACCAACACTTTGAACTGTTCTTGGAAACGTACTGGGAGCCAATGTAGATCTTTCAAGACCGGTGTTATGTGGTCTCGGCGGCCGCTCCCAGTCACCAGTGCAGCTGCCGCATTCTGGTTTAGTTGTAGTTTCCGGGTCACCTTCAAAGGTAGCCCCATGTAGAGCGCATTGCAGTAGTCCAAGCGGGAGATAACGGTAAAAGTGTGTAGAATGCCTGTGAGGAAATTAGGCTGATGGGTAGCTGGGATCTCACCCTCACTTTGCAGTGTGCTCAGGTGTCCTGAAAGCAAATTATAAATGAATTGGTGGGGAAGGGGCAGGTCTGCGGCCAGGAAGTTAAAGCCCTGTGTCTCTCCTTCCCTAACAGCACCCCTGCAAGGGCATCATAGACCATTCCTCAGGATGGAATGGAACCAAGTGAGTAATCTGAATAGCCAGGAGGACGTCAAACTTCTCCAGAGAGATTTCTATAAAGAACAGCGTGTCACCCGAAAAAGGACATCAAATGTGCTGGTCTTGCTTTTACTGTGAATGTTCTCTTTGTGCTGCTCTGCTGGGAAAGCACCATGTGGTTTTTCAGATGACACCAAAAGGCAGGCTCTGTAAATTTAATTTCCTCTCCAGGCAGGTTAAACGGTCATTTAAACTCATGCTTGTTACTTAGAAGACCTCACCTGGTGGCTGGTGTACTTCAGCCCCCCTTTTAACTAGAGGAGGCTAGTTGGAATCAGCAGAAGAAGCTACAGAAGTCTGGATGTGGCCCCCAGGAGAACTGCATCTGCCCTCCAAGCCAGGGAAGAACACTGGGGTTTGTAGGGAATCCTTCTCCTTTGACATGTGTTTTTTTCTGTGTTCCCAAAGTTCATTTTGAAACCCGAGCTCAGAGAATTTAAGCATATTTCCTAGTTCTAAGCTCGACCCTGCAGACAGGGATAGGGGGCCTGTGGCCCTCCAAATGCTGTTGGACTCCAAGTCCCATCAGCCTTAGCCAGCACGGTCGATGGTCAAGGATGATGGGAGTTGGAGTCCAACCACATCTGGAGGGTCACAGCTTCCTCATCCTTGCTCCGGCCACTACATCACACTTACTCTGTTGTATAAACCTGGACACAGATGGCCTGCTGAGCCATAAGTCCACCCTTTCACACATACACCCAAACCAGAACCATATTCTTGATTATTCTTTCTGGCCCCAAATAATCTGCGCAGACTGCATCTAGACCAGTCAGTCTTAAACTTTGTTGGACTGGGGAATCTTGACACTATCTGTCCTAAGCCATTGAGACCCAAGTGGTTTCCAGAGAAAGAACACTCCAGGATTTTCAACAAGTATACAGGACAAAAAAATCATGACACACTTGGTTCCATGCCCATTGAAACTCAAGTATGGCCATCGAGCTATTTGCACTGAGAACAGGTTATGACTGGATATGAAACAGGGCAGCTGTGGCCCCTATAGGGTGAAATAGAGCGGCCTCTTTAGGTGTTCAAAAGTAACATAGATGCTCCAAGGTCAGAGATCTTTCCCTGACCAGATACTTGGGATCAAATTAACCAGGTACGACAGGATTTGGACCTTGGGGGACCTAATGTATGCAAAGCATGTGAAGAGCTTGGGCTCTCCAGTAATGCGCTGAGCAGATCTTACTCCCCACGGTCACCATTAAAGATGAATAATGAGCCATCCATGAAAGAAACTTTATAAATCTCTCTGTTGTAAACTCTCCGTGTGGTGTTTTGTTTTTTTAAGAACTTGGAGAGGCTGGTAGGTTGTCTTTTAAGTTCTCCAGCAATAATATTCCTGCTGAAAAGCTCTATCAGTATGAATGGCAGTGATATGCTCAGTCTGTCTGGCATTCGAGTAGCCTTCTCGATGAGACAACAGAAGAGCTGGGGGTGGAAAGAGGGTGTGGTGCCATCCGTCCACATGAGTGCTGAATAAAGCCACAAGCGGAAAACGTAATGATCGCTGACAGGTTAAGAGAAAGAGGCAAGGCAACCGAGACAGAAACTGAGACAGACAGAGAATCCCAAATGCAAATCGTGACTTCAGTAGAAGTCCCAGGTAACTTCAGATTCAGAAACAAAATGAAAGGTAGCACTGATAGCTTAGAAAGAGAAAAGGTGAGTTTGGAGGAGGCAAACTTCTTGGATTTCCGAAAGAGCCACCATGGTAGTTGACATGCTTAATTCCTAACCTGTTGCTTCCGTTTTCAGGAGGAAAGAACAGCAGGTGAGCTTGAACCCTGGGAGAAATTCAGATAAGAAGAATTTCAGAAGCCATCCCTGTGGTCATTTTGTTCGTAGAGTGATACAGTTGGGAGGGAGTCCCGGAGATCATCACATCCAACCCGTTGCTCACTGCGGGATGCAACTTGCAGCCCCCCCAACAGATGGCCACCCCAAGCTTTTAGAAATGTCTCAGCAAAGGAGACTCCACTGCTTCCCAAGGAGTAGCTGCTCCACTGTTGAACAGTTCTTTGGATATTTCTCTTAAGGCAGTTGTGGAGAAACCTTTGACATTCCAGATGTTGCTGAACTACAACACCCATCAGCCCCAGCAAGCATGGCCAATGGCCGGAGATGATGGGAGCTGTAGTCCAGCAACACCCAAAAAGATACAGGTTCCACACACCTGTCCTAAAGTTTAGCCAAATTCTGCTTCCCTGGCAATTCTATTCAATGGGTTTGCTCCTGCTTTCTGGAACCACAGAGGGCTTATTTCTTTCTCCTCCGGGAATAGATGCCCTATGTCATAATGTCATTACACTGTGCAATTTCCTACTGCCACCAACCACCAAGAAATGCAAAGCTGGGGATGCAGAATCTGTAAGACCATGAAATAATTTTTACGTTAGGCTTTTCCGCACTTTTCACCAAAGTGATTTGTATTATCTCCTCTGCCCCACAGGGTAGTCTGAGCTCCATTTAACAAAGAATTTAAGCCCACTGCAGTGGCCAGCAGAGGTAGGAAAAAGTTGATTTCTGGTGTACTGATGCAAAAGGAAATGGAGCGACCTTTGCAGCATTTTAACGGGTGTCACTGAAAAGACACTCCAGCAGAATCTCTGCTAGGTGGCCATTGCATTCTTCTTCCTTGAAAATCATATCAATTGCATCTCACCCCGACACAAAAGAGCAGAGCACCAAAGCAGAAAGGTTTCCCACTTGATCCCTCCGATTCCTGGAAGGCGAATGAGGAAAGTGTTTTTCTACAAAATTGGAACCCAAACTAATTTTTTCAGAGCAGCTCAGCATGGAGATGTTGTTGTGTCTCCTCTGCTGACATTAGATGAACTCGGCTCCTGTCATTTGAGTTTTCATCTGTTTTGTTATCAGCAGAACTTGCCGTTCACTTCCCAGAATGGGCAAGTGAGCAAAAATGAATTCTCAAAAGATGAGAATTGCAAGGTTATTTCATTTGTTTCCTTGAGCTAGTGTCCTTCAGCTCCTTGGAGGAAAAGTGAGATCAGGAATGGACTCTGGCAATCCTTGGTAGTATGAGGCCAAAATTTGCTGCCCCCATTGAATCTTCTGAATGATGGCTCTTCTCAATGTTGCAGCCCCTTGGTTTGGTGCCTTTATTTTGTTATAAGAACATTTCCTTGGTGCAGCTGCATTTGTAATTTTTCTAAGCGTAATAAGGTTTCTTTTGATCTTATTACATGATTTATTGCAAGCACAAGACCTCCCCTCTTGGTTTCATGCTTCATGCATTTTCTCATTCCTTACTTCTGAGGCACGAGTAATTCGTTTTGGAAATGGCTCTTGTTTTTCAGTACCAAATCCATCAGCTACAACTCCCTCTGGATTGGTTCCTAGAAAGGCAGGTGGAAAAAGTATCGGATGCAAAGTGCGACCACCGTTTTCTTCCTATGGAAACGTTTAAAGATTTTATGGTGGTTATGCCCACCCTCCAACATTCCTCAGATGAAAATAGGGACATTTCTCACTTCCCTCCCCGACTGACCCTCCTCAACCCCGGATTTTTTGTCCCCCAGGACACATGACAGCCTGTCCTCCTCCTCGCCTGCTCTCCAGCAGCTGCTATGAGCTGCCCAAGAGAGGAGGCCGACAGCAGCGGCCATGGAGAGGCAAAGGGATGCTCCCTTGCAAATGCAGCCACCTCTGCTACTCAGGATAAACACCAGCTCATCCTCATCCCTGAGGATGGTGGAGGCACCAGTGGGGAAAATAGAGACATTCTGGGATCAAATCTAGAAGCCAGGATGGCTTTTGCGATTCTGAGACTGTCCCTGGAAAATAGGGGCACTTGGAGGGTATGGGTTATGGAACCTTTGGCAGAGATTGGCTGAGCTATTGTGACCTTGCTGCCACTCCTAGTATGCCTCTTAGCACCTAGCCCCTCTAGGAGTGTGACTCAACGTGTGTCTGCATCAAGCAAGAATGTCAGGCAGCATGACAGAGGAAGCAATCCACCATCTGCACCAGCTACCCTCTTCCACAGGAGCCTTTATTATCCATGAGGTGCAAGGGCCTGGTTAGCTCAGTTGGTTAGAGCGTGATGCTGATAATGCCAAGTTTGCAGGTTCGATCCTCGCATGGGACAATGGCATATTCCTGCATTGCAGGGAGTTGAAATAGATGATCCTCAGGGTCCCTTCCAACTCTACGATTCTGGGTTTATTCCAATGCCCTTCTCTGCATCTGTCTCCTTGGGGCAGGACTTATAACTCTGTGCTAGAGCATCTACCTTGCATGCGAAAGGTCTCAGGTCCAATCCCCAACATCTCCAGCTTGGGCTTGGAATATCCCCAAGCAACTAATGGGTAACTGGCTGGCACACCTGAACCAAGCAGGAGTTGTTGAGTCCTTCTTCCTGCTGCTGCATAGGATGTCAGGCATGAAGAAGGTGAGCCAAATGGAGAGGTCAGGTTTGGCACAAGGGGCAGAGGCTCCCCACTCCTGCTGTTGTGGCAAGCACTGTGTCCATGACCTGCGTCCCGTGGGGCTTGCTTATTACAGACTAATTTGTACAAAATATGAACGATGTAAGGGTACAATCCCACTGCAGGCTGCATTTCACACTTGTTCTGAATATCTGTTTGAAAATCCAATTTTTAGCTTCAGCGGTCTGGTTTCAAAAATCAATGTTAAGCATCACGAGAAATGACGCCGGATTTTCCGATGCTGCGAATTAGATGGTCAGGTGGATAATAGCCACCTCTTCCCAAGGCTGAAGATTTGTAGCTAATTAGAAATCCGATTAATACCCAGTGCTAGGGTGTATAAGATCGCCACGATTTGTCTATAACTGCATTTAGTCTAGCTAGGCAGCGACACAAACAAAAATAGTTGCTAAGCTGGAAAGAGCAAAAATATATATAGTAGTTGGCTGACATAGGAATTAACGGCCCAGTTTAAATAATGAGAGGGGGTGGCGGGGAGCACTCAGAACAAACCAATGAGGAATTGAGCATGCTCAATGGGTGTGGAATGATGACTATTTGTGGGATAGGAGGACTGAAAACCAGGGGGGGAGGCAATGGAATGGAGTATCCCAGAGATGACATGGCCGGCCAGCTGGGTAGCAACCAGGAACCCTGAACAGGAGCCACAACACTACAATATTTTGTCGCAGTAGTGTGGTGAAAGCTGCTTCAGATGCCTGGGGTGGCGCACCCAGAGGTGGGGTGAGCCCACTCATAGGGGCGGGGCGAGGGCAGGGCGAGCCACCCATAGGGGTGGGGCACACTGCAAGGCCTCTGGAGTCCGCCTGCCTCCTCCCACTCAGATAAGATAAGATATCTTTATTGTCATTGTCCCCTTGCGGGAACAACGAAATTACTCGGTTGCTACATCCACTCAGATAAAGCATTCCGCATAATCCAAAATTACAAAAGCTAATTAAAAACAGTAAATATACTACAAAATAACAAGTAAAATAAGATGACTTCAAAGTCCGGGCTTTCCATTTAAGGCCAAAATTGCTCTAGAGAAGAAACTGTTCCTGAGACGGCTCGTTCTTGCCTGCATTGTTCTATATCTCCGTCCCGATGGCAGGAGCTGAAAGAAATGGTGACCAGGGTGCGTTGGATCTCTTGATATATCTAGTGCTTTTCTATGGCATCTGGTGGTGTAAATTTGTTCTAAGGTGGCGAGTGGGCAGCCAATAATGCTCTCTGCTGTTTTAATAATTCTACACAGCCCTGCTCTGTCCTGGGAAGTACAGCTTCCGTACCACACACATAAACCGTACGTGAGCACGCTCTGTATGGCGCAGTGATAGAAGGCAAGCAGCAGCTTTTGTGGAAGATGGTTTTTCCTTAAAATTCTCAAAAAATACAGTCTCTGCTGCGCCTTCTTCACAAGCCCCCTTGTATTAACACTCCAGGACAGATCCTCCTGTAACTCAATGCCTAGAAATCTAAACGTTGTTACCCTCTCCACACAAATTCCGTCAATCAAGAGTGGCTGGACCTCGTTCTTCTGTCTCCTAAAGTCCACCACAAGCTCCTTAGTTTTCTTTGTGTTTATGAGCAAGTTGTTGACTCTGCACCACTCTGTCAGCCGCTCCACCTCATCTCTATACTCAGTTTCACCCTCCTTATCAGAGATGAGCCCGATCACGGTTGTGTCATCTGCAAATTTGACAACCCTATTTCTAGGGTGGGCAGCGACACAATCATATGTATAAAGAGTATACAACTGGGTGGAAGACAGTGGGCAGACCGTTTGAGCAGCGCGGAGCCTGCGTGCATCCAAGCCAACATGTCTCCCATGGCTCGGGCGAGCTTCAGGCATTTTGTTGTTGTTTTTAATTAATTTTTTATTGATTTTAAAACAAGCAAAACAGACAAAACAAACAATATACAAACTCTGTCCCTCCATTCTCCCCCCCACCCACAAGTCCACTTCTGCCACCAGTGGTACCCGCGCGTGGAGAGAGTCAAAGGGGTCCACTTTAAAGCTGGGTTTGTCCTCCCCCCTCATCCCTCCCCTGCCACTGAAAGGACAGGGACGGAGAAGCACAGAGGTTTGGTTTTCTCCCAGCTGCTCCTTTAGCACAACCTAAAAACAAACATTAAAGCAAAAAACAAAAATAAAACAAAAAGAAAAAAGAAAAGTCCAATTCTTATTTTCTAAACATTGTCTTTGTGACTTCCTCGATTCTCTTCTTCCTGGTTTTCTTAATTTTTCTATAGATTAATAGCGGTTTTTCTATTCTAATTCAAAATCTTATTCTTATATTTTTCACTTAATCCTCCTCCTTCTTCCTGCTGCCCTCCACGAGTCCCCCCCTGCCACTGGATGAACCCGCAAGGTGCAGCATTCCGAAGGATTCCATTTTTGCGTCTGGGTTTCCTTCCACCCCTTCCTCCCCCCTCAGCACCCCCCCTGCCACCAGGTGTTACTGAGCACAGAGAGGAATAAAGGTGGCTCTCTGCCCAAACACCTATCTAAACACAACCTATTTAATACAAATCTAAAATTTCCTTCCTCAATCATTATTTTTTCCCCTCCAGAAAATTCAATTTTAAAATATACTCCTTTCCCTAATCAAAATCATAACTTAATACTTTAGAACACTTTCCTTCCCCTCCCTCAATGCCATTCCCCCGATTGGATCAACATTTCCTTTATCAGGCCAAGATTTCAGAAACCGTTATTCAACCACTAAGTATCTCTTAACTAAAATTTTAACCCACACCACATCTTTCCCATTTCCAAATCCAGGCCTCTGTCTCCCCCTCCTTCTGCATTCCCCCCCTCTACCAAACAACTCAAAGTTTCTGTCCCTCCAGGCTCCTCCTTGTCTGGAATCTTCCTTTCACTTGGTAACTCAATAGTCCCATCTTCTGTCTTTTCAACTCCTTGTTGTACATCATCCAAGTCATGTTTTTTGTAATCCAAATCAATTTTGACATTGTCTTTTTTATCTTTTTCCTTAGTCGTAATCTCACATTTAGAATTATCTTCTAAATCCTGATCTTGAATCCCAATTTCTGGACATGGTGAACTGGGACGTAACAGTCTCTTGTTGATGTCTTCCAGCACTTGCAGATGGTTCAGCACTGCCTCCTGGAAGGCTGGTGAATATTTTGTTGATTTCATTTTTTGTCTTGACCACAAGCAGACATGAGATTAGGAGACAAAAGGCACTGGAAATTTCCTTTCTGTCTAACGCTCGCCTCCATCTTGGCTGTTTCTTCTCATTGTCTTTAACTTTCCCACACGCCAATCATAATTCGAAATAACTTGTCTTCTTCTTAAAACAAATTGTATCCGTTAGCAGTAATTTTGTAAATCCTTCTAGTCTTTTAACAGCTTTGACAGCTTCTGACAGCTGTCAGCGCACTTTTCACCTTTATATTCTTGCTGAGCCTCAAGGGGTGCCGGCTCCGAGGGCTGAAAAGGGTTAGCAAAGTCTTACTTTCTCTCGGGTTCCACACTCAAACAGTTCCTTTTGACTTTGGAATTATTAATTGCGCTTCCTGATTACCCATTAGGAAGAGATCGACTTCCGTTTTTTTGTATCTCTTCCCAGTTTTCCAATAAAAAGTTCCGATTTTACTTTTAGAGTTCCAATAGAGATTCGACTTACTTTGTTGCAATCTTAATTTTCCTTGAAAGAATCTGCCGCTACCAGGCAGGAGACTCGGGGCTTCGCTACTTTGGAGGTGACGATGTCGACCAAAATGGCTCCCGCGACTCAAACTCCGCTGGCTCTCGGAGACTCTACTGTGTCTCCGGGCAGCAGAGGAATCGCCCGAAAACGGAGCCCGCTGGTCTCTAAGCCCTCGGGACGCTCTTCCCGAGGTTCTTGCGGGGAATCCGCGCGCCCCGCGGAATTCCCCCCCTCCGCGATGCCAGGGACTGCGCAGCTCGCGGCCCCTGCATCTCCTTGCCGGCGTGACGGACCGGAAGTCCAACATTTTGTCACCCCCCTCAGCGGACTGCCCCCACCACACACCCCTCCCCCCCTGTGTCGCAGGCGTCACTTGTTCTTCAAATCTGTGGCCAGCTATGTTATTGTATCTGAACTCAGTTGTCTTCACAATTGGATTGTGAGGTTATGATATTCCTTGACGGAACGGTGATGCAGATATATTACGGATGGGATATGCAAAACCTCCCTGATAATCTTTTGCAAGTTTTAGTGACGTTCGTTTGGACCTTCTCCAGAATTCACCACTTGCTTGGCCTGAGGATTTATTTTATTTTTATTTTTAAATTAAGCCACCTTTACTTCATGCAAAACCTAGGAAGGTGCAGAAAGCTTTCGCTTCTAGTGTTGCTTTGATTATCACACTCCTTGAGGTTTCCATCACGATTCCTCAGATCTTCTTGCTTGATTTTTGCTTTTAAGCAAGGTTTCACTAAAAGAAACAAAAGGCAGAAGAGGGAAAATGCAAATGATTCCTTTACAACTTTGCTGAATAATAGATACAGCCAACAACAAGGTTTGTTTATTTATTACAAACTGAGTAAAATACTTAACGGCGATGGGTTGACTCTTGTGCATCCCTTCTGCATATGCATGGGCCTTTTGGTCCAAGAGTGGCTTCCACACGTGGGGTACAATTTTGCTGATTGTCCCTCCCCCTGCTGCCCCCCATCCTAGTGCCACCTGCACACTCTTCTGGAGGGTCCCCCTCCCATCCCAAGTAGATTTTCAGAAGGAATTTCAGAAGACAATCTCCCAAAATCACTTCTTCCACCAGTGACACCAATTTAGGATCCAAAGCAATGTTGATTTGTACAACTGGTTAATCTTCTCTGAGACTTTCTTCGGCCTTTTCATTTGATGCCGGATTTCAAATTACTTATATACTATTGCACAGCATAATCAGATCCACCGTTCTCCCCCACCCCCACCCCCACCACCTCAAGTGTTGCTCTGTCAGTTGGTTGACCCTAATAGTTAGATGGTGATTCATTACTGGCAGCTATCAGAAGCAGGCCGGGCGTTTTGCAGAGATGTCAAGCAAACTCATTACCGCTCCCCATGCAATCCTATAAGTCATCAGGAGTCCTTATTAGCCAATTTAGCATCGAGAGAGGCAGAACCCGCTGTGGGAAGAAATGGTTCTTGTGCAGCGCATAAGGCTCTTGCTGAGATGTGTATTTGCAGCTCACAATGGGGGCAAAGATGCCATATAGACCAAACCAGTTTCAAGCAAAGAAGATGAGGGACTGCAAAGAGTGTAAGAGGACCCTTGACCATTACGGTAAGTCCAGTCGCAGACGACTCTGGGGTTGCGGTGCTCATCTCGCTTTATTGGCTGAGGGAGCCGGCGTATAGCTTCCAGGTCATGTGGCCAGCATGACAAAGCCGCTTCTGGCAAACCAGAGCAGCACATGGAAACGCTGTTTACCTTCCCGCCGGAGTGGTACCTATTTATCTACTTGCACTTTGATGTGCTTTCGAACTGCTAGGTGGGCAGGAGCTGGGACCGAACAACGGGAGCTCACCCCATCGCTGGGATTCTTACCGCCAACCTTCTGATTGGCAAGCCCTAGGCTCTGTGGTTTAACCCACAAAGCTACTATATATGACGGTAGGTCATTTGACCATCTCCTGTAGCCCATTGCCTTCTACTCTGACTGGCAGCAGGTTCTACGGCAGAGATCTTTCTTTTCACCTGCTACCAAGTGCTCCCTGATCCTTTTGACTGGAGATAGCAGGGGTTGCACCTGCAGCCTTTGCGTGCAGATTAGGTTCTCAGCTACCCCTGAACCCCCCCCCCAACCTTCCACTGTATAAATAAGGTTTCCTGACAACTCTCAGCAGCCTTGACAAACTGCAGCATTCTTTGCGGGAAAGTAATGACTGTTTATGATACAACTTAAAAATATAGTGCATATAGGATGTCCCAGACCTCCAGGTATGAACTGATGTCTCCATGTTTGACTGGCCCCGCTCCAGATGACGGGGGTGGCCTTGAATCTGCAGGAGGGTGGAGAGTGCCAATAATTATTCTAAATTGCCTCATATTCATTCAATACTGTAGTACATTTTTGCGGCTCGTCTATGAAGTTAAGGAATACCCTGCAGCATTTTATCTTCTCTTACTTCTCTTATTGTACTTGCTTTCACTCTGAAAAATAATAATAATCCAAGGTTAATTCACTCCTTTTAAAAAAAATCTCAGTACATCTGGTCAACTTGCCTTGGTGAATCTAGTGGATACTGTGGAACAGAAGAGAGAGACACTGTGTAGAAAGAGAATTAAGAATCTCTATTATTCACAGTAGCTGTGTAACTTCCCCTGAGTTTGTGCATTTCAACTCTTGGGGGGGTCTGAACGGAGTGATTCATTGAAAAATGCAAGGAGTTAATGAACCCCACCAAGTGCTTATTAACAGTACTGTTAATACCAAAGGATTGTTTCTTTCTATTCTTTAAAAAGTCAACATGATGCATAAATTAAATGTCAAGGAAAGAGGCCCATGGAGGGGGAAATAATTTATTCACAGTGCTGTCCATAAAACCTTAATCCTGGTCGCAGCAGGAAAACTGGTAAGGTCTTTCATAAGTGTAGCTTCGCTATATACTGCTGTGCTTTCACAAACAGAATTTCCATCCTACACAATTCTTTCTTTAAGCTAACCGATCCCTCCTGCCCCAAACCCCATCAAAGATGAGAAGCTGAAATTGCACTTGGAGAATTGCGCTACAAAATCGAAGAAGTGCGGATTTCAAAGGAGGCTGCATTTTGGTTCAGAAAGTGCAAATTAGATAGATATGCGTTTAACTAGGTCCCCCCCCCCAAGCTGGAATTCACCAGAACTCAGTTCCAGCACCTCTCAGGTGGGCACCATTGCCATTTGAAGAGAACAAGGGAGGAGTTCTTGGTGAGTCCCGGCACCGGTTTCCCTAGAAAAACAGCATTGCCTTTAAATGTGAATGGAATTGAATTTCTCTCCCATCCCTAAATCGATGGTATGTCAGTAAGTCAAGCTGAATATAGATATTGCCACTGGGTTTAGCCTGGGGAGCTTTTGGTGGATCAGGTAGTGGAATCTGGTAGATATTGAGATGTGAGGGATGGGGCCCAGTGGCAAAGCTACCTGCTCCGACACCAGGAGCGATACACATCTGGGGGTGTGGCTGGCATGTGTACCGGGGGCGTGGTGCGCCACCCATGGGGGGGCGTGGTGCGCATCTGGGTGCATGGCGAGCAGTGCACAGCGAGCATCCCAGGGGTCTGTGGGTGGCTCCCAACCCTAGAACGATGCTCAATGAAGGGCATTGTGAAGGGTGCCAAATGGAGGGTTCAATCTGGAACAGGGGGTGGAAAGAACCTGTGCTACAGCTTTCTCACCCTCTGTGACAGTACCTGCTCCCTTATGGTATCTTCATCTGATCTGAAGAGAGAGAAAAGGAGAAACAAGTTTGACAGGAACTAAAATCGCTATCACCTACTGATATTCAAACGCCACCTGACTTTTGCTTGCGGGGAGTAATGTATTCCAGAGTGTGGGAGGTGATTTACTTACCCACAAATGTTTTCTTAGCTGCTTTCATCTTGTACTTGTTTTCATGTTCAGTTCGTTTCAAACGGGCACATGGGAGACATGGTGAAATCAGGTGGCAGAAGCAGGTGATGTAACATCCATGCCATCTCCGATTCACTGTCCTGGCCCACATGGTTTTGTTTATTACATGCCAGGGATATAACTGCACCGCAGATCAGCATGCAAAGTGACTTCGCAGTGGAGGACTTCTCCATCTGCGAAATAACACATGGCTCTGCACACCTGTAAGACTGAGGGCTTTCTTGCATGTGAGATGCATCGAGATTATCTGCATGGATTTATTTATTTATTTTACTAATTCCTGTTTTATTCATTGATACTGACAAGAAGCGAGGTTTTGTTTTTTGTTTTTACCCATTTTACTAAACATGCTTTTTACTAAGTATGCTATTGTACACATTGTTGTTGTTGTCGTTTAGTCGTTTAGTCGTGTCCGACTCTTCGTGACCCCATGGACCATAGCAGGCCAGGCACTTTGATTCTATGATCTTATATACAAGGTTGTTTAAGTAACCAGCACATAGAACCATAGAGTTGGAAGAGACCACAAGGGCCATCCAGTCCAACCCCCTGCCAAGCAGGAAACACCATCAAAGCATTCTTGACATATGCCTGTCAAACCTCTGCTTAAAGACCTCCAAAGACGGAGACTCCACCACACTCCTTGGCGGCAAATTCCACTGCCGAACAGCTCTTACTGTCAGGAAGTTCTTCCTAATGTTTAGGTGGAATCTTCTTTCTTGTAGCTTGAATCCATTGCTCCGTGTCCGCTTCTCTGGAGCAGCAGAAAACAACCTTTCTCCCTCCTCTATATGACATCCTTTTATATATTTGAACATGGCTATCATATCACCCCTTAACCTTCTCTTCTCCAGGCTAAACATACCCAGCTCCCTAAGCCGTTCCTCATAAACAGATACATACAGCAGTGCATATAAAACTTTACCAAGTATTAAAATAATGTATGTATTAAAATAATTATGCAGAAATCTCATACTACACAGGGCTTGGCTCTTTTGTACACACACACACACACACACACACACACACACACACACACACATGCATAGAATTAGCCTGGCATATAATAATAATAATAATAATAATAATAATAATAATAATAATAATAATAATGCACACATGGCTCAGCCATAAGTGGGTGCACAATGCTTTAATAATAATAACTGAAAGTGGCAGTTCAATGCGAGCAAAGCTTGAAAAGCATTATTATTCTTTTAAGAAAATCCCATTCCCTACCTGTGGCTCTGCAAATGTTGTTGGACTGCAGCTTCTGTCATTCCTGACCATTTGCCATGGTAGCTGGGACTGACGAGTCCGCCAACCTCTGAAGGACCACTGGTTCTTAACCCCAGTTCCAAATGCTAGGAACATTGGTCCGTCTAGCTCAGTACTGTCTACACTGACTGGCAGCAGCTCCCCAAGTTTTCAGCCATTGGGACTGATAGCATACAAGGCAGGGAGACCAACAGTAGTTGGAGCCAGAAGTAATGATAGACAGAGCTAAATATTTATAGGTTTGTCCCTGTCCTCTTCCCTGCTGAATTCTACAAAGGCAACAGGGAGGGGCGGACTTTGCTGAACTTTGGTAATAAAACACTTGAGCAAGACCAAAATTTGATGCCGCCCAACTGGATCATCTCAATTATGGAACTTCTCATTTTTTTCAGGGGAACTGCCTGTATCACCCTAAACCCTACAATCCAACACAGAGGCTAAGGAGCAGGAAGCTGGTAACCATCCTCATCCCTGTCGTCGTCTTCTTTGGTGATCACTCGTAGCCGAGTAAGGTTGCCTTCCATAAACATGTTTTTAACAATGAGTAAGTGACTGTGGAGGCCAGTTCTGGATCCACATATCCTTCCACAGTGGGGACATAGGTTTCCAGGGCCAGGCAGGAGTTGATCACGGTGTGGATTTGCCAAGCGTGCCTTCCTCTTACCACGTTTCTCCCTTGCGTCCTGAGTTCGAGTGTCTTCAAAGCCCATGACACCTTTGGTAAAGGCTGTTCTCCAACTGGAGCGCTCGCAGCCCATTGTTTCCCAGTTGCCAGTGTTTATACTACATTTTTTTCAGATTTGCCTTGAGACAGTCTTTAAACCTCTTTTGTTGACCACCAGCATTACACTTTCCTTTTTTCTTTTTCTTTTTCTTTTTTTAATGCTTTATTTTATATTTCAGCATTACAAATCATATAAACACAAAAAGAAGAAAAAAGAAAAAAAGAAAGAATAAGATTTAAATATTAATCAATCAATTTAAATAATACAAATCATACGAAATTTGAAAATTCGAAATTCGAAAATAATCTAAAAGCTAAAAGAAATATAGATATAAAATAAATTATATAAACTATACAAAACATATAAATAAAGTAAATCATATAAACCATACAACATACAAATGCTGACAAAAGAAATAAAACTAAACAGGACAAAACAAGACGAAACATAATATTAACATTTTTTTTCTTGCCATATTTTCGATATCCCGACACATTGTCCAGACATGGAGAAACTGAACTTACATTATTTCATATCAATAAAACCTACCCCAGGTTTTCAGTTAACGCGGTTAAAAACCCCCACATAAGACCATTTTAAAATAGGATGAAGGGCATCCCATGCCCTTTTAAAGTGTTTTGTTTTTTGGGGGGGTGTTATTGTTTTTTTAAATTTTGATTATATATTTTGTGGGTTTTTTTTTTTAAAAAAATTATTTTGTTATGTGAACTGCCCTGAGACCTCCGGGTTTGGGTGGCATATAAATTAATTAATTAATTGATGATGATGATAATAATAATAATAATAATAATGGTGATGGTGATAATAATAATAATAGTGATGATGATGATGGTAATAATAATAATAATAATAATAATAATGGTGATGGTGATAATAATAATAATAGTGATGATGATGGTGGTAATAATAATAATAATAATAATAATAATAATAATAATAATAATAATAATAATATACAGTGGTGCCTCGCTTAACGAATGCCCTGCTTAACGAAATTTCCGCTTAACGAAAGGTTTTTTCTAGTGGAGGTTGCCTCGCTAGACGAATTCGTTTTACGAAAAATTCGTCTAGCAAATCGCGGTTTCCCATAGGAATGCATTGAAATTCAATTAATGCGTTCCTATGGGCAATTTTTTTAAAAAAAAAAATGAATGCATTCCTATGGGATTCGCTAGATGAATTTTTTGTTATAAGAAAAGACCCGTGGAACGAATTAAATTCATCTAGCGAGGCACCACTGTACAGTCCAAAGGGGATACATATGTAAAGAATAGGTCGTAAGTGGGATTCCATGCTGGTAACGCTCAGCACAATTCTATAGCAGAAGATTTCGGCTGCAAGACACCCAGAGCATTTTATATATAGAAAAAAGAGGAAGGCAGTAATATGTTGGCTGCATTGACCACAGGGTAGAAAAATGTACATTCCATGTCCACATTCTGGCTATAGCCAGCCAACGCCTGCCCTTGGTGAGGATGAGGAATGATCTGCTTGTGGGTTTGAGTCCTGTCTCACCTCAGAGCACTGATAACCTTTAGATGCATTTCGTCCTTTAAGATTGTGTGGCTACAAAGTAGGCACTCGTGGGTCTGGCAGGATGACTCACTCATTCATTCAAGTCTTTAGTGTTTTTAACTCCCCACAAAGTTCATTCCACCCCCAGCAAAAGCTCTCTGGAGGAGGGAAATAAGACCCCTAAGAGCATCTTAGTCATAGCCTTACAATTCTTTGCACTTAATGGTAGAGCAGGCAATTGTGCTCCCTTGATCGCACAGTGGGCTGTTGCCCCTACCCACACTTTCTCCCTGCAGTATAGATCCATGCGATGCATGTCATTTGTATCACTCCTTCTAATACTCAGCTCAAGTGGCGAGAGCCACCAGGATTGGAGTCGGAAGAGAACCGGCGCGAAAAAAAGGGGAACTACTAGCATGGTTCGGTTTGCCGAGGTAATTTGAAAATAAATGAAATCCCAATGAGAATTGAGTATCCCAGGAGCCACAGAATGTAGAGTGACAGCTGGCACAGAAAATGGGAGAGAATGGCTGGCTGGAACTCTGAACCCTTATAGGAGAGAGTTCTGTCAGGCTTTGGGAAATCAGATCCCTCCCCCGGTGGCAGCCTAGAATCAGAGAACATATAAAAGTTCTTACCAAGATGCCCGCCTGGTCCTGGGAGAGGGGTGTGTGTCAGGAACGCTTTCCAAGGACACTGAGTCTGTCAGCTGTCTCTCCCCTGGTGCTTCTTCTTCTTCCCGCTGTTCCTCTTCCAATATTTCCCAGCTTCTGCCCTCTGCAGCCTCTGAATTATGACCTTCTGCAAACCACTGTTCTAAATCTATACTGTCCTCCTGTTCTTGGGAAGTTTCAGGAGAAAGGGGGGGGGTCCCCACCATTCCTCCTCAGTCCAGCCCCTGACAAGTACACAGCGCAACGTTCTCACTTGCGATAAGAATATAAGAAAAGCCTTGCAGGATCAGGCCTAGAGCCCAGCTAATCCAGCACTCCGTTCTCACAATGGCCAACCAAACAGAATCTGAGTACAACAACAAAAGGACAGGCCTCACACAATCTTTCTCATGTGGGATCTTTGTGATGTCTCATCCCATCTTTAAGTCTTCCTGAAGCAAAGTTTGAATTGCTTGGGGAACATGGGAAAGGGTAAAGATGGGGGAGAAATTTGGTTCAGTTCAGATTTCAATATTCCCTGTTTGTGGGATGCTCTCCCCGGAGACACTCGCCTGGCACCTCCATTGCATATATTTAGGTGCTAGATGCACAGTAATTTCTGTTTCGAAAGCCTGAGACAGGCGTTTCAAACTGAACTCATTCTCCAAACCCATCTCTCAGTACTCAATAACTCTCTAAAGTTGGTTTTGACTTCTACTGTTATTTATTAAATTTTAGGTCCTGACACTCCACCCAAGGGGAGCCCACAACACATGATAAAACAAGAAAAACATCTTCAAAACAATTCCCTTGGAGATGCAGACTGGGAAAGAGCTCAACGTGAAAGGCTTGTGGGAAGCAGAAGGTCTTCAGTAGATGTGAAAAGCTAACAGAGATGGCTTTTCGAGGGGAGGCAAATCAAAAGGGTAGGTGTCACAATTCTAAAGGCCGAATTCCTGTGGGATATAATCCATTGGTACAGTCAAATGCAACATTCCTTCCTCCCCCTGCATGTTATCTGGGAGATGGCTGTGGCTCTGGCCGTCTCCATAAAAGAGCAGAGTCATGCAGCCATTTTCACTGTCTTGTTCAGTCCAGCAGTTTTGTTCTTTCTCTTGTTTTCTGCCGTGCTGCTCTCCTGCAGCCATTTTGTACTCTTAATGCAATTTTGCTGTCTGCTGGCTCTTAGCCAGCAGCACATGAGTTCAGTCACCATATGAGATGCAGTGGTGTAATGGGGGTGGGGGTGTGCCGCCACGGGCGGCAGGCTGGGCAGGGGGCAGCAGGCTGGACGGGGCTGACCACCTCCAACGGCCGCCACCGCCGCTGCTGCCGTGTGACACGGCCTCCGCCATCGAGGAGAAGCCCCGATGCAAGCAAGACTGCCTCACTCCGCGATTTGCTTGCGGGGTTTGCCACAGCTCCACGTCGTATGCCTCCTGTGCGCACATGCGCTGTGCGTCGTGACGCATGCGTCACGGCACGTGTGTCATGACGTGTGGCACATGCGCACAACGGACACCTCACCCCCCCAGCGGGGTGCCTTTGGGTTTGCTGCCCCGGGCAGCCAGGCGGCTAGCTACGCCACTGATGAGATGAACTCACAGTTTCTTTGTGTAAAGCCTGCCTTTCAGGGATCAAATCGTGAACTGAAATGTGAGTAAACCTTTTGTTACTTTACTCAGACTCTTCTAAGAGGGATCAAAGGAGACACCAGGAAATAAACTTAACTAAGAGATTCAAAGGAATCTGCATACTAGCTTCCAGCTACATTGAGGGGAATCTGCTCTGCTATATTACTTCACTATTGTGAGTGAAGGGAGGATAATACTTAATCGATATATCCTTTCCTACTATCCATAACATTCCCACACTTCCTGCATTGTGCATTATGATAAGATGGTATTTGCAAGGAAGTCCTTACCTGCAGAGCAGATCGATCAGTAGGGTATATAGGGCTGGAGATGATCTTCCAGGTAGTCCAAAAAGCCAAGCTTGTCAAAAGTTTGCCTCACAACTATATAACTTAAATTCATTTATGAGCAATATCTTTTTTAAAAAAACAAAACAAAACCCAAAGGAAAGAGAAAGTGCTTTAAAGACCATTCTGCTGATCTTGGCCTCTGAATGGATCACAAAATGGAGAGGAAATGTTTATCTTGTATTTCAGTGAAAAGTTTAATGGAATATAACACCCAGTCTAGCAGGTAAGGAACAGCCTGCTCTGAAATGTTCCAGACTGCTGCTCACCTGCATTTGGGAACAGATTATTTTTACTATCTCTGCCCCTGTTATCACCCAAAAGTCAAGCATCACTCTATTATCCATCAGGGTGGGTATGGCAGAAGCGGGGATCATCTTTTTGAAGCTAAATTGCTATTTTGCATCTTCCGTAAACATGGGCGGTTGCCGAGCAAAGTCCCAGGTATATATTTTGTGCGGGATTTAAAGAGAGCCATTAGCTGGCAGTTTTATTCACCCCACCCTTCTTACACAATGTGCCTCTTTCTCAGTATGCACATTTCAAGTGTTTAATTTTCTTTCCTAGAATGAAAATTCCTCCAGCAGGGCTTAATAGGTCCTTAATAGAATTTCATGCTGGAAGAGTCCTGCCCTATTCAAATTGCCGGCTCAAAAGTGGAACCAAAAGACCCGTTTCACCGAATAGACAAGCTTCACAAATTGTCCCGTTCCAGACAAGCAGACTTATGCAGAAAGGTCAGAGCTCAGTGGCAAAAGCATTTGCTTGGCATCTTCAAAGGAAGCACTCTCAGGTAGGGCTGGGAATGTCTCGTGTCTGAAACTCTAAAGAGTCACTGGCTAGTCTGTACAAGGCAATAAGGAGCCAGATGGACAAATAGTCTGACTTGGTATATGGCTGATTCCTATGTAGCTAAAGGTGGTATGTGGTCTAAACCACTGAGCCTCTTGGGCTTGCCAATCAGAAGGTCGGCGGTTCGAATCCCCACGACAGAGTGAGCTTCCGTTGCTTGGTGCCAGCTCCTGCCAACCTAGCAGTTCAAAAGCACGACAGGCAAGTAGATAAATAGGTACCGCTGTGGTGGGAAGGTAAACGGCGTTTCCGCACGCTCTGGTTTCTGCCACAGTATCCTGTTGCACCAGAAGCGGTTTAGTCATGCTGGCTACATGACCTGGAAAGCTGTCTGTGGACAAACGCTTGCTCCCTCGGCCTGAAAGCTAGATGAGCGCCGCAACCCCATAGTCACCTTTGACTGGACTTAACCGTCCAGGCGTCCTTTACCCAGCCCACCCATAAAATACCCTCCAACATTTCTCCAATAGGGACATTCAGTGCTATTTTTCAAGAAAAAGAGGTGTTTGAACTCACCACAAACACCTCCCTCGTTCTCTTACAATGTCAGTGACGCTCACCTGAGAGGTCCAGCTGGTGGTGGTGGTGGGGGAGCCCTGGGGACGTCCTATTCCATACCTTCCAACATTTCACTGATGAAAATAGGGACGTATTAAGGGAAAGTGGTACATTCTGTGATCAAATCAGAAACTGGGACATGTTCTAAAAATCCGGGACTGTCCCTGGAAAATAGGGACAATTGGAAAGTCTGCCATAAGGCAAGGTGAGGCAACGGCCTCAGGTGTCAGGATCCAAAGGGGCAGCAGATCTGGCGTCGAAGGAATACAGCACCTGCTGCTGTGGTGGGAGCGATGGTGGAAGTTTACTCCTTGGAGGTTGGCCCTGCTGCCTCCCAATGTAGAGGCCGCTCTACACAGCCTCTTGGCAAATAGGAAGTGCTGCTGATTCCTCCCACCCCTAGGGAGGAAATTACAGGGGCTGCCCTATGAGGTCTCCTGGGTTCTGCACTGACCTGGCATGATTCAGAGCAGGGTCCTCCCCACCAAGAGGTCTTTGATGCCCACTCAACCATTGGGTGAGGTTGATTTGACAACCGCCCACCCTGCTCCTGATGGGGATCCTCACTCACAACTTCTTCTCTGGTAGGGGAGGCATTATTTGGGTGCCGAAATGTATTCAAACAATTCAAAGTGCTGGTGCTGACCTTTAAAGCCCTAAATGGCCTCGGTACAGTATACCTGAAGGAGCGTCTCCGCCTCCATCATTCTGCCCGGACACTGAGGTCCAGCACCGGGGGCCTTCTGGCGGTTCCCTCGTTGCGAGAAGCCAAGTTGCAGGGAACTAGGCAGAGGGCCTTCTCGGTGGTGGCACCCGCCCTGTGGAACGCCCTCCCAACAGATGTCAAAGAGGAAAACAACTACCAGACTTTTAGAAGACATCTGAAGGCAGCCCTGTTCAGGGAGGCTTTTAATGTTTAAGAGATTGCTGTGTTTTATTTTTCTGTTGGAAGCCGCCCAGAGTGGCTGGGGAAACCCAGCCAGATGGGCGGGGTATAAATAATAAATTATTATTATTATTATTATTATTATTATTATTATTATTATTATTATTATTATTATTATTATTATGTTGGTCCCCTGCACACACACACACAAAGCACAGTTTATTATTGGTCCCGTGTGCCACTCTGCTACACGTTGAGGGGAATATGGCTGCCAACGTGTGGTAAAATGCTCGTCTGTAAGCCCACTTCCGAACTATTTATACACTGCTCAATAAGCATGGACTTCGCAGAGCAGTTTTGATAAAATGATTAACACAATAAACACCAGTAAACAGAAAGCTGCCATAAAACAGAATGGAATAAGCAACAGGGAAGAAACATTTCTGGAAACTCACCCAGCAGTTTCTAGTCCTTCTCCACTTGCCTCAGGGCAAGATTTCTCGATATTTTCCATAATAGAATTGAAGTTTTTTCTCCCTCGTAATATTAGAACCAGGGGTCACCCAATCCAGGGGAGTGGGGGGAGATTTGTGACCGATAAATGGAAGTCTTTCTTCATACAGCACAAACTACAGAATTCTCTACCACAGGAAGTCGTGGTGGCCGCCATCTTTGATGGTTTTAAAAGATTAGACAAATTCATGGAGGATAAGACTCATGATGGTTTCTAGTCATGATGCCTATATATTAACTCCAGTAGTATTATTATTATTATTATTATTATTATTATTATTATTATTATTATTATTAAGACCCTGTAGATTCCTCTTCTGGACACATAATAACCTGCCAGCTTGTTTCCCGCTTTCCCGCTTGCTGGTACACTTCACTAAGTTCTTATAAAGAACCCACCCCCACTAATTCAGTTCTGTTGGTACTTTTTACTTGAATATAGGAAGCTCCCTTATTCCGAGTCAGACCATAGATCCAATCAGCTCAGTATTGTCTACACTGACTGGCAGCAGCTCTCAGACATGGGGTCCTCCCCACAGTCCTAGCTTGAGATGCTACAAAAGAATTGTGGAGTTGGAAGGTGTACCAGGGGTTCATCTAGTCCAGCCCCCTGCAATGCAACAACCCCAACTGTTGAGAAATCTCAACCGGACTGAACCTGGAAACTTTTTCATGCAAAGCAGATAGATGGTCTCTGCTATTGAGCTACAGCCCTGAATAGACCCGGGACGTTTGCTAGAGGGGAAAGTGACACAGCAGTTGTACTTAGCAATTTCTCTCTTTGTTGTCTCGCTAGCTACAAAGACTTTGGGAAAGAGGAAGTTGAAGATTCCATTAAGCCTCCCCTCCCCTCCTCCATTTCTTTTCTTTTGTTTACAGGTAGGTAGCCGTGTTGGTCTGGATCGAAGTAAAATAAAAAAATTCCTTCAGTAGCACCTTAAAGACCAACTAAGTTTTTATTTTGGTATGAGCTTTCGTGTGCATGCACACTTCTTCAGATACAGTGAAAAATACAGTTTTTTCACTGTATCTGAAGAAGTGTGCATGCACACGAAAGCTCATACCAAAATAAAAACTTAGTTGGTCTTTAAGGTGCTACTGAAGGAATTTTTTTATTTTCTTTTGTTAAATGTCATGTTTACAGCATGGCAGATGATTGAGTGGACAGTGCTTCTTGCAAACGTTTCAGTGGCATTTGGGACAATGTGTTAAGCTTCCTCCGCCTCCCCTCTTTGAAATTCTCCTGTTATTGCTGTGAAATCTAGTGGGGGAAAAGATCAGGGCCCCAAAGAAATCATAGGGCGTGAGGTTTCTTTTTTCCACTGCTCCAGACGAGAGCTTGCAGATTAGTTTCCCAAGCAAGAAGGTGATGGAAATTGTACCTTTGTAGGGAGCACTGAAGCGAACCACACTTCTGAGATAGTGGAAGTGAAATTTCATGAGAATCTGTTCTGCTGAGAGGCCAGCTGTCTTTCACAGATCCTCTCTATGAGCCACTTCTATTATGGCTGTGGGTTAAACCACAGAGCCTAGGGCTTGCCGATCAGAAGGTCGGCGGTTCGAATCCCCGCGACGGGGTGAGCTCCCGTTGCTCGGTCCCCGCTCCTGCCCACCTAGCAGTTCGAAAGCACGTCAAAGTGCAAGTAGATAAATAGGTACCACTACAGCGGGAAGGTAAACGGCGTTTCCGTGTGCTGCTCTGGTTTGCCAGAAGCGGCTTTGTCATGCTGGCCACATGACCTGGAAGCTGTCTGCTGGCTCCCTCGGCCAATAATGCGAGATGAGCGCCACAACCCCAGAGTCGGTCATGACTGGACCTAATGGTCAGGGGTCCCTTTACCTTTACCTAACTTTATGCATTCATTTCTGAGCTGTTACTGAGGAGTGCAGCCTTGCTTTTATTTCCAGCATGCCTCCAGCATCTTTACTTCAGAGATCTGCATGCTGCTTCGGAAAGGGTGGAATGCAAAATCTTTCGGGCGAGGGGGGCAATGTTGTTACCTGTATTTGATCATTTTGCTTTGTGCTAAAAAAACCTGAAAGGACTCTCCCTGGCTCTGCATACCAGAATATCTCCTCCAGACATGGGCGTACCCAGGATCAAAACTAGGGGGGGGGCAAGGGGAGGGGCCAAGGCACGGAAGGGGAGGGGCCACAAAGTGGGCGGGAACGTCGAACTCTCGCTCCGCCGGGCTGTGCCCCTCCCTAGAAGCAGGGCTGGTGGGCGGAGGCGGAGCCCAGCCCAGCGGAGCGCGAGTTCAGCGTTTCCGCCCACCGCGCCACGCTCCCTGGTTCCCCGCCGCGCTTGGCCTTGCCTGAGGGCGCGACGGGGAGCTGGAGGGAGGGTGCGGCGCGGCGCGGCGGGAATGGCGAACTCGCGCTCCGCCGGGCTGTGCTCCGCCTCTGCCCACCAGCCCTGCTTCTAGAGTAGGGCAGCTGCCCTAACTTGCCCCGTGGTGGGTACGCCCTTGCCTCCAGAGCCTTTCTCTCCCATCTGACCTCTAATCTAACAGAATGAAGACATCCCAGGTACTTCCTAGAGTCCTGAAAGAGAAAGGTCCACAGCTAAGACACTGCCACCTGAAATAGTCATCTTAGCATTCATTTGCAGGACTTAAGTCTTAGAACTCTTTAACAGATGTGGCTTCCTAATGGGATGCAGACTTGGGATTCCCTGCAAACCTACATAAATCTCCCCCTTTTCTTACCGGCATCCACTTCCCTTGGTTGGCTTAATTTATACCTCAAAACCTCAATGCCCAGTCCTTGGGGGTCCTTTGATCGCGTAGACCAACGTTTCTCAAGCTTGGGTCCCCAGCTGTTGTTGGACTACAACTCCCATCATCCCTAGTTAATTTAGTGGGACCAGAGGTCAGGGATGATGGGAGTTGTAGTCCAACAACAGCTGGGGACCCAAGCTTGAGAAATACTAGCCTAGATCCAGATCAGTCTCCATGGGATCCTTCGTAGCCTGGATTACTCTAATACGAATCATCTTGGCTTGCCTCACTACCTCATTCCTCTAACTTCTGGTCCTTGGTTATTATTTTGAATTCAATTTACAGTGGAACCTTGGTTTATGAACAGCTCGGTTTACGAATTTTCGGTTTACGAACGCCGCGGACCCATCTGGAACAGATTAATTCACTTTCCATTACTTTCAATGGGAAAGTTCGCTTCAGTTTAAGTACTCCGCGGACCGTCTGGAACAGATTAATCCACTTTCCATTACTTTCAATGGGAAAGTTCGCTTCAGTTTATGAACGCTTCAGTTTATGAACAGACTTCCGGAACCAATTTTGTTCATAAACCGAGGTACCACTGTAGTTCACAACCTAAGGAAATGCACAGTCTTTCTTGTTTATTCTCAGCCCTGGCGGCAGTGGGGGTCACTGTTGTCTACCAGGAGTGGAAGGGCCCACATGGTGGGGAGGTCAGCATGATGGAAATGCAGCCATGGGCCCAATCCAGCACTCCAGCCAGTGGGTTTGCACCATGCCAACCTCCCTGCAGCTTTTTCCTTTCAGTAAGCAATAACCTTCCCAGTTCAGGTTCATTTCACCTACTAAACCTTCCTGGTCCTTCTACTTTTATGATAGCAGGCACTGCTGGAAGAAATGACCCCCCCCCCCCGAACAAATCACCTTTATTCCAGACTCCTTAGGTCTGACATTTGATTAGATGATTCATTAGCTCCAGCGACTTTCTGAAAGCAGCGCTGTATGGCTTCTCCCTGGCAATGCCATCATATTATGAAAAATAAGTATGGCTGGTTGTATCAAAGAAATGCAGTTTTGCGGCATCCCCCACATAATAGCTCTATAACAGGCACCCCAAACTCGGCCCTCCAGATGTTTTGGGACTACAACTCCCATCATCCCTAGCTAACAGGACCAGTTTTCAGGGATGGTGGGAATTGTAGTCTCCAAAGAGCTGGAGGCCTGAGTTTGGGGATGTCTGCTCTATAACCTAATTTTACAGCTCTCTCAGGTATATCTGTAGCCTCTGCTTTAACAGGACATAAGTGGCTGTTGTGATGAAAGGTAACTATACAATGCAGTAATTGCATTGCCGTAGAATAACTGTGACAGCCATGAGATGTGAGCCTGTATGTTATATCTAATGTTTGTTTCCAAAGTGTTGGTTGAAAGTGGCTGCATAGATTTCTCTCTCTCTCTCTCTCTCTCACACACACACACACACACAGAAAGAGAGAGAGAGAGAGAGAGAGAGAGAGAGAGAGAGAGAGAGAGAGAGAGAGAGAGAGATGAATGGATTTTCTATTATCTATTCTTCTTTTTCTTCTATTATTATGGATTTTCTATTCATATATATATATATATATATATATATATATATATATATATATATTTGTGTGTGTGTGTGTGTGTGTGTGTTTAGCCGTTTAGTCGTGTCCGACTCTTCGTGACCCCATGGACCATAGCACGACAGGCACTCCTGTCTTCCACTGCCTATGAATGGATTTTCTATTTTACAATTTAAAGTACTCATTTTCACATCCTTAAAATATCAATGACTTCCATTCTTCTAAAATAAAAAAATTCCTTCAGTAGCACCTTAAAGACCAACTAAGTTTTTATTTTGGTATGAGCTTTCGTGTGCATGCACACTTCTTCAGATACAGTGAAATGGAAGTTTCCAGGCACTTGTGTAGAGAAGGGGTGGGGAGGGGTGGGGATGGGGAGGGGGGATCACTCAGAAGGGTGGTGGAAATGGGTGATTGACTGACTGATAGCTGTTGATGACCGCAAATGACTGCAAATGGTTTTGCATGAAAAAGCAAGGGTTGAGATGGCTGAAGATCGCTTATCATGTATAATGAGATAAGAACCCGATATCTCTGTTCAAACCAGGTCCCTCCATGGTTTTGAGCTTGGTGATAAGTTGCAATTCAGCAACTTCTCTTTCCAGTCTATTTCTGAAATTCTTTTGTAGTAAGACAGCTACTTTGAGATCTTGTATAGAATGTCCTGGGAGATTGAAGTGTTCTCCTACTGGTTTTTCTGTCTTCTCTTCCATTCTTCTCTTTCTATGGTTCATTTTACATATCATAAATCCCTGCATATTTTACAGAAACTATACCATTCAGTGTTCCATTGTTGCATCCATCAAAACTTAATTACACTGTTGAATTCATCTTAATGCTGCCAGCGTTTCCAGCTGTACACAGTTATTTCCCATATATTCAATAAACGTTTTCCAATCTTCTCCAAACGTATGTTCTTCTTGTTCTCTTATTTTATATATTAAGTCTGCAAGCTGCGCATATTCTGTCAACTTAAGTTGCCATTCTTTTTTAGTTGGGTCCTCACTCGTTTTCCATTTTCGGGCTAACAAAACACGGGCTGCAGTGGCATACATAAATAACCTTTTGTTGACACCTGGGAATTTCCATCTGAATTACCCCCAACAAAAAGGACTCTGATTTTCCCCCAATTCTTTATGGATCATTTCCCAATACTCTTTTACCCTTTTACAGGTCCACCACATATGGAAAAACGTTCCGGGTTCTGTTGAAGAATGTCAGAGAGAACAAAATCCTTGCGCAAAATTTCTGGGCCCAGGAGCAGGTGGGAAAGGTCCTCTGTGCTTTGGAGATGAACTCCTACTTAAAGGGAGGTAGATTACATCCCCCTCCACACACAACCACCACCTGCCCAAGGGGATAGATGTTAACGGGCACTGAGTCAAATATTTGCCTGAGGCTTAATTTCGCTCCTGCGCTATCTATCCTCCTGCACTTTTGCCACTTCAATTAGAAGATAAATGCAAAGGCTTCACCCACCTCCCTCCAATCGACTGCTCAGAAAGCAGACACGGTGCTACAACCATTTGCCTTAATTGCTAGTTGCAGCATAAAAAATCTTATTACTTAGGAGCCGAGTTACACATCCAACACCCTTGAATGGCAGCCACACAGCAGAGGACCAAATACCTGTTCTCTGCTGCCCCCCAGAGGGCAAGGGTTGCAGGTTAAGTTCGCTATTTTGCTTGAGATTTGAAGAAGGAGCTTCGTGAAGTTCATAGCTGTTTGACAATGCAAACATAGAAGCATAGAATTGTAGAGTTGGAAGGCACCTTGAGGGTCAGCTCGTCCAAACCCCCTGCAATGCAGTTATATGGATCACTAACAAAAGAGACAGCCCCTAATGCCAGACTTAGAAAGGTATAAAGCTGTGGCACAAAAGAAAAATGAATTACGAGGGAGGAGGGTGGGGAGAGGAAGCAAAGTCAGGCACAAGTTCTTAGTTACTTGGAAAAAAACTGGAGCTCAAAGCTGCTGGTTTTTCTGCTGCGCTGAAGGTGTGGCCCTGCATCCCTCCTCTCCCCTCTGCTTCTTCCAGCCTGATGGAACGGTTTCTGCCAGGTGATATACGCTGTATGGATTGGGCCTAGAAGGAGGGGCCAAGTGGGTAGGCCATGGTGACAGCTGCAAAAGATGAGAAAGGCCTGCTCAAAGTCCAAGATCCATCCAAAATCTGGAGCCAGTTCGACCACCAGTATCTCAGGGGTTCCAAAACATCCAGGGGAAAACCAGTTTGGGATTCCTTCCAGCTCTACAATACTATGATTCTTTGAAGGCTGATGCGCTTGTAAAAGATTTGGCGGTGCCCAACCAGAGAACAGTTCTGAGACATTTCTTGTCCAACACTGCCACCATGTGGCATTATTTCCTTCTCCCTACCCAAAGTCAAATTGGTCTTGAAAGGAAACGCTGCTTCTCGTGGTGTTTCTTTCTTAGGAGCCACTCAAACCAACTTCAGGGTAGTTTCAGTGCACACGCAGCCAGAGACTAAGCCTGCGTGGAAACTCCCTCTGCTCTTCCCGCTTCAACTCTCTCCTGGTTCTGGGAGACAGTGGTGCAGGAGAGGGTGGGGAAGCACCTGTCCATTCACTTGCCTCTCCTGCCTCTTCCTCCAGCCCCGAACCTTCCCCTGCATCTTATTTTTGCCTCCTGGGTGGTACAGATCCTCACAAATCACTGACCCCCCCTCTCCCGAGTCAGACTCCAGTTCCCCTTCCCCCGGTGCACAGTCGACATCATCCTGCCAGTCTCTGACACAATGCAGCATTTAATTAATTAATTACATAAAATTTATATACTGCTTTATTTATTTAAAAAGAACAAAGCTCAAAGAGAGGTTTTAGTCCTTCAAAATACCCCCATATGGGACCTCTGCTGTTTCAAAGTGCTGGTTTATTCCAGCAGTGTGGTAATTTCAGAAGCTAGTTGCCTCTTGTTTTTTAAAAAAAATACTTTTCAGTTTCTGAAGATGCTTATGACCAACAACCCCCCACCCCAAGAAACATTCCATGCATATACAGTGTAAACATATACAGTCAAACATTAAGCAGATTTGTATAATATATAGTTTAGAGTTGATGATCAGTTAAGTGTCTTCTGGTGGAACAGACTTCAATGAGAGGTGGTGGGAGGTTTCTAAGCAGAGGTTGGATGTCAGCAGTCATGTATGATTTGAGATTCCTGCATTGCAGGTGGTTGGACAGATGACCTTGTGGTCCCTCCTAGCTCTACAGTTCTCTGATTCTACACTCTCCGTCTTAACAGATCATCCCAGAGTGACGCTCTCAGTAGCTGATCTCAAGAGGTCCATGTCTGCTTTCCCCACTCCTTCAATTTCTCTGCCTTTTCATCTTCCCTACATTCTATCTTCCTTCATCTCTGCCCCTCCTCCTTGGGCCTGGCTCCACCTACATTTGACTCTGCCCCCATTTACTGGCTGCTGTGACCCAGTGCGAAGATTGTTCCAGGCTGTCAGGGACTCGAAGAGCCCCTTGGCACAAGCTGAACATCGGAAACATAAATGCCAACTATGCAATGCTCTCTTTGGCCCGCCCTGAATCTCCCAACATTTAGCATCCCATAACAGGCTTGGGTTCTGGTCTCGCCATACCTCTTTTCTCTGCTTACCTTTTCTTCCATGCCTCACATAATTTCCGCACGTGGTCTCAGAGGAAGGAGGCTGTGTCTTTCCCCATGTAGATCATTTAGCAACTCAAACATAATTACCCAGCTACTCCTGAGAGACAGCTGTGCTCCAGGCCACCATAGCACAGCTTTCTTTATTATCAATGACAATGCTCCAAATTGATAGCAGGGTATTGATTGAACTTCCAGCCACAGAAGTAATTATAAGACTGATATTTAATTCAGCCACAGACATGCTGCTTAAATGGTGCATTTGTGTTCCCAGAACATCCGTAATTCTATTCCCCCCCCCAGCATACTTTGCAGTGTGCATAATTTCATTTGGATCAAACCCCTAGGGCTGTAGCCATTGCTTTGCTACTCAGAGTAAACCTGTCGAAATGACTGGACCTATGCAAGGCTGCTGAGCAGGAGCCAAGGCCTTGAAGAGAAGGGAGAGCTTAGGTGGACAGCAACAATATGGGATGCGTGCTGCTGCACATAGCATTGGTAAGCCTTTTATGTTGTTCCTTTTCTTGTTTTATGCTGGTTTTTAATGCTTGCTTTTGTAAGTAGCTTCGAGTGCACCTTTCCGAATAATATTGTTATGAATTGGGGCGGCGGGCAGTAGGCTGCATGACAAGACCCTTCAACTTCCTGGATCCAGCAAGTGTTGAAATATAATCAAGGATTCAAAGCTGGCTTCCTGGTGAAGTGATGGGTTGTTAGGGGAACAAAAGAAGTGGATTCTGTGCCGGGTGAAAACTTATTGGCAAGTTAGAAAGATGGAGGGCAGAGCCGAGAGCTGAGGTGTGTGAGCTCGAAGCAGACAGAAGCCAGAAATAAGAGTGTGATGTTTGATTTCTACTGAAATCCAAGGCTGCGGCTATGGGAGAAGCACGACCCTCTTGGGGTGTTAATACTGTGAACACCTCCACCATAGGCTTGGGTTGCATATATGTGCAAATAAACTATATATCACGAAGACATGATATATCTGCCGAGTGGCTGAACAAGTGGGTGGCAAAATGAATGTCTGGCAGCTTAGCTGAATGGCTCAAAAAGGGACCAGCTGAGTATGTTGATGGGTCAGTAGCTGTGTGGCTACTCAGTGAAAGACTGAGTAACTGGGAGACTGGATGAGTGACTGGTAAAGTGTGAGTGGCTATATTCCAAGAGAGGAGCAAAATCTGGGACATGGGCAGCAGGTAAGGGCTCCTCCTACTGCAGACATATATAATGAGCCTTGGGCAGCCAGGAGAACAAGAGAGTCAATGCTTGTCCACCTCTCTACTGAGCCTAGGATGCAGGAATTGAGAACTATGCCAGCAGGAAGTTAAGAGGGCAAATCTACGGGGCTTCTGTGTCAATGGTGGGCATACCCAGAGGCAAAAGTGAACCTTACCTTTGTACAGGAGGCTACAGTCATGTAGAAGCTAGAGGTTTCTATTTACATGCAGGTCCCACAATCTGCCCGCCCACTATGCGAAAATGCACTTATCTGAACATAAAGTAATTTTGCCCAAACCTCGCTATATGCTCTGCAGCTTCAGATACTGAAAAGCTGGATTGCCCACTTCCTGATGTGATTGTGCTTTGCTGGTCAGCGGTAGCCATTTCCGGGCGGAAAACATGAAGGGAGAGAGACAGCTTTGTTGTTCTTGTTGTTTAGTCGTGTCCGACTTTTCGTGACCCCATGGAGAGAGACAGCAAAATCAGACAAATCAAAGATCAGGTATATAACTTTCCCCTTTGGCTCTCTTTTGCTGGGCGGCTGCAGCCATTTCAGGAAGAAATCATGGAATGTGTGTGGGGGTGGGGAGCAAGATTGGACAAATCCTGGAGCCGGTCAGCTATAACTCACACAGCTTCTTTGTAGATGGCTCTTTATTCAAAGAAACAATATAGCTCAGTCCAGGCCTAGAGAGGACACCAACTCTTCATGGTAGAAGTGGCCCCATGGGGCAGTCGTGAGCACTGAAGGTCCCTGATTTCCCACAGCTCTCCAAGTCTTGCTTCCCAAGCAATCTGAGGCTCCAACGCCTTGTCTATTTTTGCTCCACCCTCTTCATACCTCTTCTGGTCCTGGGAGACCAGCAGGGAGGGAAGCTGGTCACAGCAGGAGGAAGGCATCTGCACCTCTTCAGCAGCCTGACTTGTCTCTGCCTCTCAGCCCCACTCCTCTCCAACCTCCTCTTCTGCCTCTGATTCTGGACTGCTCTCTGCCACAGACTCTCCCAGCTCACTAAAGCCTGTTACCTCTTCAGCTTCTGACATCTCCTCCTCCCAGTCTGCTCCCTCTGACCACTCATCGCCATCCCACCACCAGTCCCTTAGCTCTGAGCCTTCTTCCCTCAGGGATTCCCCAGCAGGTGCCTACAAAAACTCCTCTGCCTCCAGCCAGTCCGTGACACTTGTACTGTACAGTGAGAATGCGTGCGCCCCAATGGAAAAAGCCAAGGAAGAGTCAAATCAATGTGTTTTTGTTTTTACTTGAAAACTGGTTTTAAATTTTGGCAGTTACAAACCTGTACACATTTTTTTTTCTGTCTTTTTTCTTTTTTAGCAAAATAACACAAGACAATACTGCCAACAGCAAATATGAAAGACCAATGCATTTGCCGACGAGGGACCAGATCCACATGGAGTGATAACCTTCCCTTTGCATAAAGTTGTTGTGTAGTTGGAATAATGGCGGAACCTCAAATGCCTAAGTGAAACAGCATTAGAAAACATGTCTGTAATAGCATTTGTGCAAAGACACATTCATCCGAAGGGGTGGGGTTCATTAGGAAGCAGTCTTAGAAACCGAGAGAAATGTTAATGAGAAACAGCTGAGTCAAAGAAAAGTTACAGTACATTCTGAAGTGATTAAGAAGTGTTGTTTCCCCAACCTATTCACCTTTTTTTTTGTTGATTTTTCCATTACCTTAAATCTGACATTGATGAGTTTCTTCAGAATACATAAATGAACACGGGAAAATAATAATAAAAGCAACTTGATTGGCATCAAATATCTACAAAAGCCAGGTAATTCCAAAATTATTCTGTACATTATTTTATAAACTTTTTTTTAAAACACCAAAAACATACATCTTTTACAAACCAGCCTGCTTGCAACAGGTAAAATTTACAAGACAACTATCTTTCTTATACAGTGCTTCAAAAGAACTCCTTACATTTCCCAGACGATCCTTTCCAAATGCAGTTACTATGGGCTTGTAAAATTGTTCTGGAAACAACCTAGGTCTCTGATAATGACAGGATTTAGCTATACTAGTGAGGGTTCAAATTTCCACCACCCAGTTCAAATTTATCCTTAACACTGCCGGTATCAAACCCTGGTTATGGCCTTGTAACTCAACATTTGTAAATTATTGCTTTATAAAAAAAAATTACATGATGGGAATCATTTCATTTGCAGTACTCTCCAGTTGCCCCTCTCACATATGAAGTAACAGCATCGTCAGTGCCTTTTTGTTTGGTGCATAGCCTTGGAAAGAGCAAGCTGAAAATAACAGTCTGCAATGGACAAGCTTACAGTAAATTGCTTTACAGATATGTTGGGTGTGAGGACAAGTGCCGAACAGGCAAAACTGTGATTACAAAATTATTTCAGAAACACCAAATGTTCCATCTTCATGAACATGCCTCCCACATCCGTCTCCTGATTTAAGGTCTTTCCGTTGTCTGCAACTATTTTTTCTTTTCGTGTTAATTCTTACCACGAGAAAACCAAAACTCTGTGACGCTTGAAGTATACGCATTCACCATCACAGACACCATGAGCTGCCGCCTGAACGGACAGAGGTTTGGAGTCCCAAATACCTCGTGGGAAATCCCCTCTTTGGATAGATTTGATTTACTCTTTTGCTAGCGGGATGATCTTTTAACACTGAAAGCAGATCTGGGCAGCATACGATCCACAAACTATCTCCAGGATGTCCCAGTTTACTATATGGAGGGAAGAGAAGTCAGAAATGTGGTTTTTCCCTGCCTGGAGTCTGAGGTGCTTCAGGGTAGAATCCTACCCCCTCAGCCAGGCTATGGGCACATTCATAAAGGTAAAGGGACCCCTGACCATTAGGTCCAGTCACGGACGTCTCTGGGGTTGCGGCGTTCATCTCGCTTTATTGGCCGAGGGAGCCGGCGTACAGCTTCCAGGTTATGTGGCCAACATGACTAAGCCGCTTCTGGCAAACCAGAGCAGCACACAGAAACGCCGTTTACCCGGAGGATTAAGGGCTGAAACACGCTAGCTGGTCTTTGTGGGGTTAAGGAAGAGTCTAAATGAAAATATGGTTCATGGGTTAATGAATACAATTATTTCTGAGGTTTGCACAGCTGGACTTTCCCCCTTGCATAAGTTGGATGACTGTATGGGCTAAGGGGCAGAGAGCAGCTGGAGGAAAAAGAGATAGGGGAGGAGAATGGTGGCTGCATAGGCTTTTGGAAGAAGGGGAAGGACCGAAAACTGCAGGGCTCCCACAGGGGAGGGCAGCCTAGGATGTGCAAGAATGGAAGGTATTTCCTGCTCAAGAGCTAAGGCTCCCACCATGCTACTAACTTTAGGCAGCGTTAAGAGTCCTTTGTGCGGAAGACTTGTAGAAAACAGGCGGGGGACACACCAAGTGCAGGGAATAGCAACGTTTATCTTCTTGCTTGTGCATTAAGGGGTTCCCGCTTTTCAATTTATTTCCCTGTGTCACCCTGTTGATATGTTGCAGTAAAAATAAAATAAATAAACCTAGATATTGAGCGCCCCTGGGAAACACGAGCTGGAATGCACATTGTGTGACGTGTAAGCCAGGCAGGTATTATTTCGCAATTACTTCTTGGTGGGGGACAAAGAGCAGAGGTCACTGGTTCAGTCGAAGAAAGGTTCAAAGTTCACGCGTTCATTAGCTGAAGCGACCAAAAGCATACTGGGTGTGAACTACGGCAGAACACTTCACTGCCCATCCCGCTATTGAAAAAGGAAGTTAAATTCTCCTGTCCCACCAGGACGATTCACACACACCAGTGAAATTCTCCATCCAGGAAGCGCCTCGTGAGTCACCAGCACTCTTTTGACCAGTGTTGGCCGCCCCTCACTTGGAAGAACTGGTTTGAGTTTGGGAGACAAATTTGTTATTTAGTTTCTTCTTCACAAATGGCAGACAGGAAGTTCAAGTAATATCGCTCCCCCCACCCCACCCCACCCCACAGAAAACACATCGGAGGTGGAGGGACTGAGAAAGCAAACATATCACAAATTTGTTACAAATGGACGCCCATGATATTCTTGAGGGGGAACCAAGAAAAACGACCATTAATTTAACAGGAAGTATGGACAGGCCTATATTTATCAAAATATTCATATGGGCGATAAATTTGCCTTGGCTCAAAACCCATTTTTAACAGATGTCTCAGTGCTCTATCCAGAATGTTTGCTGCGCTACAAATCTTTGCGATGATGCTCTTAAGAGAATGTGGGGAAAGGGGCAGTAAACATTGAATTTACGAGCTCCACGATGTGGATTTCAGAGTCCCTTTGCTATTAAAAGTGTTACATGGCAGTTGTGTTGTTTATTCCTTCTTATTTCTTTTAACCGTTTTGATTGCTGGGTGGCAGTTTATGAACAATATTTTCTTGCGGCAGAAAGAACTGGCTGCTGATTAGCTTAATGAAAAGCTGAAACGATGAAATTCGGTTCAGTCAGCGGAAAAGAAGAAGAAGAAGAAATGGTTCATGGAAGGGAAGCACTGGGAACACTCATTTAATGTCGTGTTGACGGAGAACTTGGATAAGGCAGGGGCATGAAAAACCTGTTAGGGCGTCCACTCATCCGTGACTCCACTCCAGGAGGAATGATTTATTCATTCCGTACCCTTCCTGGCTGGCTGAATTCTCTTAGGAAAGGGAGAGTAGCTTCCCCTCCCACATTTAAACTGTATAAAGGGAAAATAAAATAATTAAAATTATTTTAAGAAATGGCAACCCCTTTCCCTTTTTGCAGCAGGGGATGCAAATATGCACGGGGAACACCTCCCCAGACCTCCACAATTCTCTAGTTGTTGTTGTTTTAAGAGAGCATGTGGATGAACGAAAAGTGGCGATGAATCCCAAAAAGTCCAAAGTGGGTCAGCGAAGGACCGAACATACCAAAATAAATAAATAAGTAAAAATAGCATATATGCACTGGGTTTTTGTTTTTGTTTTGCACAGACCAAGTGTGGGATGCAGGAGCATCTCCCCAGCAGAGTTCCTTGAAGAATGCCAGTCTGCAAATCCTGCGTCCTTGGAGTGCCTCTCAGCTGAGTGGCCAAGTGCAAAGGAGAGCAGGGCTCCCCAATCCTTTCACTGCTGTGCAGTGGCTGGAGTTTTTCTGCAGCTGCTGCTCACTCCTGCAAGACAAGCCATCCCAATCCTTCTTCTTTCCTGGAACTACAGGATGATCAGTATGGTATCAAGTACATTTCATCCTCATTTGATGAGATCAAGGCACTGGTGGCTACTGAGGAGTTGGATCTGGCAGCATGTTAGCTCACCATCGTGCACAAGCCGAGGCACAGTGGCCCACTGGATTCAACCGAGAGCATGGAGTGATTGCTGCAGATTCCATATGGTTTGCAGCAGACGGGATATCCCACCACTCAATGTCTCAACATGGTGCCAAAGTATCTCTCAATCCCCTCTTGCTTTGGGGCTGGAGGAATAACTACGACCTGCAGATCGGATCCATTGAAATTAACAGACACAGCTAACTTAGATCCTTAAGTCTACCCTGCGTGGGGCTAAAATTGGAAACAACTCTTAGAATACAAACACAGTCACTTTAACTACATAACATGGCACAAAGGGATCTTATTATGGACTATTGGTTTGTCCCTTTCCCCTCCTTAAAATTCAGATTTACTTTGTGCAGCAGCAGCAGCAGCCTTAGCAACTAATTCACCCTTATTTCTCACTTCATCAAAGTTCGACCCATGCAGCCACAGTTCTAGGACCCATGAAATGAGTTCCAGCTTTTCTTGAATACTGCAAGTGCTTCAGCCTTGTAACACTTTTAATAGCATGATCCCCCACAAATCTGGTTGGAGGAAAATTCAGTCTGCCACCAGACAATGGGGAACCTCTATGCTTGGCAATAAACAACCAACGTCAACTCCAAGGGATCAAGAGCCTTCTCCAGCTACCAATTTTGGGAGGCAACCATTTGCTTTCTCCTTGCACATGGTCACCACGGATTTCTTGACAGGGTTAAAAATGGGTTATGCTATATTTCCACCTTGCCCCATATACAGATCTATTTTTTTTCCTCTCGGTGAAAAGAAAGCCTTCTTGACAGTTAATGCTATGAGAATGGGACCAAATGACAGAAACAACGTCAACAAAAGAGGCTCCTTCACACTTGGGTCTGGTGGTGGGTCTCCACAAATGGAATGTGAATGTGGTGGTGGTCAAGGCGCAGCTCCTCAATGCTTTCATAGTCACTCATGGCCACCTCAGAGTCTTCAAAGCCACAGCCCATAGAAACGTCAGACGATGATGCGTCCAGGGAATTGTGTAAGGACAAGGGCTTCTTGGCCAGGCTATTGTTCTCTGCGTTTGGTCCTGGGCCAACGCCAAAAGTACTAAACTCGTTCCCAGTCTGAGACCCACCGTTGTCCATCTCGTTGGGGAACTGGTGAGGAGGGAGGTATTGGCTCGGGTGGAACTGTGGCCGTCGCCGACAATCCGGGCTAAGTGTGCCGGCCATGGAGACTGGCTGGGATGGAGGAAGGGCTTCGTATTGGTCTGGGTAATCCTCCGGGAGGGGAGGCGGCAACTGGTCCTGGTTTAAGAACTCCTCATCCTGCGGCGGAGGGTAGTCACTGTCAATATCGTAGCCGCCAAGGTAGTAGTCTGTCTCCAGCTCCCTTGTGCTCCCGTGATGCGCTGAGCTGCCATCTGTTGTCTCATAATTGGGCACCTCCTCAATGTCAGATAGTCGAGCGCTCGGCATCCAATCAGAGGTGTCCCAGTGATAAGCTGCGGAAGGAAACAAACCCAAGGTGAATGGGGAGGGAGGTGCAAGTCTTGGAAGAGAGGCAGTCAATGGCATGCACCCGGCATGAAGCAAATCCCCACTGGATAATGAAGCTGTATATGCAAAAAATAGCTGGCATGCATCACCGTTGTTTTGCTTTTTAAAACCCTGGCCAACCATGCTTTGGCCCAAGTGGAGAGAAGCAATATAACGTCACAACGACAACCAATGCAACCACAGCCAAGTTTATGTTAGAAAGGAAGAGTCCGAGAAATAAAATAAAAAATGCTGAAAACCCAACACATGGGAGGTGAGCATCAATCTGTTAGCGCAGAACGCAAATATATACATTAATAGAAGTCAGCATGCTCTTGCTGCTGCATTCTTTTCCAAGATCTTGGTCTGGGGAGGGAAAGCAAAATTACGCCGGCACACAAAATAAATAGGCGGAGATGAAAAAGAACCAACAAAACCCTGGAAGAAAAATCAAAACGAAATTGCCCCCCCCCAGGGCACCCAAAATATATACATGCTCAGACATGCAGAACATGGGCATAGCATGGTCTAAAAGGTGAAGGCCGAACTGAGTGTATTAGTAATGTGTTAAAACTCCGGCCTTCGGGACCCCCCCCTCCACATTCCCACGAATTGCAGCAGGCAGGTATGAGTCACCTCTGTTGTAGTTCTGTCCTTGATCCATATCAGTCACTGTTAAATACAAAGTGGGAGAAAAAGCAACACTGGAAACTCTCAGGCCTGCACATTGCAGAAAAATCTCACATCGCTTCTAAAACACATCTGACTTAAAAGTATTACGAAAAGGGCTTTTAAGCAAAGCTTCAGTTTAAGGTTTATCTTTTTTTAAAAGGAAAATAAATCTGATTTTTCTAGGCCAATAATTACGACTATAGTTATTTGAATCAAACATGCAAAACTGACTCAAGCACATAGCTTTAACACAAACGAAAAAAAACCCCTATGCAGTTTCCCCCCTCCCTCTCCCTCTCTTAAAATTTGCGAAGTATGCTTTATTTCTCTCTTGCTCACTGTGAAACAGAAAAAAATAAATAAGAATCTACCATTCTCAGGGCCGGTTCAAACAAATCTGGGCCCAAGTACGCTCAGATACCACGGTGAGAGGCACGGTATAACAACCTGAACAGAACAGAATAGAAAGGGCAGTCAATTGGGCCACTGGAAGCAAATACCACAGAGCCCTCTCCTAGCTAGAAAGAAGAGACTTTCCACGTGGAGCGTGGAACGAGGCCAGGGGAAGCAAACAGCCTGGGTTCCTTCTCTGCCTTTATCTTAGGGTCTGCTAAGGATAAGCCGCTGCTGCGCTCCCTCCCACTGAAGCCACTGTTACTTACTGGGATGGAGTAAAAAGCAGGGAGGTGGCAGCAACCTCAGGGCCACGCGGGCATTTTGGTGGAGCCAATCCCTTGCTTCCACACTGTAACAACTTTGCTGCCACCCTGCTCCCCTCCAGTAAGTGGCAGGGTGTGAGGGAGGGTCCCCAGAAACCACCCCACTATCTCGGCAGCTCCAGACACCAAGTGCGACTGCTGGCCCAGGTTGTTGTTATCTATCCTTAGGGCTCATGCCGACTTTCTTTTGCACCACACATTCCAGCCACTTGGAAGCTCTGTGTCTGGGAGGTTTGTTTTTTGTTTTCTCCCTGTGCTTTACCCAGGAAAACCTTGAATCGGAGCAAATGGCAATCCGCAGAAAAGCCGGCTGCCATTTGCTCTGTTTTAGTGGTAAAAAGTGGGTTTTCCCAGGGAAAGCACTGGGACAAAGAACCAAAAACACAGCTTGGAAACAGAGCTCTAAAGCCCAGATATATGCCTAGAAACATGGCACGAAAAGAAGACTGGATGAGCCCTTAGTAGCAGATTGCATCTCTCCAGGCTTTCTTTCAGGCAGTGGTCTTTCTTACTCTACCTAGAGGTGGCAGGGATTGAACCTGGGACCTTTTGCATGCAAAGCTTACTCTGTACCGCTGAGCTGTGCAGTTTGTTCTGCAGGAATGCAAATAAGCACCATCCTATCCCAATAAAGGGTTGCCATACTGCAGTTGGCAGCAGTGTCCGGGTGAAAATCGGCAAAACATCTGGGAAAATCTGGACGTATGGCAGCCCAACAGCCTTGAGCAAAATTAGAAAAGCTCAATAACTTTGCCCCCCAAAAAAGCGCAACAACCTTTCTATCCGACCTTTCACTGTTTGGAATATGGCAACCCTATCATAATAGGTTAACAGCAAGAGGGTATTAAAGGCACAGGATGGAAAGGAGCCAGAAAGTAGGCGGCCCTTTTAGAGAAAAGGGTACTTATGATGCAGCCCTAATAGGACTTTTTTTATATATTCTTGGGAGATATGACCTGAACGAATTGTTCAGGGCAGACCTCCTGAAATTAAAGGACATGATAATTCATTTCTACTCTTAACAAAACTTAGGTGGAAGCAACCATATGTTTTTCAACTATGGAGCCCAGAAGTTTACTTTTTCTTGTTTTAAAAACGAAGGTACGGAGCAGCCGTTGGGGCAGAACTGCAGTGAAATTTATTTCGGGGAGAAGAAGACTTCCCCCCTGGAACGCTAATCCTGCAGAAGCTTGGTGAAGCATGAGGACCTGGACTGATGCGAACCAGCTGGGATCCTTTCAGAAGGTAGCATTTTGTGATTTGTTTGGACCACGTCTCCTGTGATGATCATTTAAAGGCTCTACTTAATTATAAAGGCCAAAGTGGAACATGACAGAACTGGGCTGTCCTGGGTGCAGAAATTCCTCAAGCCCTGACTGGCGAACCTGAGGTTCTGGCCAGGATTTGAGCTGGGGCAAATCCTGGCAAAACAAAAACAAAAAGCCTCAATCTCTCCATTCCTCGTTTGTACAAGAACTTCCTGCTTCGGTGTTGCTGCACCGACTGGTTTGCGCCTTTATGTGAGCATATCTTGCACCGTTCCCCTTCAGCACGCAGGAGCTTTGATGGCAATGAAAGATGAACTGAAACGAGGCGAGCGAGATGGTCGGCAGAAGGAAAACCCTTTCTCTCGTGACCAGTGGTTGCAGCTCAGGTAGCACTGTCTGAACCGGCCCTGACTGCTCCAAAAGAACAAAACAAAAAACTGACTCAGAAGCATTGCACTGACCAGAAACGAAGACCGTTTCTGGGTCACTGGTTTTATGCCCATACCCCACTCAGTGCGGAGATAGCACGTGTCTTAGTGCATGTCTATATGGACAGTTTATATTTATGCTACACAGCAGAACCTCACTAACTTCCTCACTTGCCCACCATGCAGTTCAAAAGGTCTTCCGTTCCTTTTCCCACGCTGAAGCAAGATTTATGCAAGCAAGGTCTTGTGGATCCATCAAATGCAGAGCTGCGCCCAAATAAACTACAGAATATTTCGCTGTAGGGACTATGGCCACCTAATTCTTGAAGGTCTCCTTTCATAAATCGGTTTTGTCCTGTTTACACACATAGTGCACGGGAAATTCACATCGAAATACCTATTTCTAATTGCATTTTCTCATAAAACC